>NC_142244.1:78471770-78773540 GCF_052056855.1 Sturnus vulgaris | reverse complement strand
GATAACATTAGGAATGCCTGAAATCAAAACGACTCAAAGCTCACAGAGGACTTCAAAGTAAATGACAAAAGGCATTGAGATGTAGAAAGTCAGAGAGGACAGAGAAAGAAAGTGCGGGTCCACTTGTATGGAAAGAAGGAGGTACATACAAAATGCCAGGCTGGTATGAACCCAAAATGAAGGGCTGGATCCAATAAAGGACACGGGCTGTGCAAGAGTCAGCACCCTGTCAGGAATGCCCTTGCAGCTGATTGTTCTGCATTGACTGAGGACTCCAATTGGGATTTGTAGCACTGGAAGAGTTAAGGCATCTCTGAGACTTAACAGAGAGTGCCAAAGAGTGGTCTCAAATGTCGTTTGTCTTTTGGATTTAAGCACTCTGTTAAGGGCTACAGGAAGTGCCCCAGTGAGACCTGGGTCCATTCTGTGCTTAGTACATACATCATATATTGAGATGCAGACGACAGGTTCATGGCTTCCTTAGTAAAGATGGGAAGGAGGAATACGTGGAAAAAGGCAACAATCAGTTCTGAAAAATTATGTGTTAACTAAAATAGTTGACAAAGAAGTGGAAGACACACTCCTTGACTTAGGTAAATCCAAACCTCCAGCTGCTAGGTAGATCCTGCAGACTATGTGATCAGTGGATTTTGGAGCAAGTGGCATAAAGAAACAACTCAGCCTCTGCTTTAGACAGTTACAGAGCTGCTAATGCAAAATTCATGATTTCAGGAAAGGCGTCAGACCTGACCCCAGGGCCCAGCAAGTAAAGGACACAGATGGAGTTAACGTCATCTCATCTTTCAGTTCTTGTGTATTCTGTGCTATCCAGTGTAACAGGATAAAAAAGCTGAAATAATTTTGATGTGAGGACCATCTAAATGCAGGCTTATATAGAGAGTCTGTGCTTGTATTTTCTTTATCCCTCAAAATCAATAAAGCAGATAAGCTTCCATCTGGTTTGTTCTCCCCTCATTATTGGTATCAGCACTTGCTAGGACACTCCCGCAGTTTGCAAAATTTTTTTAGTTTCTTCAGGGTGATATTAAAGCAAAGATAATACAACATCTTTATAATTTCCACATGAGTGAGGAAATTAATACCTCCTGCTATACACTTCAGAAGCAATCTGTGCAGTGTACACTTTCTGGATGCAGATTTGGGCTCTTTCTTTTCTGGCAATGGTTGAGTTCCTTTGTAACCTTCAGCTTCCAAAAGGTGTCTGCAGTGTGACCATGATGCTTGAACTTCTTCTTTCTACCAAGATCTTGAGGGATTCATTGTCACTGGGCCAGTTTTACAAATTAAAAATTCCTGCATCTCTAATGACTGGTTCATCTGCAAAATCTTTTAATCTAATTTACAAATGTTTTGAAGTAACAGAAGTCCCATTCTTTGAGGCAAAAAAAGGAACAGCAGGTCTACCAGCCATCTGTTTCTTGAATAGTTTGAATGGAAGCAGAGCATTTACCTTCCTCAGTCTTAAATCTTAAAACCTCAGGGTTCAGATGGAGAAAACCCAATACATTTTCTAAGACATCTGACTTGTCATGTATTTATAAATTCAGGCTTGGGGTTCAAGAACATGACATCTACTTTACAATCTCTCCCTCTTGCTTTCCATGCATCTTCAAATTGATGGAGTACTTTAAATTGACGGGCAGTAGTGCCACTTTCTATTGAAAACGCTAACAAAAAATGCCTTTAAAAAGCCCAGTTCTTCTTTAAAACTCTGTTATGATTACTTTGTTGAGAAATCTCTAATGGACTCAGTTCAGGCATGCCACAAGTTGAACCCATGGAGTATAACATAAAAATACTTATGATGTTTATTGCATCTCACAAACTGTCCTGTTGTCACTCATGAGGATACATACTAAGATGCTAATCCTAAAATCCAAATTGAATTTTTTTGGCAATTGTTTTTGCTGTGATATCAAGTGGCTTGGCTTAATGTACAAGTATCATTGTTCATGAGTCATTGCTCATGTGTGCAAAGCCCACAGACTTAGTAATGCAGACATTTATATTATATCACCTAAATTAATGCAGGGCCTAGGCACCTCCATATCCCTGCCAGTCTCAAATCCAGGGGTCACTGTTCTATTATAGCACTTCTGGCAATGCCTTCAAGGCCAAGGTTCCATACAAACAAATGCAACAGGAAGAGTTAACCTTATTATAAACATATTAATGTCACAAGCATTAGCAGACAAGTAAAAAACAAAATTATGGCATTCATGAAGCAGAGCTCAGCAATGACCTCATGCTGCTCACCAGCCTGTTGGTATGTGTTAGCTGCTGCTGTTAGGCTGATGTCACTTCTAATGCAACAACTAAAACCACATTCCTGGGTATGTGTTTGCCTAGACATTGTCCCTCTTCCCCTATTTCTTATACAGCAGCAAGATGCTTAGCACAGGCAGCACAGTAGGCACCAGAACTGTCTAAGGCTGTTACACAGAAACACATGAGAGAGAAAAGTCAAACATTACCCATTCTTCATGGGTCTTTTCTGTCTCTTCCCACCCACTCCATCACCCAGCCTGCATCTCAGAGGTCTCAAAGCCTGGCTCTGCACTCATCTGCTCAAAAAACTGCAGTGATAGCAGGCTTCAGCGGGACAAGATAGCATAAGATGGCACATCTGCTAGCTGTCTTCCTCCTATCTAATTTGTGGCTAGACTGGACACATAAGAAGGAAACACCATTCTGTGTCACCTAGATATCCTCAAATTGTGTCACTGCTTAGTTTGCTAGTACAGAAGTGGTGTTGTCCTATTCAAGACATCCCCAGGAGAACAGCATTAGCAAACAGGGCTTTCAGTGTTGGCTGGACATCCTGCTTCTTCTCTGCAGAGATGCAGCCACCTCCACAGTCCAGCCTGCCTGCTCCAGAGGAGGGAAAAATACTTTCCAGGACATTTAGAAATGCATGCAGACTGCCAGAGCTGCCAGTGTGGAACGGCACCATCTCTGATAGAAAACAAACATTGCTCTCCCGTGTTTGAGAAAAAAAGTCTTCATGGGTTTCTCCTGGAAGAATGCCAGAGGATGGTTTTGGCAGGGGGATGTGCCTGCAAACAGACTCCTTCTGCAATGAGGGTGAAAAACAGAAACAGGCCTTGAGGTGCTGCAGGGAGCCTAGAGAACTTGTTCTGTCCTTAGGGCTTTCTCATTAGACAGTTGTGTGTTGTTCTAACCGCATTAACTGGCTGAGCTGCCTGGACTGAATTGTTAAGAGGCAAAATACACATTTATTCCAGGAGTTTTCTGAGAAAGGTATACCCAGGAAAGTTTCATCTGGTGTTGTGAAACTTTTCAGAACCCTGGCAGTCAAGGCCAAGTCCTAAATTTCTGAGTTTTTTATGGTGGTCCGAGAGCAACAGTCCCCATGTTATGCTGCTTTGGGAAGACTACAGAGAGCACAGGATTGCCATTCTTTGAGTGCTGATTGTAAGGGTCTAAATTTGCCCAAGTGCTTTGTGAGGAAGAGGAAAATTATTTTTCCTGGATACAAGCAATGGTAACTGGCTTTTGTTGGGTAGCAAACGTGTTTTGTTTCAGATTGGTTGTACTGCTCAAAGCATTCCCTTCTCCTGATTTCACCTGAGTCAGCCAAAGAGATGCACCCTGTGCTCTCCTGCAGCTCTTCTGAATCTGGAGCAACCAAAACGAGGGGAGCATCCAGGCATTTTGACAAAAGCCAGAGACTGAGGGAAGCCATGGCTCACTGTGGGATAAGGTGGGGTGGCAGAAAGGTCCTACCCCATGCCAGCATTTGGGCAGGCTGAGCCCATGGGAATGGGTTCAGGTCATTGACCCAAGTAGGGCTGCCAGGTATATCCCAGTAAAACCCCGGGGGAACAGTATGGAAAGCTGTTAGGCTGGAGGGCTGGTTGTTAATTTTTACCTCCCATTTTGCTATTAGACCCTAGTGGATAAAGGCATGAGGCAGGAGAGTGACATGGTCAGCAGGTGCACATAGAGCACAAGGGGAATATGAGGTACAGACACCACGTGGGAGAGATGGGGAGCATGGGACAGGTATGATGCTCCAATTTTGGGTTCTGTCCCTGTGAGAGCTCTGCAGCATACACTGTGCTCTTCCCAGGAAAACTGTTCAACTGAATAGTTTCTTTTTTAGAAATGGTTGTTGGAGATGCTATTGGTGCTGCTCATCATTCCTCTTATGGTTAAACCACTTGTGCAGGAAGTGTATTTATTGTTCAAGATAGTACAGCTAAGGAGAAACTGTACTTTTAAAGCACGTTCCTATGGGTGTGGTGGTAGCCATTAAAACTGGGCAGTTGGTAATAAAG
The DNA here is from genome assembly GCF_052056855.1 of Sturnus vulgaris. Taxonomy (NCBI): domain Eukaryota; kingdom Metazoa; phylum Chordata; class Aves; order Passeriformes; family Sturnidae; genus Sturnus; species Sturnus vulgaris. The sequence continues at coordinate 78,769,218 of NC_142244.1, read as the reverse complement.
TTCTGCATAAAAGGAGGTAATAAGGAAGGCAGGAAAAAGTTGTTTCTTATTTCTTTGCACTTTTAAAAGAAAGAAAAAGAAAGAAAGAAAGAAAGAAAGAAAGAAAGAAAGAAAGAAAGAAAGAAAGAAAGAGAAAGAAAGAAAGAAAGAAAGAAAGAAAGAAAGAAAGAAAGAAAGAAAGAAAGAAAGAAAGAAAGAAAGAAAGAAAGAAAGAAAGAAAGAAAGAAAGAAAGAAAGAAAGAAAGAAAGAAAAAGAAAGCTTCCTCAGATTGTTGTTTTCTTGACATATGAGGCAAAATGTTCAGTAGTCTGTTAGGGAAAAAAATAATTCTGGCAAGATAATTAATTCTAGATTTCAGAATTTTGTTTAAAAAAATCCAGATTGAGAATAACAGCAAAAGACAAGAGAAATATTAAATTTTTCTGTCAAAAAAAGTTTTGATTCTTTGATTTGAAATCACCTGATCAGTCTAGAATTTCTTTTAAGATTAAAAATGCAAAGTGGTCAGATTTTATAGCTTAATAAAAAGCTTTCTTCAACCTGAAATCACCTCTTCTATGAAATTACCATCAAATAATAATAAAAAAAAGTATCATTCACATAGATTCATCCATCCGTCTAACTGCCAAAAGAGCACCCTTTTTCCCACTTCCCTTACTGCTTTCACTCTCTATCGTCTGGTATTTATTATTATTTAATTGTGCTGCCATTCATCCAAGCCAGGGTTGAACTGTGCCAGTTACTGCATGATTAGATAGCAAAACCTTTAAATTAACAGTTTCACTAAAGAAACCTTTTAGATTAAAGACATAAATAAAAAGTTTTTAATCGAATATTTATCCAGTGCAGTCAACCAGAAAGAAATGGTTGCCATGGCAGCTAGAATTTCCCTGTATAAATGTTAGGAGCTGTGATAGTTCACTGGTCAAGCAACAAAGCTAGGAACCCTTGCTTCTTCTTCAGCTGTAGAAATGTATCATCAGTCTCTCTCTCTCTCTGACTTTTTTATTTCTTCAGCTGCCAACAAATTTAGGCGTGGGTTTTTTTATGTTGCTAAAGTCTTCTACAGAACATAAACCTTTTGTCCCTCTGTATTGATTCCTTATTGTCATTCATACAAATTATATCCACCCTAAATGTATTTTGCTAATGATGCTTTTAGCATCATGTCCCATTAGGGAGCTAAGGTTGTGCTTAGCCTGAGCATTTTGCTTTATTGCTGTCATAGGTCTCGGCTAGAAGTAAAACTAAGCTTCTGTACTGGTTACTGTAAGGAAGCAGAGATCAAAATGCAGATTTGTATCACCTTGGCATTTGGGGCATTAGACTGTATTATATCACCACTGCATTACTGTGTGATTTTTTCCCTTGTGGCAAAGACAATGAGAATTGCAGTTCCATGTTTCTCTTGTAAGGTTGCCATACCTTTAGAGAGAAGTATGTTATCTCAAGTGGTGCCTAATTCACATACAATGTCAACTATTTCACACACACAACATCACTTTATATCTCTGGACTCCCAGCAGCTTATATCTTTCTGAATAACTGAAGGCTGCAGGGATGTTTAGGGATGTGTCTCATATTTGGACTCACCTGAAGGGTTGTACAATGAATGGGAACAGGCTTTGGAGCCCTTGGAGTTCAGTAGGATGTAGTTTTATTTTGATTTCCAAAAGTCCTCTTTACTCCTATTTACTTGTTTGGGTGCTGTCAATCTAATTTATGTGCAGATATGTTCAAGGAAACAGCGAGGTTTACTGAGTCACTCCTGCTGAATATAAACTCTGCAAGAGGAAATGGAGAGCACTTACCCACAAATGTTCCAAAGCAGAACTTACTAAAGCCATGGTTGTCTTACTCTGGGTGGGCCCTCTTCCTTCAAATAATGACTTTCCTATAAGGAAATATAATTCTTACAAAATTACTTAAGGAAAATATTTTTTAAAATTTGGCAGGCTAAATGACTCATTCAAAAGGGTCATTATTTAAAGCATAGAACAAAAGCTGGCAAAATTACTCTTATTCTTTTTCTGTGATAATGTAACTCCTGGGGATCCTGGTCCTGAAGCAGAAGCTTGATGCCAGTGCTGGACAATTAAAGAATGAAAATGATTGCCAATCCCCAAAGGAGTTCAGTTTTAATATATGAAAGCAGTGGTTTATCCAATTCCCTTGAAACTCTGTATTATAAAGGTTACCTGGTAGGAAAATGAGGAAAATAACAGAGTTCAATAAGGTTTTTCTACTCTCCATTTTCCTCTGTTGAGAAGAGCAGGCAGGAAAAGCCATCAGCACAGGTGACATTGTTAGCAACATGGCAGGATTGTGGAAAACTGATTCTTGTAATGAAAAGATCATCATGGTGCTGCCTGCACTTAGGAGGTGAAAAGCTTTTGGATATCCAGAGAGAGAGGGATGATACTTTTGTGCAACCCTCTGATGGCTGGTCATCTCCTTTGAAGATGGCCTGGAGAAGAAAGAAGCACAAACAGTGGCACCAACTTGTTCTGGCACCACCTTGTTCTGGCAGGAGGGATGATGATATAATTTCGCTGCTGTGAAGTGTATTTTGACAGGTATGAAATGTGTTTATTGACAGAAACAGAATTACAGCTATGGCTTCTGATACATTCTAAAGCCATTCTGTGCATGGAGATATCACTTTATACATATACAAATTTATTCCACCTATTCCTGCACAACTGAGGAGATTTGTACAGAAGTTTTCTCTCACTTTGGTTTGTTGTCAGGTGTGATGCACACATTTGGCTTGTTGGACAAAACAGCCATTCCACACCTTACCACTTTACCATCTGCTGGTCATCTTAGTACCTGACACAATCATCCTCTTTCCCTGTCCCCCTTTCCCAGTTACCCTCACCTCTCTCTTTTTTTTATTATGCTCAGTTTTCCATCCTTCTACCTCATTTTCCTTCCTTCTTGCTTTGGCCCCAGCTTCTCCCCAAGCCTTGGATAATACCTCCCTCCACCCATTCTTCTCTTCTTAATTTCTGTGGTTCACATACTAATCCTTACTGCCACAGCAGCTGTTCTTACACTGACTTTTCTAACTTCATGGCTATTTCTCCTCCTTGTGCTGTGTCTGGAATCACCACTCCTCTTCTGAAAACATCTGCAGCCTTTTTATAACTCTCTGACACAGAGTATAAAGGTTGAAATGCCATCAGAGTGAATTTGCAGGCCAGAGGATTTGATCAGGAAGTAGGTAGGTGCTAACAAAGAAAAAGATTAAAATATAACAAATGCAAACACGGCCACAGGATTCCCAGGAATGTTCTACAGCTTCAAAGCAAGAGGAAGAAGTGGGTATGTGTATGTTTACATCTGGCCAGTTCAAGCCATGGCATGGGAGTGCTCCTGCATTTTTCACCAACACTAAAAGTTTTGTGTATTTTGTGCAAACATAAGTAGCCCTTTCTCTTATCTCCCACAGAACAGGTGGCTGTGTCATAGTTTGGTGGTATGTATCTGAAGCCATGACATTCTTCTTTCCTTTTTACACTTACACACCTGCCTGTTCCCTCAGGATGATACACTCTCTGCACCTGGACATGAAGCCTTCAGCCCATAGGAAATCCAATGAAGTGCAGAACACAAAGTGCACATCCCTGAGGTAACCTGGAGTACTATAAACACATCTGGTTTTTATTCTCTTCTGTGTCTTCCATAAACTATTGTTAAATGCAGGATCTCAGTTCTTGCCCTCCACTGTTGCTTCTTCCCAAAGATCTAAATAAATGCCACAGCAACCAAGGTAAACATCTTCCCACGACAGAGGAAGTAGAACGTCCCTTTGTAAGAATGAGCCTCCCCCTCTGTAGGAGACACAATTTTCCACCTTGGTTTGTCTGAGGCTGAGAAACAAATAGTCACGGAATGGGAGCACTAAGGAAGACTTCACTGCCTTCTCCTCTATACATTACGCCAACCTTTTTTTCCTAACATAAACACAGCTGTGAGCATATTAGCTTGAAGCTGCACAAACCAAAACAGATTAAGAACAAGAATAAACATGGCATTTAACATGTCGCTAGAAGATACCTAGATGCAACAGTGATTAAGGTGTTGTAAGAATCTACAGGCAGGAAAACACATAGTTGGTGCCTGTGAGTCATTATTTATAAGCATTTGAGTCACAAAAGCATTGAATCATTTACATTGGCAAGGACCTTTAAGATCACTGAGTGTAGCTATTACCCAACAATGCCAAGGCCATCACTAAGCCATGTCCCTAAGTGCCACGTCTACACATCTTGCCATTTCCTCAAGTGCCACCTCTACACATCTTTTAAATACCTCCAGGCATGATGACTCAACCACTCCCCTGGGCAACCTGTTCCAGGGCTTGACAACTCTCTTGTAAAGAAATTTTTCTTAATATCCAAAATAAACCTCTCCTGGTGCAACATGAAGTCATTTCCTCTTGTCCTATCACTTGGGAGGAGAGACTGACCTCCATCTCTTCTGTCAGGTAGTTGTGGAGTGGTATAAAGTCTCCCCTAAGGATTCTTTTCTCCAGACAAACACTTTGTAGTGTTTGGGCTTAAATTTATAACTTTAAAGTAAACCAGACAAAGGAAGATTTTAGCACTAATTATTATATTAGAAATCTTGTAAAACTATGACTCACAAAATGCATTCCTAGTATGTAGTCCACCTGTGCTTGGCAATACCCCAGAGAAGTGTCAGGTTGCCAAGAAAGAATTAAGGAATAAGGGCCTTAGTGGTGTGTGGATAGGAGTGAGGAGGCCAAAGGATATGTGGGCAAAAAAAATTGCCTTTTGGGAGTTCAGTGTTGGCAGGTAATTGGTATTCTGCTGACAGCTGTGCCCAGAAGCCTCAAAGAAACTTTTGTTACTTCTCAAACTGGGGTGCCCCAGGAAGAGAAGGAATTCTGTGTGACCCAGCCAAAAAATCAGGCTATGGACCTATGTGCTATACCTGGTGAAACAGCCAAGAACTAAGGGAGGCCAAGTGATTACAGTGTTGACAGACTGTGTTGGTCACAGCTGAGAGTAACTATGTTTGCATTTTACATGGTTTGTGTTCTGATTTGATGGTCTACATTTGCTGGTAAGTGCCTCACACCCAGGTCAGATGTGACCTGACATATATTGAAGATGTCTCTGCTGACCTTAACTTATTTTTTTTAGAACAGAATTGCCTTTCCCCCATTCCATGTGTCACTAGCTTTTCAGGAAAGTATTGAAAACAGAGTAAATTATCCTCTCCTTTCTCAGCAGAAAAATAAAGAAAAACTGCAAATTTTGAAATGATAATTTAAATTTTTTTCTTTTTTTTTTTTTTTTACTTTGCTGTCCTTAGCATCTTGTTAGAATGCCTGGTCACTTTCTATGCCTTCTGTTTTCCAAAGCTAATGGTGTACATACATACAGGCTTGTATTTGCCTTTGCCTTTTGAGGTCCCTATTAAAGTTAGAAATCAAGTGTGCAGTGTGTTTCATTTCCTATTGGAACTTACGTGATTTTATGATCTCTAAATATTATTCACTTAGCAGTATTCTAGCGTTTTTCCATCTTCATCCAACATGCTGGATGACATCAGGCTTTTGCTTAGTTCATTGATGGCAGCAAATTCTCCCAAGGCATCTCAGAAAAGGTGAAAAATATATTTTTCAGTGATATTTTTTAGGTTCATTTGTATTTGAAGAAAGTGTGTAGACTGAGGATCTCTACTGGCAACATCTGCAGTTTCTATTGTGAGGTCAAAAGTCTTGCCTTATAACACAAGAGAAGTTACTTCAATCATGTCCAAAATCCCATCATATTGGTAATCCCCAACAGGGAAAAAGCCATACTTTGCCAGTCAAATTAAGTAAGGTTTTTCTGTGACTCTGTGTTACAGAAAGAAAAAAGATCTATGCAGTAATTTATGATTTTTTTTTTCTGCATTGTCTTCTGTCCACTTGCTATTGACAAAATAATTTTATTAAACTTCAGTCTGGCAATGACAAATGAAACACAATCAGGATCCAGATGATCTTGATAGTGATGCTTCATTCTGAAAAGTGGCCTATGTGTCTTTTCCTCTGGAGCTTGTTGCTAACTCATGTCATTGATATGAGAGAAAAGGATTCTTCTGGAAAGAGAGACACATTTGTTTGACCATCTGTACAATGTCTTTTCCCCGGATTTTAGCATGTGGCTTCAAGAAAAACCAGAAATATCTGGGCTGTAGTGGTGGAGGTGCTGCCTGATTTGCTCTGTGGCTTATAAATTTGTGAGTGCTCACTATTTGCCTTTTCCTTCCTAAGGGAAAGGAGAATGTCCATAGTCCACTTCTGATGTCTCTTCTCTCCCTTTTGCCCATTTAGGTTAACAACAAATGAAAGAGAATATACAGTGGAAAATACATTAATATAAATAAACGTGGAAAATGCAAAAGAATGCTGTAATCAAGAAAAGCTTTGAAAGAAGCAGAGATTTTACTCACTCAAGTAGAATAACGTTATTTGCTGGTAGTTACATGTCTTCATAGGCACTTCTGAAAATAGAGCTTTCTTATAAAAGCCATTTGAATTCTCTGTTTTACAGTGTTCTGTGTCCCAAATTTTGCTTTAGAAAATCAAGACAAAACTCTTAGGCATAAGATCATCATCCATATAGCAAGAACACAGTATCACTGGAATCAGACCTACATGAACTGAAATGAACCATTCACCTCCAGGCTGAGATGAGGTTTTAAAAAGGACTTTTTCCCTCAGTTTTCTGGATGTCATGGTACCATCCTGGCAATCTTGCAAAGTAAAATGCACCCACAGACACTGGCATTCACGGAAAGCACAGAAGTCAGAAGGTTGGCCAATCCACTTCATACCCTCAGACTAGGTTGCCTATGCTGACCAAACATCATGATAGAGATTATAGAATCATTAAATCATAGAATATCTCAAGTTGGAAGGAACCCACAAAATAATTGAGTCCAACTCCCTGCTCCTTGCAGAAGCAATCTCATTTTTAAAAGTCAGGGATGGGAAGTTTCGTTTCCCTAGGCCATCAGTCACAGTTTGCACAATAATTGCAGTTGGTTGGATTTTTTTGCTGACTCACCTTTGCCCTGAAACTACTTGAATTTAATTTTTTTGTTACTGTAATTCACTGTTGCTTGGAGATTATCCTCGGCTGTGTGCATTAGTATTAAGCTAGAAAACCAAGAGATCAGGATAGGAAGGAGGCAAATAAAGGGCAAGATTTGCTGTAACATATCAGTTGATAGAGAATGTTAAGAAAGACTTTGCTCTTCAGAAACTGCATCATCAATATTATGAATGTGGTTAAACAAATAGAAGACTTGAAAATGTAATTAATAGAACCAGGAAGATTAATGTCTGTTACCTGGCGAGAGCAGAACAGTGAAATGAGCTCTTAGCTGCTTAGGAATGGAGAAGAGAGGGCTATGTAACTCAGGATAGCAATATGGTAAATACATAAGTCTGTGTTTTCACTAATAGCACAGGGAGCTGCTGCTGAAGGCCTGCTGCAACCTCATCCAAATCATCCTACCAAAATATCAGTCTCTAAGTGCACAAAGTACAAGAGATGAAATTCTTAGGGGCAACTGAAGAGGCAGTGGGTGAGTCAAGTTTAACTTTAGTACAACTTTTTCTGATACTTTTCTACTGCATCAAATGTTCAATTTAATAGAAAGTAACTGGTTTGAATCTTATCTTAGCAGATAATTAATAGAAACTATTTGTTATAGATAAATGATTTTCACACAGTTTTGTGTAAGGCAAGTAAGTGTATTGGCAACTACAGTCATCTATAAGGCATCAAAGACAGCACCATGGGATAGGCAGGTAAAACACCATTAAAGGAAGGCTGAAAACTTCTGGAGTGGTAACTTGTGGCTGCATGGAATACCCTACCATGTCTAAAATGTAAGTAGGCACCTATGCGTAGGCACCATAATTTAAGGACAATGAACACGTCAATAAGCACAAGTAAGAAACTATGGCATGTAGAAGATTGATATGGGGATAAAGGAAAAGATATAGGGAATATAACAGAAATGGCTGGTGGGGTAACAAGGAGAAATAGGAAAGGCATTCAAGGAAGACTGTTGACATTACGTACTGATGACAAGGTCAAAATAGCAAAATTACAGCCTGGTTCTGCAGCACTGCCATTTCCGTTTTGCAGCTGAACAAGAACAGGCCACTATGTCGGTACTGCAGAAAGACAAGCACCATTCCCCAGTGGATACATCAGCCAGATGATGAGTCAGGCCCTGGGTAGTGACAAGCTGGGCTCCCAGCCAGCGGGAGAGCTTGCTTTCCTGCCAGCAGCGTGGTGGGACACAACGCTGCCTGTTTGGTTTTTCTGGCAGGCATATGGTCTGCCTTTCTGCCTGGCTTCAGCCACAAACATTGAACTCAAACAGCACACGGTTCCAAAGCCTTCTCATTCTGCTACCATAGCTTGCCTTTGGAACACTACTCCCTCCAACATCTTTCAAACAGCTCTGAATTTGATTCTGCCCCTAATACTGCCTCAGAAATACCACGTAGTGCTCAGCAAATGTTTTATACAGACTTTTCAAACACACTCACTCACAACTTCTTTGTTTTCTAGGTGCTCATCTCAAGGCTCTGGGATATGATATAAAAAAACTCTTCAGCCCTGAAATCAATGGCTGCTTGCTTGAAAGGGAAAGGTTATAGTGCTACATCCTCCAAAAAACGAAGCTTTACGTTCCTTTTACATAACAGGGATCAGTGCCTACATTTCATCTCAAGATCCACGTTTTATTTGCCATTGGAAATCAGTGGAAACTGTCCAGTAATCTTCTAAGGGTTTTGAGAAGAGTGGATGTTTATGAACTCCTTAATGATAAGTGCCCTAAAAATGGAGATGGAGAATCTTTTTAGTCTGACTGTATTAAAAGTGAAAAGACAGTAAAGAAGGTATAAGGCCACACATTGTAAAATGCTTACTAGTGACTACTGTCTTTCTTGTGCAATGAATAAATAGTGAATCTCGTGTGTTTGCACATTTGTGCCATCCTCTGTGTTCTGAATTTATTTCCCCGGAACAATGTATATGCATAAAAAGTTTAACTCAGTTGCCACTGCCTTAATTTGGCTATTGTCCAATTTGAATAGCCGGCTTTGCTAGATCCATATGGCTATGATAACTTAGACTTACTAAGTCACACTTTGATTAGTTTGTTACAAATCGTGTTCTCTCCACATGAAAATAGCATTGCCATAGCAAAATGTTCAGTGCACAAATTGGCAGTTGCTTTTTCTGACTCCTAAAATAGAAAGAAGATTATTAAATTCATTACTGTGCTCTTTTCCCTTCCTTTTCCTCTCCATGGGTAGTCTCAGGTTTTTGTGAGCATTTATTTGGCCAATTGTTTCACACTTTTTTATTACTGCATTAACTTCTAATTGCATGCTCGGCAGATAGAATTACAGGTTAATTTAGCTTTCGGGATTTATTTTATTTATAATGTTATTTTCCCTTCAGTTTTTCTTCTCAAAAACATTTTAGAGTGTTTTGTTTTGGACTTATGAGTAAACATTAGTATGTATTTCAAAATCAAGTAGTGTCAGCATTCATCAATCATAATGATGGCAAACAAAAAATTTATTTCTTGAGGATTGGTTTTTGTCCTTTTCCCTTCACCACAATACTGAAAAGATATATTATTTTCATATTTTGCTTTAATACTTTTACTTGCATTCTGAAAACAAATTACTTGTTCACGAATAGTCTACTATTTCCTTCCCCAAACTAAGAAATGTTTGGGGAATCTTTCATTGCCCAACTACTTCATAAAGCTGAAGTCAGCCTTAAGATTTACATTTTCCTTTCTCCCTCTCCCAAACTTTTTGACCCAAACTTTATTGACCTTTTGGGACTTGAATTATGCTTTCATACCTTTTAATTCACTTACAAGTATCTAGTTAGACAAATTTGTCTCACAGAAATCTAAACCTGTCAAATTTTGCTGATGGGCAGAGCTTTTCTTCAAAAAATTTTGGGAGAGTATTTAAATTTATTATCCAGGTTCTGGAATATATAGGCACTATTTTGTTAGAGTTGGCCTTTCAAACCACTGCACCCTTTCCACAAGTTTTTTCCCTTGTTTTTTTATCTGGAAGAATCTAGGAAAAGCTGTTGACAGGTGTACTACTTACTGTTCACAGAATTCTGTGGCACACCATCTATGCACGAGCAGTGCATGCTGTTTCCAGCCCCATCAGTGTTCACTGACAGCAAGCTTAAGCTGGATTTGTCTGACATAGGGTTACACCATTCCTTCAAGCATGAACGGATGCTATTTATTCAATAATATAAGGTAGCCCCAACCCTCGAATGTGTCAACTCTGATGTGTATAGTTAAGGTCAGATGCCAGCCACGTCAATAGTTTCACTGTCAATACATTTGAGCAGGAAGAGATAGGGCTGGTTTCTCCTGGGGCCTGAAATTAATGCACAGACATAGGAATGGTGTTTGTTTTGCAGCTAGCTTGGAGTGGGAAGGAATCTGGGAGATCAGGGTTGTGACTAGTTGCTCAAAATCTAGTTGAAAGTCAGTAACTAGTGGTGTACATCAGGTGCTAACATTAGGTCCAAAACTATCTGACATCTTCATAAATGATCTGTAAGAAACAGAGGGCTGCCTGTTTACTGATGATCTCAGAATCACAGATCCATTAAGTTGGAAAAGACCTCTGAGATCATTGAGTCCAACCTATGGGCTAACACCACCTTGTCATCTAGACCATTGCATCAAGTGCCACATCCAGGCTTTCCTTAAAGACCACCAGGGATGGTGACACAAAACTGGGAGGAGTGGCTGATCAGTGACTGATAACACTCCACAGACTTGTGCTGCCATCCAGAGGGATCTCAACAGGCTGGAAAAGTGGGCTGACAGGAATCTCACAATGTTCAAAACAGTGAAGAGCAAAGTCCTGCACCTGGGAAGAAACAACCCAGGCATCAGTATGTGTTGGGGGGCCACCCCAGCTTGGGGTCCTGGTGGACACCAACCTGAACATAAGCCAGCAATGTGCCTTTGTGGCAAAGAAGACTATTGATATGCTAGGATGCATTAGAATGAGTATTTACCAGAATGTTGAGACAAGTGATCTTTCTACTCAGAAGTGAGGCCATCCCTGGAGTCCTGCACTCAGTTCTGTGCTCCCCAGTCCAAGAGGGACATGAACATACCGGACAGACTGCAGTGACCGGTCATAAGCATGACAAACGGACTTTAGTTACCTTTCCCATGAGGAAAGGCTGAGAGAGCTGTTCAGGCTGAGAGAGACTGTTCAGCCTGGAGAAGAGGAGGCTCAGAGGGGTCTCATTAGTGTGTATACTGATGAAAGGAGGACAGAGCCAGGTTCTGCTCTGTAGTGCCCAGTGACAGGACCAGAAGCAATGGGCACAAGCTGAAACACAACAGGTTCCATCTGAACACCAGGAAAAACTTCTTCATTGTGGGGGTGACTGAGCACCAGCATAGGTTGCCCAGAGAGGCTGTGGAGTCTCCATCCTTGGAGATACTCAGAAGCTGCCTGGACATGGCACTTAAGCAGCAGGGGTTGGACCAGCTGACCTCCAGAGGTCTCTTGCAACCTCAGCCATCCTGGATTTCAGAGACCGCAGAGAAATGATAGCGTGGTAGGGAACCATTCTGCCAACAGTTCTTTGGTAACTTCAGTTTCATGTCCTGTATTTCTGTTTTCCTAGGTCTCTTGCAGTTTCCACTACTCCTTTTCATCAGGGTCCCTTTAGGCAGGCCACGGGTGACATGACTGGAGAGGAGTTTGGTGATCACTTGCTGAACATTTGAGAACTGTCAATTTCAGTGATGCACCACTGAAATTAATTATTTTCTTTATTTTGTATCGCCAACCTCTCCTAAACATTGTCCTTTTGGTTTGGTTTGCGTTTTCTAATAGAAGAGCATGCAACATCTGGGAAGGAGCGCTGACAGCAAGCGTTTCTGACGGCGTTTGGTCCCGCTAAGCCCGACTCGCCCCTGACTCAGGACGGATTTTTCCGTCCAGAAGAGCCGGGTGGCCACTTTGCTTGGCGCTGCGTGCACCGAGGAGATGCTTTCCATCAGCAAGGGGCACACACAGCGCGAAACCGCGGGGAGCGGAGCAGAGTAGCCCGGCGGCAGGTTCGGCCCGCACTGAGCCGGCCCCAGCGGAGCGGCTCCCGCCGCTGCCCGGCAGCTCCTCCGGCTCCGCGGGGAAGCCGGGCCGGCAGGAGGCGTCCTGCGGCGGCTGGCAGGAGGAGGAGGAGGAAGAGGAGGAGGAGGAGGGCCGAGGCGAGGGTGCCGGCTCTCCCGGAAACAGCGCCGGCCGGCGGCAGAGCGGCGGCGGCTGCCGGCGGTGGAAGTCGCTCGTGGTCCTGCGCCCTCGCCGCACGCCGGGCAGGTCGGGGCGGCGTGGCGGGCGGCATGGAGCCGGTGCCCCGCGAAGAGAAGCCTAACCCGCTGCAGGATGCCAGCCTCTGCTCCCGGCTCTTTTTCTGGTGAGCGCCTGGCGAGGGCAGGGGGAAGGGCAGCGCCGGAGGTGCGGCGCCGGGGTGCCCGCCGGCTTCATCTCGCCCGGCCGCTCAGGAATGCCGAGCCTCGGCTAAGGGTGCCCGGCTCGCACTTGAGCACGGCTCCCGGAGCGTCCGGGCGGCGGGCGGGAGGAAGGGAAGGAGCGAGCGGGGAAGGGAAGCGGTGCCGGCGGTGACCGTGCAGCCGCGGCTCGGGCACGACCTGCCGCCTCCCCCCCGCGGGCCCGGCTGTCAGCGCTGCCGGCCGGAGCAGCCTCGGCTCGCAGGTGGGGTGAGGTCTCCTGAGGTGAACCCGGCAGCCCGCGATAATCTCCGGCTGCGGTCTGGGGACGGAGCAGTCGGGGGCCTGCCTATCTCGGGCATGGCAGCGATCCGCTGGGCGGGCGGCGCCGAGCGCGGCCCCGTCGCCCCCTCCGAGCACGTGTTGGGTTCCCGCGGTAGGTGCGGGGAGGACGGGAGCGTCTTCTGCTTCCCGGCCCGGGAACTCCTGCCCGCCGGGTGCCCCTGCCCGGGACTGGGTGCAGAACTGCTCCCAGGCATTGTTCTACTTCCCCGTTTGAATAACGGGTCGCGGGCAGGAATTGCTCATCCCGGGCAGGCGTGCTGGGCTCGCCTTCGGCGTGAGTCTTTCCGCTCCAGCAGTGAGCTGGTTTCTGACCCGCATGGCTGCGTGGGAACTTCCCGGCATGAGGGATGGCTGGGCAGCATCCTGGCTGCTCTCACATGTGGGTACACATCTGCTGCCTCCGCTCTGGAGGGGCTTGGGGTGACAGAGCCAAGGCTGGTGGTGTTGCCACAAACTTTAGGGGGCCACGTGGCTACCAGAGTTAGTGCTTGGTCTCGTATTAGTGGGGATGGGGAGCTCGGCATGTATCTGTGCTCAAGAAGGTGAGGAATTGTAGCCCAGCATTTTAGTTGCTTTGAAATGTAGTAAGAAAACATGTGCAAAGTAAAACGGGAGACCACCAAGCCTGTTTGTCCTAGCAGATCTCATTTGGAAGGGTACCTACAGAGCGAGCCCTTATCCTGCTTCACCTGCTACAGCCTCCGTATGTAATGGAGGAGGGGGAAGGAAGGGAGGGCGTGGCTCTTTTTTTTGGAAACCTCTGAAACACAAATAAAAAATTCTTTGATTCTATAAGCAGCTCTGAGCAGGTGCAGAAGTCCCCTTTGGAAAGTAGAGGGATTTTAAAATTTTAACTAAACATATTTTTCAGTCAGGGGTATGTCCTCAGAGGAACTATGTGCAGAAAGAAAGAAGATAAGTAACTAATAATAAACCAGGCAGCTTATATGCTTGTGCAGAACTCCCTGCGTTCAGCATTTTGACTTTTACTTTGACACCAGGGATGCCCATGCTGAAGCTTTGTTGTGAAATCCATGCAGAATGGGATGAATACCTAAGTTGGCCATGTAGCATTCCAGGACTGCTTCTGGTCTGTTCCCTTTCCCTTGCTGGGATCTTGTGGTGTTACTGGTAGCTCTGCCAAAACCAATCCAGCTAGATGTGAAAAAGAAGCTTGCAGTGCTCGTAGCCAGCTTTCTGACTGCTCATATCATTCTGTTTTAGGCCTTCTGTATCACTCTGCATGTATTGCAGAGAAGTGTTTCAACTTCTTCAGCCACAGTGAAGTACCTTAAATTTCCCTTGTTTTAGGCAAGCACCTGAAAGGCTCCTTTTACCCCAGATGTATTTTTAGGTTCTTACTTTGCAAAGGGAAAAATAGGTGGAAGGCTGTGCTTGGGGGATGACAGGTCTGATAAAAGTCCAGAGATCAACTGGGACTTGAGACTTCACAGTCGGATCCTGATGTACAACCATAGGACTCCTGCTTTGCAAAAGGGTTTAGTGGAGCATGTAAAGCTTTAGAATTTGCCCAATGTACTTCTTTCTCAGGCTTTTACAGCAGTGTAATTCACGGCAGTGAAAGCAGCCTACTGAAGTCTCGTCTCTTACCTGTGGTGTGCGTGATCACAACTAGCACCAGTACACTAGTCAACAAGCATTAGTGTTTTCTGGGTGAAAATTTCAGCTGAAATGATACCTTCAGTGGGTAAAATTGAGCAAGCAGGGGCTCTCAGTTTTCTGCAAGTTAATAACGTTTTGCATAACATTCAGGAAATGTTAAAATACTCTCATTTAGCTATAAAGCTAACTTTAAGGGTAACTCTAAGAATTACTCTCCTTTTCTACAGTGAGTGTAGCATCTCCTAGCTGTGTGAGTATTGCTTCATTTTAGCTCCTGTCTCACACAGCACATTCTGAGATGTTTTCATCTGGAGAATTGGGAAAACAGTGCTTGAGAGAGGCCATCCTGTGAGTAGTAATAGCCACTACCATATGGTTATGTGCCCCTGACCTGCCCTCCACATTCCTGGTGTTGGCTGCTTGTTATCAATGAGGGTAAAAAGTATCAATGAGCAAGCAGCTGGGCAAAAGTCCTTCTTATTTTTATTTTGTTTATATTTTTCCCCAAAAGTACAATTTTACCATTGTAAGGAACCACGCTCCCATTTGTTCCCAGTGGTACAGAATAAAAGCTTACATTATTGCCTGGTGCAAACAGGATTAAACTCATGGGAGAAAAGAAGTCATGTTTTCATTGAGTTATAAAACTCAGGTAATGAGTGTGTAGGCTGAAGAGACATTCTTCTCCCGCTGTTCAAAGCTTGTATTCTTGCATTTGGGTTGTGACTTTGGCAAGTATGAGCTTGATTAGCATTAAACACTCCAGCAGTACGTTCATGGGAAAGAGGAGCATCTGGATTGTGTGTTAATATTGTTATTTTTATAACGTGTCCCTTGTGTAATGTTACAAGAATGAAAACTATTTGTGACAGAAGTGTGAATATCAGAGCAGTTGCAAAATATTCTTGTTTTCCATGTCTTTCACTGAATTATCTATACTAACAGAGGTTTATCAAAGCCTAAATTGGCCTTCTGGATGTTTCAGATATTATTGTAACTCCTGACTTTCAAGAGACCCTACTTCCATGCCCACCAAACTTTCTAAAGCTCTGGCTGGTATTTCAGTTATACTTTAGAGTGCTTGTATTTCTGATTTACTTCATCTATGTTGTTAGGTTGTTGGTTTTTTAATTGCTGGCTCAGTTTGTTGGTGAGAATGACTCTGAATGAGGAGGGTTTGCTTTCTTTTTAAGGTTTGTCCAAGGAAGAGAGAATTCAGTCGTGTTTCCATGTTTAAACAGCTATTCAGTTATAGAAAGTTTAGGAATTGAAAAAGCCTTATAGTCCCCCATGCAGTTGAGAATCACACTTTTGGTATATTTTTTTCTGATGTGGGTGGTGGGGATTATTAAATTAATAACTTTGGAGAGTAAAAATATTGCTCATTTCTAGCTGTTAACCCAGCTTTGAGCTTGCATGTTCATTAATTAGGAAGTATATCTTTATTTGCTCAGAACACTTCTTCCCTTGAGTTGCTAAAGGTATTTTTTCTATATAGCAGTTGAATTTTTATGCATTCTGCTAGTTGGACATCAAATCCACTTTACTGGAAAGTTGCAAGACACAGGCTATGATTAAATTTTTGAAAGACTGGATAACTTTTATGCTGTTAACAATATGAGAAGGAGGGCAAGCTGTAACACCCTGGAAAGAATATCCAGCGTTTTTGTGCAGAGAAGTAAAATAAGTTAAAGTTCTTCTAGATTTCATACAAATTTATGACTTTATTTTAATAATAATAGTAATTATTAAGCACATGCCACAGACTAACCATGACTGTGAGAAGTCTTTGGGTTTTTTGGAACACTGAACACTGTCATCATCCTCGGGCTAGATGCCTTTTCACATCATGACTTGACATGCAGCAATTGCCATTACAATAACAGCACTAAAACGTGATCTGAAAACTTGCAGCAAGGCTTCTACAGAGTTATTACTCCAAGGAATTATTGGGTTATATACTTGTATCTGGCAGCATTGTTTTTTTACTTAGTATGTGTGTGCTTTGGGGAGAATGACAAAACCACTAAGTCTTCATGGATCTGATGTGAAGTGCAGTGGGAGAGAAGAGTGGAAAACAATCTTAATTTTTGGGTTTAAGTCTGTATTGAATGGGGTAAGCATAGATATATAAGTCCTAGGATTTTGAGTGAGGACTGTACAATATGTAGCTGCTTGTCTGACCAAATGTAGTCATGTCACAGATTTCTCTTGCACCAGTGAAAATAGATACACACCTTACTTTACTTCTTCCTCCTCTCTCATCCTGTGGCTTAGAATTGGAAAGGCCACTGACTGATTTCACTGAATTTCTCAGACAGCCTAAGTATTGCCTGCTTGTCTGTCTTCAAGTGTTTCTTGCCTTAAATTGAAAGAAATTATGGAAAGAATAAATCGTTGTTCTTGGATATTTCAATTAGACTCCAGCAGTGCCACCAAAAAAATTGGTTCGTGTTCTTTATTGTGTCAATGAACAGATTTGACTGGGAGGATTTTACATTTAATTAACATGAAAATATCAGGCTTTGTGACTTGCCTGGGATCTTGCCTGATGTTTAGTGATTCCCATGCTCAGTGCCTGAAATTGCTTGTGGTAATGCCACTTCATAAAGATCTCTGAGGTAGCTAAGTTCATTTATTGACTTATTGGTGCAGGACAATTATGGTACTATAAGAAACTGAAGAAATATGTAAGCATTTTCAGTATAGATAAACAGAAAACACATTTTCTGTATCCAGAGATTGAAATCACACTTGCTTCTCTTTTTCTCCTGAATGAAAAAAGACTGAGGATCATACATACAACTTTTGTGATAGATAGTGCTTTGTTTGTTCATTTATCAGATATTTAATATCCTGTTGTCAAATTTGAATAATTTGTTCTCTTGAGCTACTGCAATAATTTTTAAGTTTTGTGTGTTTATTTGCAAGATGTCTGTATTATGCAAAAGAAAATACTCGAAAACTATTGTTTATGAGCTAGTAAAGTTAAAATATGTGGATAAAGAGTGCTAAATAGATTATATGGATTACAACAAGTGTGTGTAAACTGTTGAAGTGTTAGCATTTGCTATCTACTGTAAATATCTGTGCTTAGATATGCAGTTAGATGAACTGTTAGAAGTATAACAGACTACTTGCTTTTGGAATGGTTATGTAAAGCCTGCTGTATCGTTTAAGAGAGAAAATGTCTTCTAATTCCTGCAAAACTTCAAAATTAAGATTATGTCATGGTGTTGTTTTTGTCTTCTTTTAAAAAAAAAATTTCCTATCCTGCTCCTAGAAAACTAGGCCATATGTAGAGTGGAGGAGGGAGATAACCCAATTAGATTTTGGGAGTGGAAGGTTGAAAAGACCAGTCATCTATTTTATTTGTTTTGTATCCTTGGCACCGTACCACTTGTAATAACAGTGGGAACTCACAGGGCATTTTAATTCCCCTTTTTCCATTGCTTGTCAGAAAGGATGTTAATACAGAAATTCCCACCATTAGGTCCTTCTTTATTGAGTAACTTCTGAAGTTTATTTTATAAGTCACAATCTTTAGACCTTTGCATCAAATCTTTGGTAGTTTTCTTGGCTGTGGTTGCTGGGTTTGGAATTGATATTTTAATGATAGTTTTGAAATGCCACAGGTATAGGTGATGTCACTCCTCTCTTCCCTGCTTTTAGGCCTGCAGAAAATGTTAGTTTGCTGCATGCTCCACTCTTCTTGCCATGTTTGTGCTTCTTCTTGCTGTCTGAAATACCAGGAAGTTTGCTAGATTAATGAGGTAATTTTGTACCTGGCTGATGAACAGCATGAAAACAGCCTGCAATAAATGTAGTCAAGTACCAGTTGTGTAACTGTCAGCATCAGAAAGTGGGTGTTCAGCAGCTTAGCTGCTCACACTGTGCTGTGAAAAAGCAGCAGCTTGGAAGATGAGATGGAGCTGGGTATCAAAGGTTAATACAGTTGGTATTGAAACTGGAAGCCTGAAGGGCGTTTTGAGTTAATGTGGCTTTGAAGTAATTTCATTGTATCCCTATTTTTTCCTTCTGTAAGCAATGAGAAAAGCTGCTCTTTAAGCCCCATTAAGCTGGGGAGAGAAGTTGCAACCAAAATACCAGTTGAAAAGCATCTGAAGAAATACCAGACTTACTCTGTTTATTACTTGTGGATGACTTCGTAAGGGGAAGTGGAAGATGGCAGCTTACTAATGAGAATGGATGAAAATGTGAAATGGAGAAGTTTAAAAAAAAATTACGTGATGACTACAAACTGTTGCTAGGGTATTTATGAATTCTTGCAAAATAACTGGAGACTTTCAGTGTGTGTGTGTGTCCTCCTTTCTGTACATCCCATGGCAGCAGTGATCCTCTGGACTGAGAGGAAGCACATAGCAGTGCTGAATTGCACTGCTGGTGTAGATTGTCAGATCACAAAGGTGGGTATTGAACAGTACAGTGAGGCTCCTGAGGTGAACCAGGCAGAATAAGCAACGTGCATTATTATCCAAACGGTCTGTGAGGAAACTCCATTTATTTTATAAAAAAAGCCATCTCCAAAGTAGGTGATTAAAGAGAAAGAAATATGTGTTACTTTGCAGCTTAGTTGTTGAAGTAGTGCTTCCAAGCTGCTCAAGGGAGACAAAATTCTAGTGTTATGGAAGAATTTGAGTAAACAAAGACTCTCCTGTGCAACTGTTGAAAAATAACTGGACATTAAGTGTAAACAGGTAATGCTTGTAATGTAATAAATAAGCTTAAGAGGAATAGGGAAAATGCAGTTTGTAAACCACCTCTTTGAGGAATTAGTTGATGAGGGTATACTGGATGTAGCTTTGGGTACTGTAAAATTACCCAGAAATTAAACTTATGCTTATTATTACAAATAAAGAAAATATTTTCCTAATCAGACAAGCAGTCTGTGTAGTCTGATTTTTCTGACTTGTCCTGTGATAAAGCAGGAGCTCTTGTGACACTGGTGAGACACCACTTGTGCAGAGGAAGGTACTGTACCATGCAAGTGGCTGGCTGTGGGGTGATGGTTGTGGAGCTGGTCAAGGCAATTGAGAATTGTGGGTGCACCCAGGGCCCTTACAGACACATCCTTTGATCTTAGGATGTTTTTTATTTGTGTCAGCTTTGTAATGTAATTGCAAATACTTCTTGGCTGATGATTTTTGACAGACTTTATCAGTTCATGAAGAACTTGCAATGTATTCTTGGGTTTCTAGAAAGCTCTGCAAGCCTGCTCTGCAGAGAGAGAGAGAGAGAATGGTACTTTTTTGAGTATTTGCAAGCAGGACGTGATACAAATCCAGAGACACAGCAGGTCCCATCTCTGGGTTCATGAACCATTTGAGCTGGACACTGCCATTAGTTTCATATACCTATCTGCAATGTATTTCTTCCTTGGCTGATAGGAAATTATTTTGGGATGATAGGAAGTCTAATTTACAAGCTTTCTTGTTTGGGAAATTTTATTTCATGTATGAAGCAGAATAGCATGACTAGCCTTAATGATGCTGCCTTTTGGATAGCAAGCCTGTTTCTCTCTCATGCTGTCTTTGAAGAAGGGGATGACTTCTCTTAGGAGGGTAAGCAAACACTGTCTTAGTTTTTTTCTGCAGATCTTAGAGGCTTTCCAATATCTTGGTGGAGTTGCTCTCATAACAGTTGGTAAAAATTGGACTTTCCCGAGCAACCAAGTAAATTGTGGCTGGTTGACGATGTTGTAATCTTAAAGGGTGTGTAATGTCAGGGCCCAGGAGTAGGGAAATGCAGGAAGTGAATGTTTATATTGTGGTCTTTGTGTTTCTGCTGGTTCAGAAATGAATCACTTTCTTTTTTTATCAGTGCCCAAGATAATGCTGCAGAGGTGAAAAGCCTTTTGGGGTCAGAACAGTGATTTACTGTTTTGCAGCTGACTATCTCTGGGTTTGCACCAGGTTATAGAGTGATTTTTAAATTTATTTTTGTAAATCTTTATTCCAAGTTACATCAGTATTCTGGCAGTAACAGGGACGTATTCTGGGCATGCTTCCAGACTGATGTCTTTGATCAGCTAATCGTTTTGATAGAACAGAGGCATTCTCAGCAGAACACAAGGTACTCAGAATTCTTATAGATACATTTTTATGCTTAGGTCATGCTAGGAAACATTTGGGCTAAGCTCTTTGAAGGGCATCATGTGAACCCTGTGTTCAGAAAGAGTAACTAAAATGAGGCAATGTGTCAGAAAAAATATTTTTTTCAAAATTCCTAGCAAACAGGAAGGTACCTGAGAGAAGTAAAGACAATTACTGAGGAGTCTTGTTTTTATTTAGGTTGAGCAGCAGCTTCTTTCTTGAACAGAAAGAAGAGTCTTACCTTCCCAGCTCGTTGTTCCTCTCTTTCTTCTGGTAAAATAGATTGGTATTGAGCCCATCATTGGGGTGAGAGGAAGGGTTTGCATGATTGTCTATATATTTCTTCCATTTCTTTAATTTAGGTTATTATTTTAGCTTTTTTATTAAAGAATAATGCAATTTGCACAGATTCTGTTCTCACAACAAATGCAAATTTTTTTGTGAGCTGTTTTTAATAGTCTTTGAAGAGATTTGTGTTAGCTGATCTCTGTTCTGACAAAAGACATACCACTCTAATGAATAGTCTTCCTTTATGGCTACGTTGGGGTTTCAGGGGTGTTCTTTATGTAGGCCTTTGCTTTATTTGTCAGCCTTGTCTAACAGTCCCCTGGCAGCACTCTGTTTTAACTGAGCCTTCAGGCAAGAGAAGGGCTTGGTTGGTTTGTGTGTTACAAGTGTGTGACTGGAGTAACAGCAGGCTGTGTGAAATAGGTTGGTCTCAGTTCTGCTGTGAGTGCTGAGAATTCCACAGGGCATAATCTGCATGTGGCATTCAGGTGGAAACTTTTACTTAATGACTGAATAGGAACATGTGCTAAGTCTTCTGTCTGGAAGTAGACCTTCCAACATAAAGTTCAGGATGTATCAGTGAAATGGTGATGCTCAAACTCTTCTTGCTGAACTTAGAATTTGCATTCTTGGGATAAAAGCCCTTCAAGGACTTAGTATAATTTTAAGAGAAAAATGTATAACTCTCTTCTAAAGGTCTTTAACTACACTCTGTTAATACAACATACTGTTAAAAGCTTTTTTACTCCTGAGATCTCCATGGCAGATAGTAGCTCTTAAAGATGGGTGTTTTGGGGGACACTAATCAGAAAGGTCAACAATGGGTGATTTTTAAATTTTTGGAGTTTTTTATGCAATTTTTCCCCTAACCTTACAGAAATATGGACTTGTGCTGGGTCTTTGCCATCTTGTCCATTATAATAAGTCACAAAATTAATTACTACAGTTTTCTGCTTACTTTGGATTGGTTTTCCTTGCCTTCTTTAATGTTAACATAGAGGTTGTAGTGCAATATATTACTCTTCTCAATCTTATGGTTTTAACTAATAGAAAAAAGGGAGAAGCCCTGAAGTTGCACTAGATTTCACTGGAACTAATCGTTTGATAGCCTTGAGACTTCTGGCAGTTTTTACCCTGCACTGTCATGTCTCATCTGCTCTTTAAATGTTTTTCATTCACTCACACTGTAGGTACAGTGTGGAGATAGGGGGACAAAGGATTTACTGCAAACTGTAAGAACTCCTCAGTGGAGGTGGACATATCATCAATAAGTTGTTTTGAGAGTTTAAGGAAAAAGGATAAACTAGATGGCTCTTACAGTCCTATACACTTGAGAGTATTGTCTTTCAGCTGGTGACTTTGCAGTGGACTGCACATCTGTGGTCAGCACTTGCTGCTCTTGGCTGTAGTGTGGAATCAAACGCTATCAGGATTGAGCAGTTGTTTTCAGCAGAAGCATTGTTCCATTATTCTTCCTGTTGCCTGCTTGTGGCTTTTTGAAAGGTGTAAGTAGAGGAATGGTGTTCTGCTGAGTAAAATTAATAGCGTTGTTTTTATTTTTTAAGACTGTATATTTAAGTCTGTTTCTAGAGTGTCTTTTGTTTTCCTCTGTGTACTCTGCTGCATGCAGAAAGTACTCTGCAGCATTGCTGAGCCCACAGCTGGGGACCTGAATCCAGTTCTGGAAAGAGTGCAGTGAAAGGTCTTAGGGCGAAGAATGATTAAGGGTTTGGGGCATCTCTTCTGGGAGGAAAGGCTGAGAGAGCTGGAGCTGTTCATCGTGGATAGGAGAAGATCAGGTGGATATCATCAGTGTGGATGAATACTTGAGGGGAAGGTGCAAGGTGGGCAGAGCCGGTTCAGTGGTGTCCAGGGTTAGGATCAGAGGCAAACTGAGTAACAAGAGGTTCCCTCTGATCATCAGGAAACACTTCTTTGCAGTGAGGGTGATGGAGCACTGTTGTAGGCTGCTTGGAGGGGTTATGAAGTCTCCATGGAGATCTTCAAAAGCTGTCTGGACAGGACATTGTCCTGGACAACCAGCTCTAGGTGGCCCTGCTTGAGCAGCAGGGCTTGGACCAGCTGACCTCCAGATGTCCCTTCTGACACAACCCAGCCTTTCTGTGATTCCCTACTAAATATCCTGTTTATGTTCCTTGTTAAATGTCTGAACCGGTTTTGTTTTCACCTCGGCAGCAGTAGCCAGTGAAATCTCACAACCATTTCTATAGATGGGAGAAGGATTTATCCCTTATATTTTCCTGGAAGGGCTGTCTCATCCTGGTTCTCGTGCTAGGAGAAAGGTAACTTTAGCCTCTGTCTGAAAGGAGACCTGTGACTTGTTTATGGGTACATCATAAGCTAACACTGATGTTGCAAGAGAAGGAGCGCTGGGTATTGGCCTCAGGAGTCAGCTGAAGCCTGCAGGTCTTTCCCATAGCTGCCTGTCCTGGAGCAACCAGGCTGTCTCATCCAGCAGGCAGAAATTATTTGAATGGCTTTGAGGTTATTTACCTCATACCTGCTTTTCACCTGTGCAAGAACTGAGGTCAAGGAGTTGTGTTTCAATGGAGCAGATTCCTGGTGTCAAACCAGGAGGAAGTTCTGCTGCTGGTTGGAGCATTTGGTATTGGAGACCTTTTGTCAGGACCTTTTGTGGGGAAATTGTGGAAGTGATTCGGGCCCTGATCCTATTTAACCATAAAGTCCAAGCAACAGACTTGTCCGACAAGTACTTTCTGTTTCTAATTGTACCTTTAACATACATTTAGGAGCCAACAGCTCACATAAACAAATCTTCAGTATTCACTCCAGGAGTTTTAAAAGGGCTGTTAGGCATCAAAGGTACTACTCTTAAGGATAGACACTTAATTTTTTGAATGAGTCATGAAAACACTGTGCTAACATGCTAAGTAGTGAGGGAAAAACAGTATATAATCCCATTTGTTGCTTGCGGTTGTGCCATGGAGCCTGGGAAAAAGGTTTTTACAACAGTGCTATCTTTGAAGAAACTCTCTGAGCCTCCTCTCTAGGGTTCTGCCTGCCCATCTACCTTCTCTAAAACTACCTTCTTGCAAGCCAGTGTATGTATATACAAAGTTTAGTTGGAACATGCCCGAGCAAGAAATGTAGAGCAAGTTGATGAGTATTCATAACTGCTGTTGTGGTTGGGAATAAATAAAAACCCTCGTTGTAAACCACCCCAGTTTTGAAATCTCGCATGTAGGTCTTCCAGAAAATAATACATTTCACCTAGCACACCACACATTCTTCTAAGAACTGTATTGGTGAAGTTGGGTAATAAGTGTCAGAAACTGAGCAGCATGTAAGAACTTTCACAGGCAATTGAGACAGATAGCTTGCCTTGAGTGCAAGAATGCTTTTTCCAAAACAGATCCATCCCTGACTTCTTGATTTTGATGGTGTTAACCAGTTGAGAAAGCACTTGTAGGAAAAGCCTAAGTGCCAAAACCCATGTTTCCTGGAAACAAAATATGACAAATTCAGTAGAGAAACAAACTAAGTGGATAACTGCAAATTCCCTAACTCCACTGTTCCCACCAAGCCATGCCTGTTTTGCATGTGTCATTCCCTTTTTCTCTGTCTCATGGACAACTTGGTCACTCTTGGCTTTATGCCCTCGCTCTGTGGAGCACAACTGAAACTGTTTGGACATCCCTGACGTGTTTCAGGCTTGGGGAAGGACCCAGGTGCATAAAAATCTAGTTTTGCTGTTCCCTGACAGTTGACCCATTTGATCTAATGAAATGCAGTATTTTTCAACAGATCTACAGTACTGCTATTATAATTTATCTTCAAAGTGGTCTCATAAAATACTGAGCTTTTAAGAATCTTTCCACTAAGGAAACTGAGCTGTTAGACAGTATTTTCCTTTTTTGAACCTACATATTGTGGCAGTGTGCTTCTGTTTATATCTCCAAATATGAGAAAGATACCGTAATAATCCATTATTTTCCCATTTTTACATTTCAGTGATTGTCTTTAAATTACTGACCTTTAATACTTGTCAAAATGTCAGTTGAGCAGCAGCTACTTTTCTCCTCAAGGAAATGCTACAAAAAATGTCTTTTAGTGTGCATTACTATTTTATTTACAGCTGTCAATATTTTAATAGTTGGGTTAAGTTCTGTTTTTTTCCATAATAGCTAAAGGAATGCTATTTTTCCTTGAGTGTAAGGAAACACTGTAAGAAAACAATTCCCTTAGGGCCAAGAAGAATTATGCTGGCTGTCTGGATACTTGGGAGTAAGGTGCTATGGGAGTAAAGTGAAATAGGAAATGGGAAGTGCTTTCCCATTTGCCAGATAGGAGTTGACTTAATTCTTAGGTAAAGGTGCAGTGAAATGTGTGGATGTTGGATGATTCAGGAGGAGGAAAGAAGGGGGTAAAAGAATTAAATTATGATGTAAAGAAATTACTCTTTCTGGTCTGCTGATCAGTTTGCTAATAATTTGTGTTTGACTAGGTGGTTGAATCCCTTATTTATTACCGGCCATAAACGGAAGCTTGAAGAAGATGATATGTATAAAGTGATGCCAGAAGATTCCTCAGAGAAGCTTGGAGAGGAATTGCAGTGGTAAGGAAGAAAATTGTAGAATACTTTGGGTTGGAAGACACAATTGTTCTCTTTTATTGTATTAGTGCTGGAGAAGGTAAAAATCTTATGCCTATTCTAAAGTTAAAAGATACTATTGTAAAGTTAACAAGATTAAAAATGCTGAAGCATTTAGAGTAATAAGAACTAAGAGCACTTGTTTACCATAGAAGCTTTTTAGTTTTTTTCAAGTTACTCTAATGCAGTTCCATTATATGTATTTCAATTATGTCATTTATAATTAATTTGACACTTTGCAGAATACTGCAAATGACAACTTTTCATCAACTGCAACAGTAGTAATCCTTAATACATGTGTGAGTCTTCTAGGCTGTGGTATAATAGCTGTGGAAACTATAAAAGTGGAGAAAAAAGTTTTATATTAAATTTATTTTTGTTTGCTTCTTTGTTTGTTTGTTTAGAGTGCATATTGAATTAAGTGACCCTTTAAATATATGTGTGTATATAAATATATGTATGTTGAAAATCTGCCACTCACTGGTAAAGTGGGCAAGATGCCTTGGACAGCTAAAAGCATTTATCTAGGAGGTGTTTTTATGTGGTTTTAAGTACTTTTTCATGGACTGTGAACCAGTTTGTACTGTTACAGACTAAGGGGGATCTATATTTTAGTAGGAAAATATCTTCAAATAATTACTATTTATATGAATTGCCATAAACCTTGAAACAGAGAGGATTTCTGTCTTCAAATAATCTGCTAAATAGAGTTAGAGGAAACGATGCCTCCTGGTGTAAGGTGGCCTCTGTGTTAAGAAAGTGTGGCCTTGTTGTTTCTTGCCTTTTCACTGATGGCAGAGCAGATGGACTTTGCTGATAGTTTGATTGAGATGAGAGACTCCTCAAGGAGCAAAAAGAATCCAGAAACGAAAGGTTATGACCAGGTCTGACATCATCGTGCTCTGGATAAGTTAAATGAAGAATGAGGGTCGGTGATAGGCTCATAGAAGTTGCTGCTTTTAATGTAGCTGGAGAGCTTTGCCAAATTCCGTGGTTGTGTCTTGAAGCAGTTCATGGACTTGGCTGTAGGGGAAGATGGATTTTTTCCAATGATTGTTATAATAAAAGCACACACTTGCATGAGTCAGGAAATGGTAGAAGAAAAATATGAGTGGTTTTTAATTCTTTAGTGTACTTGACCAAGCAGCAGACAATATAATTCATAAATAGCTGCCTACAGAAGCAGTCTTTTCTCTTGAGCCAAGAAACCACACAGAACCTACATAGTTTCGGTTTTCAAAGCATATAGACAGTAACTCTGTAATTCTTGTAACCAAAAAAGAGGGTAAAATTAAAAAAAAAAAAAGGTTTCTTATCTGTATTCTTTGAACTTTTGTGCTTTGTTGCAAAATAATTGGCTTTCATGCCTTAGACTCATTTGACCCCTCAAACTACCAAGGTCAGAGGTTTGGCAGAAAACATTAGCCTTCAGAAGAAAGGGGGAGGATCCTGGCTGACAGCAGTGTGTTTTAAGAAACACACTTGAATTGTGATACTTTCTTTTTAAAATCGTGCTTGTTATTACTATGTTTGGTTTTTATGTGAACAGATTGTGTCCTGCTTGTGGGCAGACATGGTAATGGGAAGGTCTTTGCCACTCTGCTGGCGAATCCTTGCCTTCAGAGAGACGTGTGGAGTGTTGGGTGACAAAATCCTCATCAAAGCATGTGGTGGAAAAAAGAGAGGGCCAGACTTGAGAAAGGAGCTCACAACCTCTCTGGGGAAGCATATGGGTAAATAAAGACTGTGCTGCCTCAGTTCAGTCCATGGTCGGGAGATCATATGATAATGGGCTTTTAATTAAGGTGGGTGGTGACTGTCTGAACCAAAGGAGAAGAAATAAAGGAAGGGTTCCTCATCAGCAAATATGCAAGGGTGATAATAGTCAACAGTGGTGAATTGTTTGTGATTAACCAAGAGCAAATAGGCCTATAATACTAAGTACTGGGTGTTTATGTGAATGAAAAGACATTATTCTCTTTAATTCTTTTTGTTTTATTTGATTTTGTTAAGGTGAGCAGGGCAATCTGGCTGTTAATCTGAAAATGTTTTATTCTAGGTAATTGCCTTGTGATTTTACTTCTGTCCTCCCAACATATTTGCACTTTGTTTGTCAGGTACTGGGATAAAGAGGTGCAAAAAGCAAAAAAGAGAGGAAAAACACCACATTTAACAAAAGCCATTATTCTGTGTTACTGGAAATCCTATTTAGTTTTTGGAATTTTCACAATGATTGAGGTAAGTGGTGTAAAATGTCACAGGACCTACTTCTTGGCAAACAGCAATGTGAAACTTGTCCTCTTAGATTGCATGACATGTACTGGGGACTTCATCCTGGACTGCTCAGAGAACCTGGTAATGTTCTCAGAAAGGTAAAACAGAGCTATAGCCCTGGAGAGGCTGAAAAACTGAGTTATAACTGCAGGATTATGGAAGTGGAACAGAGAGTTTATTTCCACGCATTACTTTTGAGACATTGTAAACCATTGACTTGCTTTGTAAGGCTTATCTGTATTTTATGTATCTGAGTGGGGTGCCCAATAGGAAGAGTGGTTTTTTTTACTCTCTGTAAGTGGCTCGAAAGGACACATGGCATTTTAAAAAATGGAAATGTAATATATACTCATGCAATTTTTAAAACATCAAAGGGTTTTTTTGGTAATTGAGAGAGTTATCCTTGAAGTTCCAGCTAAATTTTAATGTGGAACATGTTTTTGACATTTTAGAGCACATTAAAGACAAAATTCTAAGGGATATGACTTGTGGCAGTGCTTAGTTTGCCTGTTTACAGACTTGGTTAGCACGGTGTGATATGAAATTAGTAACACTTTTCCTCCTTCTTTCTCTTCCAGGAAACCCTCAAAATAGTTCAACCAATTTTTTTGGGAAGAATTATTAATTATTTTGAAAACGAGGATGCCTCAGATGAGTTAGCTTTGAACTTTGCATATTGCTACGCAGGTGCTCTGTCTGTGTGCACGCTTATTCTGGCTATAATGCACCACTTATACTTCTATCATGTACAGCGGGCTGGCATGAAGCTGAGGGTGGCTATGTGCCACATGATTTATCGGAAGGTAAGCAAACCTGTTCTCAGCTGTATTTTGTATTTGACAGCTGTTCTGTTAGGGGAGTTCTAAAATGCAGTTGTTTATTATGCTCATGATTGCAATTCCATTGGAGTTACTCATTTGTAGACCTAATGCATGCAGAACGTGTCAGGCCTTAGGTGTGTACATGTGGCTTTGCTTTCTCTGTGTGCTGAGGTGTCTGAATAACAGCTTCAGGCCTGCCTAGTGAAGGTGGTGAGTTCAATAGCCCTGAAGTCTTGGAGGAGCTGATTTTTTTTGCCTCGCTGCTGTTGGAGAGGAGCCCTCCCCGTTGCTCTTGGAAGTGTTATGTGCTGGAGCTGTAAGAGGCGTCAGCATGGAGCAGGAGAGGGACAGAGCTCCCAGGGAATGCTGGCAGCTACTCAGCCTTGCAGTTTGATCCCAGGGGAGGACATGGTGCTTGGATGTCACCATCTGGTGCAGCACTCTCAGTCTCCTGGGAATTGCTTCACTGCCAAGGTTTCCCCCAACCCCTGTTGTGGTTAATGGTGAGATTTATTTATATGTTATTCCTTCCATCAGTGGTGTAGAACTAGTAAATTGTATCCTTTGCAGATCAGAGGCTGCTTCCCTCCCTTGGGGTGTCCATCTGTGGAACTGCTGCTTCCCCCTCCAGGCAGGCAGGGATGCTTGGCATCTTCAGCTTTTGTATCCCTCTTGTTTGAGGGGGAATAGAGAGAGCAGCAGGTAGAGGAGACACAGTTCAGAATGAAGTGGAATCCTAAACGCAGGGAGTTAGTTTTTTATTACCATTTACTGATTTTACTGTGTGAGTACTGCAGCCCTCCAGTGAAATGTGAGAAGGGATGTATGTTTAGTAAGCCTTGGTTCCTTTGCTGTCTGTGTGTCCTGATCAAGCAATAGCTGTCCTGAACTACAGATGGAGTTGAGGCTGCTGTCAGAGGGAAAGTGGAGGAAGAGAAGTTGAGTTTTACCTACAGGAAGGAGCTGAGCAACATCCAGGATGAAATGCTCTCCTTGATGTGCTCTGGGCAGTAAGCAGCTCAGTTGTGAATGTCTGCTTCACTCTCCCGAAGCTGTTGGCAATACCCAAACTGTGAGTCTGTCTGCTTCCAAGCAGGAAATCTCTGCCGAGTGGAAGGGAAAATACACCATCATTCTATCTTCGGTGCTGCTGGAATAGTGACTTGCAATTTCAGACCTCAGCAAAGAAGTTTAGTTGAAGAATCAGGAATGTAGTTTCTTTAGAATGCAAAAAAATCCACATTTTTTAACTGTTAAACATAGGTACCATCAACTTAACCCAAACACTTGTAATACTGGTGTAGGTCATACGAAGTTTATGGACAAAGCAGTAAAGTGAGGAGAGTAAAAATGTCCCCATTTTAGTGGTGATTGCTTTTCATACACACATTTATTCTCTTCCTCTTTTGATACCTTGGAAAGGATCCTCTGGGAACTTGGCTCTAACATGGCACAGTGCTTTCTTGTACATAAACATCTCTCTAAGGTATTAATTTACCAAACTGATTATAAAAACGAAATTAATGCAAAATGTATATAGTGAAGGTGTTAGTTGCTGAATTGAAGCTTGGAAAAGAAATATTTGTGATATGCACCCTTATTTCTAGAGATGAGATTAAATGGAAAATGAATCTGCCCTCATCTTTACTTCTGAAGGTGAGGGTTGACATGACAGCAGAACATTGACAAACCTTTCTAATAATTTGTCTTCATTATGTGCTGCTTATAAATAGGTCATACTTTCTCTTTAACATCATATATGCTTTTGAAAGAAACTGGGTGCTTATTTACCAGCACTTCAGCAGAATTTGTTAATTGCTGTAGAAAAGAAAATCTTAGATTTGTAGGGATAAATAGATTAGATAAGGGAGCATTCTTAATAGAGAACTTCAAGTATTCATAATTCTTAAGTTTTAGACCTTTTTTTCATTTCCTGGAAAGTTCAAATCTAATTTGCAAAATCCCTGTATTCAAACTCTTTAGAAGTTTTGCTACCAGTAAGAAGTATTAGTGATGCACATAGAAAACTCATAACAAAAATGAAAATGAAATCTGTCTCATGACGACTCAGAATCTTGTTTTGAAATCAAAGGCTGCTTGTGGGAAACTGGTTTTTGTTGTATTTTTTAAAGACAGAGCTTTTAGAAGTTCTTTGAGGTCAGTGTACTGACTTTAGGTGGGATGGAGTTAGTTTTCCTCAGCTCGTATGGGGCTATGTGTCAGAGGTAGTAAAAAGAGGAAGGTACCAAAACAGGACTTTTTGGTAGAAATTGGTTTTGAGAGTTAAACTGCTACTTTGCAGTCAAGACAGATCCATTCAGCCAGGAGAATGCAAGGCTTATTTCACTTTTAAAAAATAAGAAAAAAGAATCAAAACCAAGAAGGAAGCAAGGAAATACTAAAACTGTATTGCCACTGATGATGAGAGTGGTTGACTCTTCCCTGAGAAGACAAATCAGTCACAGATGAGCACCCTCCTTTTGGCTCAGATGCTTGTGTGGTTCCTCCTGAGACTGTCTTGGTCAAAATGAACTGGACTCATAGAATAAAATTAAAACTGGTTTTGCTGCTTGTTAGAAGTAGGCAGGAAGAAGTCAGAAAGGTGATTTTTGTGGCAGACCCAGGCCATAGGCTACTAGCAAAACACCAGCAGAGTCTTCTGATGGTTCAGGTGAACCTAAGGCAGCAAACAGATTGTACAGTTTTGCTGTAAACACATCCTGATGGGAAACTTCTCCAGACATGCATCATGTGGCCTCCTGTTATTATGATCTGTGGATTTCTAACATCTTTTCTCAGAACTTAGCCACCTGAATGTGTGGTGTGGTGTGGAACAGGATAGCAGCAGGCAGCTGCCTGGGGGATTGCAGGTGGATAAGAGACATGTGGCTTATGACAGGGAATGAAGCGATAATTTTCTCAAATAACTAAATCTGGTCTTTCATATACCCAGTATCCTAGATTGATGTTTTGGGATGTCAGAGGAATTTCATAGTGGAGTTTTAAGAGTTTCTGCCTGATGGTTTCAATGAGGTTAGAGTTGGGATTCTCTCTATGATGAACAATATATTTCTAACACAAAAATGAAGTGCAAGAAATGTAAGGAACCTTGTTTGAAATTATACTTTGAATAGTACTTTGATGGCTGATGTTCTTCTACTTATTTCAAAATGCTGGAACAGTATTTTTGAAACAATCAGTGCTTTTCAGGATTGATTATTGGTCAAAAAGGCACCCTCGTAATGTTTGGAGAGGAAGTAGATGTGCACTGCCTAAAAATGTGAAATGTTTTTGAGGAGGGAACTATTTCTATACAGAAAAACATGCAACATGCTTTGTATATTTTTTTTAACTTGTGCTGCAAACCTTTGTTTTATTTCTAGCAGGTGTAGAAGGAAGCAGAGTATGTTATTGATATTTTTGAGCAATTTCAGTTTGGATCTTTGCAGTAAGGTTCAGACTGTGTATTTCCAGATGTGATTTTTTGGAAGGGATATTTTATAAACACATACTATTTTCTGCTAGCTAACTTTTTTATTAACATATAAAAATACTTGGTATTTACTCTTGTTTTTCATAGCATATGCTAAACTTAATTTTAAATAATTCAGAAATGTTAAGATTTTTCAAGAGTTAGTGATTTGTAAAGGGATACTCTGATTTTCAAAGATAGTCTAAAATTAATAACTTGAGGGTTTTTTGCCTTCTGTCAAATAACATGTTCAAAACATAATTCTTGCAATTGGCCAAACACTATTCTGACTTTAATCTGGCCTTCAGGTGGAGTTTTCTGTTCCTGTTTTGTACAGGCGCTCATAGTGAGGAGGAGAACAATGCACATGGAAAGTTACAGCTCTTCTGCTTAGTGACTTGCTTTGTTGGTATTTTCCTATTTTTAATCACTTCAGACATGAAAATAAGGCATTTTTGTTCTCATACTACTTCCCTTGACCTTTTTTTTTTTAATACTCTTTTCTTTGGGACTTTGTTTAGGATATTTAGTCTAATCCTCATTTTGTCTAAGGCCCCAGTGCTCTCAGGCAAAAGCTGAGATGTGCCTTCAGCTTTAGCCCTGGTACTGTATTTATGTATCTTGTGTGTATAGGTGTACTGTGCTCTATAAGCTGTGATAATTTGAGACTGTTCTGACTTTTTTTAGGCACTTCGTCTCAGTAATGTAGCTATGGCGAAAACAACCACTGGTCAAATAGTAAACCTGCTGTCAAACGATGTGAACAAATTTGATCAAGTAAGAAGTCTTTTACAGATCTTTCCAAGGGCTTGAAGAAATTGTGGGGTTGGAGTTAAGAAAATTTTGTTTAAAACTAGTGATTACATGTTTCTAATGAACGTTTCTTCTAGTTGTTTCTTAAACATAGAATATTCTGTGTTGGAAGGGACCTTAGAGATCATCTAGTCTGCCGTGGGCAGGGATACCTTCCACTAGCAGATTGCTCAGAGCCCCATCCAACCTGGCCTTGCCACAGGCAGAAATATTTCCTAAATGTTACTAGGGGTTTAATTTGTTAGCTAAGATCAAAAGCTAATTTTGATTCTTGACTATTTGTTTAGGTCACAATTTTCTTGCACTTCTTGTGGGCTGGACCACTTCAAGCTATAGCAGTAACAGTTCTTCTCTGGATGGAAATAGGCCCTTCGTGTCTTGCAGGAATGGCAGTTCTGATTATTCTTCTTCCTGTGCAGACCTGCATTGGGAGGCTTTTTTCTTCCCTCAGGTAAGCCTTCATGCTTTGGGTTGTAGCTGTTTTCTGTACTGGGTTTTAAAATGTGCATATTGGGTGGAGGCAGAGTACTAGCTTGTGTCTGGTGATATTTTTTGCAGTGTCTTCTATCTTTGCTAATGTTTTTTATAGTTGCTAGTGTGAGATGTCTGAATTCCAGATTATCGACTTGAAGTGGTCTGTCTTCCAAATATGCTGAAAATATCTGTTACTCATTAGCTATCCAGCACATTAAAAGAGTGTGATTAATTCTGTAGCTACCTTGCTGTAGATTGTGGCATAGAATTGTGAAACTTGAGCTTTGCCTTCCTGCAGTGATTCCTGGGGAGTGGTTACTCCAAAGGGGATGTAGTCAGCCCTTCTCTGTGTGACTTACTGGGGTGATACAGGGGTAGCAGCAGAAAGCTCTTGAAGTTTCTTGTTCAAATATCTTGTTCCCTCTTCTCCATAACTAAGACACAGAGAGAAAAAAGGGGAAGGAACTAAGAGAGAAGGGAAAAAAAAAAATTATCATGGTGGTTTTGATGCTGGCTAT
The DNA here is from genome assembly GCF_052056855.1 of Sturnus vulgaris. Lineage (NCBI taxonomy): Eukaryota > Metazoa > Chordata > Aves > Passeriformes > Sturnidae > Sturnus > Sturnus vulgaris. Next base: position 78,735,267 of record NC_142244.1, on the reverse strand, counting down.
GAGGTTTCCAGCTGCAAGGTTCAAGGCTGTGGAGATAAGAGCTTGGAGTGATTTTCCGTTATCAGACAAATTTGATTTGTTTTTCTGTAACTTTGTTGTAAAAAACTCCGGCGAGATTTATCTCTGATGGGATTGTTGAGGCAAGTTCTTGCATCCAAGTTTTCTGTTTCCTGTATAATTAGCCATGCTTGACTTACATTTATGACTTTATAAAAGGCTTTTATATCTAATTGGAAATATTTTTGTGTTCCTTTACTCTTACACATATGCTTAGGAGTGTTAGGCATCTTTCTTTGCATCTTTTGTTGAATGGGTTCCTTTTAGCTCTTTGGATAAGTAAAATTTAAGTGAGTTAACTGTTTTTATTTTTCAATTTGTATTTCAAGACAAGTTTTCTAGACATACTGAGCCTGGCATTGCCATTGCATGGCCAGGTATGAAGAGAGAGATGAGAATTACAAAATGAAAACAACTTTCATTTTCAAAGAGGTAGATATCTACCTAAGATGTCTTCATTTGTAACCAGTGTCATAGTCTTCAGTCATTACATTCATGTGCTGTTTCTCAAATAATGTTCAAAAGCTGTTTCTCAAATAATGATCCATTCAGAGTTCTCTGTCAAATTCTAAGGGCTTTTTTTCTATGATAAAACCTGTTTGTAGAACACTTACCATATATTTTTAGATGTGTGTTTTCATTGCATGTGCAAATTGCATGCATGAATGTCAAGATACTTCATTGTTGTTTTCCATTAGTTCTAAGTTTTTGAGGTTTGTGTCAATAATTAAAGTACCTAGTTTTTTATCCGTGGTGGCAGGCATTAGTATCCCCATTTTACACATGGGAAACTGAGGCACAAAGAGATTAATGGACTTGTCCAGGGTCAGGCAATAAGGTGACAAAAATCTCTTTCTTGAAGGTATGTATTTTAAAAATTAATCGGTGGCAATGTGACAGTGTTTGGGGATTTTTAGCCATACAGTAACAGCCACTTGTCAAGGTGCAGTGCAAGGGAAAGACTTTGTTAACCAGAAAAGCTTCCACTTGTCTCTATGTGCACAGATCTTTTTCTTTGTGAACAGAAATGTGCAATGAACAGAAGGAGTTAATGAAAACGAATAGATTTTAGCTCTATAAGGATGAATGTGTTCACATGGCAGTTTCTGGGAATCTGCGTGGATTTAAGGAAGGTAGCCTATGAAGAAGTAATTTAAGGATTAAAGCTTTTGCTGGAATCGGAGCATGCTCGGTGTGGCAGTTAATTTGTGCTGTTATTCAGCATTGTTCTTGTGACTCAGTCGTGTACACAGGCGAGCACACCAGTTCACGATGCAGCCACCGGCCTCGGTGCTCTGGGGGTTTGCAGATATGGACTCGGTATCCTGTGGAATGGTATCCACTGCACTCTGAAACATTGCTTTTACTTGCACAAGTATGAAAAATTTTGCAGAATACACATTACCTAATATATTATTTGAGAAACTGTTCAATTATAGGTCTGAAGACCATTTTATATGTGCTTTATTCAAAAGAGCTGGACGCTTTCGCTGCTTAGTCATGCAACTGTAGTGTTGTTATTTAAAGTCCTTTTTCTTGAAGATAAAAACTGTGTCTAACTGTGTGTCAGACATAATTAAAACCCACCAAAGATGCCTTGTGAAAGCAGAAAGGAATTTTGTAGCTTACTTAATTTAGAATGGTTTTTAGCATCATAGAGGGGTCTTCTCAGATGAAAAATTTTCAGGTCCTTTCTTATTGCACTCTTGACATGCTATGTGAGCATGTATTGGACTGATCCATTTGTATTCAGAAATTAGTGTTTTTAAAACCAGGCACATGTCTTTCTCTGTGGTAATTTGCCATCAATGCACTGGATGTCTGTACACTTGAAGCCAATATTGCTGAACCTGTGGCTTCTGGTATGTATGTACAAAATATGCTTATTGCAGAGTAGGGGAGTGTAACTTAAAAAAACTTTTAAGACGACCACTCCCCCAACTTCTTGAGCATTTTAAAGCAGTTTGAAACAGGATGGTTACTATGATGACATTTTAGCAGGAAACATGAAAAAGAGAAATACAACTTTTTTTGATTCGCACCACTTAAAAAAAAAAGAAACCTCTGTTAACTTTATTATTTTCTATCATCTTCAAATTTCTGTTATGTGGAGACCAAACCTGGAAGTTAGGTGACTTTCCGGATTGCAAGTGAGAATTGTTTTCTGCTGTGGAGACATGAGCAGCACATGCTAATTTTGCCTTTTCCATTGGTGGTGTGTGTATGAGGAAGAAACGATGAGCTATTATATTCTTTAAGGAAGAAATGATGAGCTATTATATTCTTTAAGGAATTGTTTTTCTGTTACTGTTTCTTTTTGAAAAAGGAAAAAATGAAATAGCAAAGATAATCTCATTCCATGTTGGTGTCGTTGGTTTAGGCTAAGTTATTTTCCTCAGTGTTATTAAGAATCCATGATTCATTAGAGCCATGTCTCTAAATGCCTTTTGTCAGTTCCCTTGTATAAATATTTTTTAATACCCTGCTTCAGCCATCCTAACATTTGTGGAATGCTAGTGCCAAGAAGTATTTTTAAAATGACGAGTAGGTGCTTGAGATTCTTTCAGCTTGCGTTCTTTAATTATGGTGATTTCTTCCAGTATATCAGAGAAATCCTACAGGGGACAGGTTAAGCTGAGAAACCCTGGTCACCCCTTCAAAAAAGATTCTAAATTTTTTTTAATGATCTCTGAATCCTAACTTTCGTTGGTATATGGGAAAAAAAAGTAATTTAGCTGGTAAAGGTATGTTTTATCAAGGTCTACCATAGCTCTGCATGTGCAAAGTGTTTGTCTACATGAATGAATTCAGGGTTGTAATAGGATCTATTAGCACTATTTATGCATTTATTATGTCGCTTCTAACTTTCAATGCTTTTTTCCTAATTAAAACTGTGACTTAATTATTTAATTATATATATTTTCAATTTTTTCCATCAGTGCAAACATAGTGTGGGACTAAAATAGATACATTTAAATTAGTGTTAATTGCAATTAATGCTTAAATAATATTTATTTTTTTAAAGAAACCGTATCTGGATTATTGAATGAATTATAGCTCATGTACTAAGTAATCTCTGCTTGAACTGCAGTTAATCCTAAAAAGTCACAAATGATGCCAGTTTCTTTAACAAGTTTAAAGGACCTTTATGACAAGGGTGTTTGTTTAGGCATTTTGAAATCTTCTTTTTAAAGTAATTTTCCCATTTTTGTTTAATTCTAAATGCTTATGTGGATATGTTGTTTAAGCAATACTGCATGTTTGCCCAAACTGACATATAGTTCTGAACATTGAATCAACTCTCAGTTCCCTGAGAACCAGGAGTACAAACAAGTCTGTCTGCTGTGTGTCAGCTTTAAGATACTGGTCTTCAGGGAAACCCTTTAATGCAATTACAGTTTTGTGAATCATTACTTGTTTTATCATTACAAGTAAAAGGAAAAACTTCATAAATATGTTATGTTATGTTATTATATGTGATCATAAATTGTCTCCTTTAGGGAATATAAGAATTTTTCCTTTGTCCTGATTTCAGAAGCAAGACAGCTGCCTTAACAGATGTCAGGATTAGGACCATGAATGAAGTGATAAGCGGCATGAAGATAATAAAGATGTATGCTTGGGAAAAATCATTTGCAGAACTTGTGAATGGTTTAAGAAGGTAATCCTGGAAAGATAACAGCTTGATGGATGATCAGTGTCATTTTCAATTTTTTACATGTGAATAAGTGCTTTATTTTGTGGTTTAAAATGCAGTTTACTTGTACTTTTTGAACTTTTTTTTTTCAATTTTATATAGCAGTAGTGGAGGAATGAAAAATCAAAAAAAATCTTCCAAACTTCAGTAATTCAGGCTTTTTTATGCTTCCTCTAACTGTTGTGTTCAAATCTAGCAACTAATAAGCTGTAGGAGTTGTAATGCAGCAATTTTATCCTCCTTTCATGCATTTTATTACTCAAGCCACCTGCGAAAGGTAGAAGGGAGAAAGATAGCTGATCAGAAATTCCCTTGTTACTCAACTGGCAAGTTGAGTTTGGTGTCCTAAGAAATTTCATTTCAGAGGTTTTTTGACATCAGATTAAAAGATATTAATAAATTTGATTTTCAGTCAGTATTCGCGTTTTTATTTGACACTGTAACAGCATTCAGTGCTAACGGTTAACTATAGGAGTTTGGGTACATATTTCTTATAAACTGATTTTCATGTCATGTCCCTGTCCAACATATGAATAGAAGGTTGTTATCCTGCTTCAGATTAGCTGACCTTTTCCTTTTAAATGTTTTCTTTTGGAAAGAATTTTCTTAAAAGGGATTTTTTTTTCCTTTACGTCCATGTGCAGGCTTGCAGACTTGAAAATATTCCCTGAGATGTTTCTTGCCATGCACATAAATGCTTGATCTGTTGGATTATAGGATCCCGTGCTGATTGAATGTTCACAGCTGATGGGAGCTTTACTGTCTTGCATGGAGCCAGAGAAGATATTTCTTTATTGAAAGCTTCCTTAGTGGGTGTATCCACATCACTAAATTTTAGATTTCCAAGTTCAACACCTCATTAGGATTAGAGGCTTCCTTTTTAATGTTAGAGAGAAATAAGATCTTTCAGAACACATCTTGAGCCCTCTTTTATTTTTTGAACTGTGTTGTGGAAAATTCTAATTAAGTCTTAAATTTAGCCAGATGCTTTATTGTCCAGTATTTCCACATTGGCCCCTGACAGTGGCTAAGATGCCATCTGAACTCCTTCACTGCTCTTTTTTCTTGTGTCTGTCCATATTAGTTTCCTTTTATGTAAGTTTGTGCTTCAAGACAGTGTAATATATTATATGCAGCCTGCAGGTAGGCTGTAATTTATCTGGTATTTATGGAGACTAGCACAAAAAACTTGCAGATTTTCCACAGATAATGAGAGGATTATTAAGGATTATTAAAGGGTGGGAAAAGAGTTTCATCCAGGGTTGTAGAAGTAATTGAATTAGACCCAATTCAAATAGTTTACATACAGATGTTCCTTCTCTTTATTCCAGAGGAGATCAGAGATTGTGAACCCTTAAGCTGAAAAAATAAGTCTTTGAAACTCTTTAAAAGTCTGTCAGTTCAGCCAATTTGGCAAGTATAGTGGGAAAGCTGCTTAACTAGTTTTCCAGTAGTGCATCCCGCATCCTTTTCTTCATTAAGTCGTTACTTAATTTACTTCAAATTGTATAATCACAGCTTGAGTCTCTAATCTTAATGTATAGTTCCAAGTGGAAGGCGATCAAAATTATTAAGATTTTCCCTAAGAATTGCCAGAATATGTGAAAAGAGAAATTAGGGATCGTTCTGGGATTTTATATTTGATAGTATTAAGTAGACAAAAAGTAGAATGTTTGGGGAAGGAGTAAGCTGTTCTGGCTCTTGATAAAGAAAAATTATTATATTAATAAAGGAGGTAAGCCTGATAGCATCCACATTGTAATAGGTGATAGTGCAGTAACATTTGGAGTATTGGACTTGTTGAGTCATTTAGAAGTGAAAACTGGAATTTAACTGAAATGGAAATTGTGAACAAACACATCAGCAGCTTTTCAGTTGGTGGAGGGAGACTTATGTGTCTGTGCAATACTTCAGTCACTCTTTAGCTTGGGCAATGACTGGCAGAACAATTGGCCTCACAGATCAGTATTTTCTTAATTTATGAACCAGAATTCCTAGAGCAAAAGGAGCCAGGAGCAGGGTCCAAATTGGGAAGGATTTAGATTGAGATGAAAGGAAGTATTCTAAATCCTGTGATATAGCTTGAGGAGAAGCAGCTGAATAATGGCAGATACTTGGACCATGGGCACACTCTTGATCTTCTGGAAATTGCTGTTTTTTTGACTGCAGAGTATATGGTGGTCTTGTCACGAGTTTTGTGACTGAACTCGACTGGATTTTCATATTGGAAGGATAAGGAGTTTGTGGGTGTTTGGCCTTTGTATAGGTTTTTCTGCCTCTGCTATTGCATGCAGCCCAAAAATATTGAAGCAGATTAGAATCTGCTAGTTTGACTAGAGAAGAAAAAAATAGTATGTTGGTTTTCTTACTCTGAAGAATAATTGTTTTCTATAGCTATTAAGATATTAAATGTACTTATTTTCTCCTCTGAATTTCCAAGCCTCTTAAATTCTTAGTTGGTTTGTTTTGGGTTGGTTTTGTGTGTGTGTGTGTTGATTTGGGTTTTTTTGCTTGTTTGGTTTTAGTTTTGTTTTCTTATTTACCATAAAACGTGTTTTCTTCACAGTTGTTTGCATATGAGTTGGAGTGGTGCAAGGGGAGGAGAAAGGATATGAAAGTAAAATCCTGAGAGGGGATTTCCCTCATCCTATTGTTCAAGGTAGCAGTAATGGGAGAGATTGATGTGATTTGTTTATTTTTTGCATTTTTAGGAAGGAGATTGCCATGGTTATGAAAAGCTCCTACCTTCGAGGACTGAACTTAGCCTCGTTCTTTGTGGCAAGCAAAATAACAGTATTCATGACTTTCATGGCATATGTTCTACTTGGCAACGTAATCTCTGCCAGCAAGGTGTTTGTGGCAGTGTCCCTGTACGGAGCAGTGAGGCTCACAGTGACCCTGTTCTTCCCTTCGGCCGTGGAGAGAGTGTCCGAGTCGCTGATCAGCATCCGCCGAATCAAAGTAGCGTTACTGACTGGGAGGGGGTGTGGATTCCTTCTCTTACTCTGCCTTTGTTGTAAACAGCACTGACTAATGCAGCCTAATTACAGTTTTGCAGTTTGGGATTTGTAATGAAATAACCTCTTTTGGTAATGGAATGTGCTGCATTATGTGCAGGTGCAAAAGACGTGACGTGCTGATAGGGTAGGCTGAGATGTAGGAGAAAAGTGTGCAGGGCAAAGAGGTGTTGTAGCCATTTCTGAAGTAAGAGGAACGTGTGTACAGATATGCAGGCATGCTGGGATTGGGATTTGAAGAGCAAAGCAGGCAAACGGGAGCTATAGGATTCATATTTCACACTGCAGCACCCTGTCGTCCATGGAGGACAGATGTGAGCCCCAGCTTCTGTCTGGTGGCTGCTTTTAGTGCTGGAGTGAAGACTCAAATTCAGGAAGAACGAGCATTGATAGTGCTGAAGTCTGATGCTAGCAGAACAAGAGTGTGTTGTACACCATGGACACCATGTTAAAATGCTTGGCTTCTCACTGCTCTCTGTAGCAATGCCCACGAGCTGCAGTCTCAGCAGTATCTCTGTGGCAGTAAAAGCCTGGCAGTAATCTCCCTGCCCTCCCATGGCTCCTGACATCCTCCTCCTGCTTCCTCTTAGTCACTGCTTTCTGTAAGTCTTCAGCAGCTACTTCACATCTGCAAACTCTTAGCTAGGTATTTGTTAACTAGTCTTGGCTTCTACAATCAAGACATTTCTTCTCTTCCCAAAATATTGTCTGCTGCTGCCTATTTAGGGTCCTTAGACTCCCTGAGTCAAAGGATAAAAGAATGTTTTGCGTTATGTTGTAAAACTGTGGTAGCTGTTATCCTTGAACATTTCTGTGGAAATAGCCCCTTTCCTTTTTTCTAAATGTGTTTGAGCTATAATCTAGCATTAGGCAAGGGATGGTAGAAGTGTGGCTATGGTACAAAGTGCATGCTTATGCAAATTGAAGGAAAGGTTTGCTGTCTGGGATGTAATGTAGAGTAGAAGTGCAGTAGTGAAAGTGCAGTGAGCCAGTTATGCAGATGGAAGCAGGTTTCTTTTATTGTTAAAGTCCTGGGCTTTAAAATGAGGAAATGTTCACATAGTGTTCTGTCTTCTATTGGTCACTTGAAGAATGCTTTAATAGAGACAGTGGATAGCTGCTTATTGTGTTCTCATTATTCTTCCAATGAAATAACATAAGCCTTTGCCATGGAAGCAGCTGAATGAGAAGGTGTTGCAGTGAGGGTTTCACCTTTTCTGCATGGAAAAAGGAAGTTGAACAATTTTAAAAGTTATTGCTGAGTCAAGGAAAAGACGGGACAGGTTATTGAGATCCATTTCTTTCTGAAATTCTTTACTGAGCAGGTGGTTTTAGAGTCCTTTCCTATTAAATCTGAAGGAGGTATGGGAGGGAGAGCTAGTTAGAGGTACACTGTTGTAGTTGTGTATTGCTTTGGAAATGTAATTGTCTGATGAGTTTGTGGTTGCTTTTTCCAACCCCATAATTAATGTTCTGAATGCTGCTTTCAAAAAACATGTTTGGGTTCCTTTCCCATTCTCCATCTCACTAGGCAATATCCTCTGCTTTTCTTTTCAGAACTTTCTGATGCTTGATGAGGTCTCACACTTCAAGCCACAACTGCAAGGCAATAATGAAAATATCATTCTTCATGCTCAGGATTTGACTTGCTACTGGGATAAGGTAAATTTACTTACATATTAAGTGTATTGGTGCTGCCAGCATTTGAAGTCTGAAATGCAGTGTGTGTATGTCTAGTGTGCTGATACTTTGTATTCCATCCTTCGTATTTGAGAATCCTTTCAGAATAATACTGAAAATACTATGGAGTACATCTTAAAAGCAGCTATTTCTTAATACTATACTAAATTAAAAACTTTGCATTTCTCAAGGAAAATAACTTTTTATTAAGCAGTACTATATTGTGGCTGAGGTACTTAAATTGGAATTAAGAACAGACAGCACAGCAACGTGTAGGGTTTGTATCTGTGAACTGAATGCTTGATCAGTCCATTAGTCTAGAACCAGTACAATATTATACTTCTCAAAACAGATTTGAAAGCTTTAGAGATGAGTCAGCACATATTTGTTGCTCTGTATTTTGAGACCGTTTTTTTCTGCTTAAAATGCACCAAACTCACCAGAATGGCTACAAAAAGGGACAATAAATACGTGATAAATTTATTACATATCTCTTTTATGTAAGAAAGGCAAAGGTTGACTGTTTCTGTTTTAAAACTTTAATTGCTGTGGTAAGCAGCAATTCATGATGAATTGTTGGTGCTATTGCAAACTGCCAGTATCCTCACACAAGAGAGACTTCAGTCTCCAATACAAGTGCTGGAAGCTCTAAAAATGACTTTTGCATATAAATATAATACAAATAAGACATCACATATTTCCCTTTCTAAACCCTGTTCCCCTGCCTATGCTGTGTCCCAAGGAGCATCAGGTGTGGAAATATGAGTATCTACCTACTTGCAGCTACTCAGCTGCAAAAGAAAATTGCTATTTTATTCTGCTTTACTTTCTCAAACTTCTTTGTTGACATCAGTATTTCTGAGGCATTGACCAAGTTTTTAAAAATTAATTGATATGAAAGACTAGATACATTCTAATGCAAAATGCAGTGTATTGCTTAATCTTTGTTTTCTTCTTAAACTGACTTTGGTACCACCACTAACGATTTATAGGAAATGGTTGCATAAAGTGCTCATAAAACACTTTTTTTTTTTTTTCATGAGTTGTTTATATTGCCTAAAGCAGGGTAGCGTGACTGGAATTACTGGTTTCCTTTCAGTTAAAAAAAACCCAAAACCCAAATCAACAAGCCATCTAAAAAACTTTTAGTGAAACTTTCATTTTTATATTTAATTACAGTGTACATGGGAAAAGAACAGTTCTCTCAGAACTGTTAAGATCTGCTCAGAAAGTTTCTATTATATACTCTAAAAATGATGCAAAATAATTTTATAGACTTGCTCACTGAAAAAAGTGTTAAGTTCTGATAAGAGATGAGTTATGAAAGGCATAATATAAATATGTTATCCTTTGTCAAGTAGCAGGCTTAGCTTCCTACCCTGACTAGGTTTCTCAAGACATTTTGGATCTCTGTACAGACATTCTACATTGGCTTGATAAATTTTTTTATTTTTTACACGTTGTCTGCCAAAAGTGATACTAAAAAAGAACAACCAAGAAGCAACCTGTGAATCCAAAATCACTTGAAGTAAAAAAGAGATTATTAGATTTTATGGAAACAGCCTAACATGCTGTGTTACAGTTTCTCAAGAGAGAAACAAAACAAATTACTTCCTGGTCACCCTCTAGTTTTACTTAGGGAAGTATTATCTTGAGTACTACAGGCTAGTCTGATGTGTTACAATTTCTTAAGAGAGAAACAAAACCAATTACTTCCTGGTCACACTCTAGTTTTACTTAGGGAAGTATTATCTTTAGTACTGCAGGCTAGTCTGATACCAGTATGGAGCTAGGGATTCTTCAGTACAGCTTTTGACTGATGTTCCTTGAATTTACAGAACAGTCTGTCTGCTGAGCAACTTCAGATTTAAAATTTTAGCATTTGAACAGAGGCCAAATTGTCCCTTGTAATTTTAGTCCTTACATGAAAAGCCTAAGTAGTATAATACTTCTATGCAATATATGATCTCTGTATCCCTTTGGTAGGCAGAACTGTTTCATTTTCTTGTCTGTAGGACGTGTAAGGTCTGCCCAAGCTCACCTAAGGAGCTGCCACCCCTGAAGGGATTGTTCTTGTGTCCTCTTGTCCTTGCGTTCTCTGTCTGTTGCCTCCCTTATGCTGGTTGTTAATGCTGATTTGTATGACCTTGTGGTGGAGCAGTTCAGAGGAATAAAGCAATAGACTATGAATCACTTAATGAGATTTGCTTTCTGATAGCTGAGACCCATGAGCAACGCTTGCAAGGTTAGGCAGAAGGAGGAAAGTTAGAGACACAGCAAGTTGACAGGGCACAGGGGAACTGGGACGTTTGTGATAATGAGCTGTCAGGTTAACTTAGCTGCAATATTAGAGCCTGTGCTCTAATTTAAGTGCCTCAGTTTAGTGCCTAAAACCAGGTGTGATGAATTCGGGATAAATTGTCTTTAATTATAAGGAATACTATTTTGCAAAAATACTGTGCCCCTTAGGTGCGTGTGGCTGTGCTGTTTGCTTGAATTACTGCTTTTGTGTAGGCTCTATGATAATTTCCAGTACTGCTTTAATGTATAGTATGACAGTAGTAGTTTAAAAACTTTTTAAAAGCTTTGTGTGATGTTTTTTGGCTCTTAGGTTACATTTTAAAAGTATTTTTTATATGGGCAGAAATGTGTTTGCACATCTGTGAATACCGAAGCACAATCTCAAGAGGTCTGAAGAAGGGCCTGTGTATCTGAAAGCTTATTTAGTTTTTCCTTATTTATGTCCCCATATAAACATTGATTTAATAAGAGATATTTTATCTTCCTACAAAGTCTGTATAACAAAAGAAAATCTCTGGTTGCCATAGATTTGTAGAGCTCTCCTGACCTTAGCACTAGGTGAGCACCTGAGCTGTGTACTCTTGGAATCAGCTTGGAGGTCAGATGCTGGCTGGGGCTGTGCAGAGAAAAGGCAAAAAGTCCCGTTGGTGCCACCTTGTGGGAATTTACAGTGGCAGTGAAAGAGATTTCGCAGAGCTGCACAAGGAGCCCGAGTTTGGCTCTCGCAGCCAGAGGATCTCATGCGAGCCCTGCAGTGCCTGCCAGGGATTTCTCCTGGCACGTGTGTGCTATCCCAGCCATCACAGATGTGGATGGATACTGGGTTTCTGCTTCTTCCCAAATAACTGGAAATGAATTGCAGGCTTGCTCCTTTTGCAGTCCCAGAACTTTCCTGTCTTGTGTCATTTTTTGTGTGGAGTTAGCGTGGTGGCCTTTTCAGCCACCTGAACTTCAAAAGGTGGCTGGAGATTTTAAGGTATTCTTAACCTTGCTCTTCTGTTTTTGGAGCTTAAAGGCTGGGTTTTTGTTTGGTCCTTTAATCGAAGTACTTGTCTGGGGAGGGGGGGTTTAATGCATACATTTTTTACTGTTTGCATTTTAGTGTCAGTCACAGTTCATGCAGGCAAAGATGCATGTAAAGGCAGATTCTGTTACAAAGGTATTTTGCTTTAATGAGAGAGAGCTGCACCAGGTCCTTAGAAATTGCTGGTTAGCATAGCTAAAGACATGGGCATCCTTTCTTTCCACAAGTCGGCATTTTTGCAACTGTGATAGAAGAGGTGGAAAATACGTTGGGAAATCAGCTCATCCATACTGTAAAGGATAGGCATACTAGAAAGGAATATTAAACAGACAGTCCTGGGGTAGTATGTATGAATATCCAGTATACAAGACGAAGTTGTGTAAAATCAAACGGCATTTTTCTGGTTTTACTTTGCGTAGAGCCTTGACTGGAGCAAGCACAGGCCTGGCTTTCCTGAGGCTCTGAGAGCCTCAGCCCTGTTTGTCTGTGTGCTGGGAGTCACTGAGTGTGTCGTGCTGGGAATGCTGGTGTGGTGCCTGCATAGAGCTCGTGTTTCCCAGGCTGCCACCCAGACAGGTGGGCTCTGAGGAAGCCCTGCTTCTGCTGCCTTTGGCCTCCTTATTCCTTGAATGCTGTTTTAGCTGTGTTGCACGTTCATGGTGAAGGATGAGGGTCTTTCGAAAGTGTTTGTGCATTTCTGAAAGAGCAAAAAACATCTGCCTGAAAATATGGTGGGCTTATGGAGTGGTAGTTTATAGTGGTGTGTGCACATTGTTTTCTGTTTCTAAATATTTTTTTCGATGGTTTATATTTCATTACTGAGAAATCCTGACTTTTTCTTAAATCCCCAGAGTTTAGAAACCCCAGCCCTTCAAAATATTTCGTTTACTGTCAGACGAGGGGAGTTACTGGCTGTGATTGGTCCTGTAGGAGCTGGAAAAGTAAGTCTTAATATTTACACCATTCCATGAGGTTTTGAATCTATTAAATGTGAAAACTAGAAACCTGAAAATATGCAGTTCCTTTATGTATATAATCACACATTCCACATCAGGATACTGGCATTCAAGATAGAACAATGTCCTTCTGGGTAGGGAGGGGGTGACATGGAGCTAAACATGGAGGTGAGATGGAGTATTTTGTGTTTTCCTTCAAGACTGCATAAAAAGGGTACTGGTGCTTTGCTACTGTTGGCAGTGGTTTGAGACACAAGGTGAAATAGGCCATCGTGCCAGTAAACATTGCTCAATCTCTGTGAAGTCTTTAATGCAACCAAACTTTTACATTTTTACTGTATTTTCTAAAAAAATCTTTTCCAGTCTTCGCTCTTAAGTGCCGTGCTTGGTGAACTGCCTAAAGACAAAGGTTTGATAAATGTTACTGGAAGAATTGCCTATGTTTCTCAGCAGCCTTGGGTGTTTTCTGGCACTGTAAGAAGTAATATACTGTTTGACAAGGAATATGAGAAAGAAAAATATGAAAATGTTTTAAAAGTCTGTGCTCTTAAAAAGGTAAGGCTTTCTCTTTGTGTATTTTCTTTCCATGATGGTTATTTTTATTTTAAGTGTTCTTTCAGACCTGTAGTACATGCTGCAATGTACAGTAGATGAAATTGATTGTTATAAGTAGCATGTGAAATAACTCCTATTGCTTATCAGAAATGTGTGATTATTTTTGCCATCCTTGTGTAAGACATCCTCTTCTAATTCCCACTAGGGGGAGGTATAGTATGCGTGAAGCACTGACAAATTTGGGAAAAGCTGTTCCCAATTATTTAGTTTCATAATTACATTTTAGCCCTTTTCACGCGTGTTATGGTAGGGATGTGTGCAAATGCAATAAGAGGCAGAAAATAAGTGATCAAGCTAACACTCTTTGTGACTTTCGTTTTGTAAATATCCTATATGCTTTCCTTTGAAATAAATGTCATGTTTGCTGTGTATTATGCATTGCCAATAGCTATCAAAAGAACCTTAGCGCTATGTACTGGAGAATATGCTGAACCCAAGTAGTTCTATGAAAAAATATATTTGAAAGGTTTGTGTGCAAAGGAGTTTGTGACATGAGATACAGAAGAGGATTAAGTCAGATTTGTCAAGAAACAGACATTTTGCTTGGCAGCTAAAAAGGTTTTGTGCAGTTTGTTATGATATTTCTGTCAGCAGCGACAGAGGTGAAAAGCATATGGTTACTGTAATGAACCTTTTTTTACACTTAGCAGATAGAGTTTTAGTATCTCCTGCTGATATTCAGTCATGCTGTTGTCTAAACATAAGGTTTTAATGGCTTTAAAAGACAGCAAACAGCATTAAAAAAGTCCCCACTTCATGTTGATGGTAGATTTGCTTTCACAGCTTTCTTGCAAATGTATGTTTTTTATAAAAGCTGTGAATAAGCTTTCAGAGTATGTTTTGTAGCTCAGTGTAAAACTTCTGTATTTCCTGAATAGAAAATACAATAATACGACATGGAGCACTGTGTAATTTTGTTGTCTTATCCACAGTCCTGAAGTCCCAAATTAACCAAGTCTGTGTGATGAATGTTGTAGTTAATTTTCCTGAATACATTGCAGTAAGAGTAAAAGCAATGCAGTTTTTAGGGATATTGGCAAGATAATTTACCTATAATAGTTATTTTTTGTGACAGCTAATTTTGTTCTAATAAAACTAATGAATTTACTGCTAGACTTTTTTATATTTTATTTGATTTTTCTGAATCACCGATAAACATTCCTTGTAAGACTGAGGGTAGTAGTGCACTTTCCTCTGGCACAGCTGTAGAAAAAGTGAACTTTAGGATCTTATCTATTTTTTCTGCTTTATCAATTACCTTTTGCTGAAAGCATAGAGTCATAAAGGAACTGCAGATATTACATTTAGTATGAAACCTTATATTTTAATGTGTTATGTTAATACTTTTCAAATAAGAAATGTTAGATTGAAACAGCTTTGTCAGTCTTTGAAGTTAAAATTATTTAAAGAAAATTTTATTTGTTCTTTCCTGTTTACAGGACTTGGAATTATTGGCAAATGGTGACCTAACAGTAATAGGAGATCGTGGAGCTACTCTGAGTGGGGGACAGAAGGCCCGTGTAAATCTGGCCAGGCTAGTGTTTTTTGCTGTTTCTAAAATTTATAAATTGTCAGACTCCAGTGACTAAAGTAAATTAATGTAAGACTTTGTGATACTGACAATTATTTTAACCTTTTAGAGCCGTGTATCAGGATGCAGACATCTATCTTTTGGATGATCCACTGAGTGCAGTAGATGCTGAAGTTGGAAGACATTTGTTTGAAAAGTATGTTACTGCTTTATTTTGATTTAAAATACCACTGTTATATTGTAGTTCCTTACGGAAAAAATTAAGAAAGCATTTCTGGGGAGATGGATTTCTTCACAAAACTTTGTACATTCACTTTCTGATTTGTTTTTCCCCTATTTTATGTAATTGGAATATTTCTTCCCCTCTCTGTTTTGTTGATTTTGTTCTTTATTTTTAAAAGCCCTGTAAAAATCTCTTTTGAAGATATTATAAATAGAAATATTCTTAAGGGAATATATGCCATTTTCTTAAGGAAAATGTTGAGTTTCATACATGAATATTGGGGTTTATGAATAATGGGGTTTAGGAATATTAGTACTGAGTGAAGAATAAAATGTGGTGGGATTTTAAATTGCTTCTTAGTTTGCTAGAGCTTTACTTTCTAGTAATAAGCACTTAATTCAACTGGCTAAAAGAGAGGACAGAACTATCTTAGATTTTTGAATGATTTTTCATTTTAGGTCTTGAAATTTCTCCTGGGTAGGTGAAACAGTGCATGTGGCCTGCAGAGTAGACTGCAGAGAGCAGAACTAGAGGGAAAGAGAATGTACAAGATTACTATATAAGAGAGGGATACTGGACGTTCCCCCATTTCCAAAGGAGCAGGAGAGCGTTTATTAAAAGTCAGGTTCCCTTTTCATTGAGTTTCTTCTTCTCCATCCCTCTGAAACTGTGTAATTTAAGGCAGATAGGTATGTATCAGAATACTTTGGTTAATCTCAGCCAGTGTTTTGTCCTTACTTCTTCACAGCTTGCAACTCTCGATGTTAAAAGGCATAATCCAGAATTAACTAGAAGGAAAAGCTTCTGTAAATTGAATTCAGTAGTCTTTGGTTGACGCCTTTAATAAATGTGTTTTGTTTAGCATACTTGCATCCTTTGAATTCCACGCTCCAAATACATGAATTAATTTGGTTATACTATTGTTCTCTCCTGTCCACCCCTAGATAATCATAAAAACTTGCAGAAATCATAATAGAAATTGCACTGAATAACAGTGGCATGCACGTTCTTTTTTCCCCATATAAGGAAGTTTTTAGTATCTAAATTTGAAAACTGTATATCCTGTTGATGTTTGCAGTTTCAAATCTGGACCCTCTGAAACCCCGTTAACATTTTGCTTTATTTTATTGATGTCTTCAGAAGGCTATTGTTTGTTTCTGTCGGCTAGTATGGAGTAAGAGTTTTATGCTGCTTAGGCTTTAGGTTCATTTTTCAGCTGCCACGACTGATAGATGGAGTTCATCACCTCTGTAGTTCACGTATGCTATCAAATTCCTTTAATGCCTTTTGAAGCTTTCTAGGCTTCAGCTGCTGCTTTTCTGTTTCTGCACAAGATTTTTCTGCAGCTCCAGCATCTGACTGTATCAGTGCCTGAGTTCTGAAAGTGCACCCACCTGAGCTGTTAACCTGTCTCTCCCTGAAGTCTTAAGGTCTCTTCATGAAGAAGGAGACAAGAAAGTACTGTGGTGCCTTGTGAAGGAGGTCAGGCTGTCTCTTCAGCTTACTCGACTTTTCATGTGAGCTGTGACATTGGCAGCATCTACATTCTGCTGCAAACCTGGAAGTGTGGATTTTTGCATGTGCAAACCATAAAGGAGATAGAAGCCATTGCACTGTGAGCACAGTGTGTGTTTTGCTGATAAGTGTGTGAAGATGAGGAGGAATAAGGAGGTTATCTCAGAGAATTTGAAACTCAAGACAAGTAGCTGGGGTTGTTTCTGTACTTCAATTTTTTCTCCACAACTCCACATCAGATTGAGCAAAACACAAAGAAGTAGAATGAAAGCATTTTTTAGAAAATGGACTGGGTGGAGTAGTAGTGGGAAGGAAAACTGAACAATGCCTCCCTGCACAGGATTTTAAGGGAGGGATTTTTTACAAACGGAAGTTGTCTTGTGAGGCCTTCGTGGAATCTGTAAAGGTACTGGGGGTAGTGGGGAGAGCGTTATGTTCAGTAGGCTGCTTTGAAAAAAAAAGGGCAAGGCATGTACTTTAGTGCTTCCTGAATAGTGCTAGAAATGTGGAGAAGACAGAGAGCACTTGGGCA
This sequence comes from Sturnus vulgaris, assembly GCF_052056855.1. Lineage (NCBI taxonomy): Eukaryota > Metazoa > Chordata > Aves > Passeriformes > Sturnidae > Sturnus > Sturnus vulgaris. The sequence continues at coordinate 78,718,119 of NC_142244.1, read as the reverse complement.
AGAATGATTTCTTAGAACATGGTGCTGAGGAATGTCCAAAACACCACTTCATGCAGGCTGCCCCCCCAGGAGTCCAAACCACGAGGCTTAAAACAATAGGCAAGATGGAAGAAACAGGGGATTTTTTAATGAGAATCTGAAGTGGATATTGTTCGGTTCACTCGCTCTTTTTTCCCTTGTAATTCTATGTTAAAGTTTATTTTTTTTACAAGTGTCTAGTCTATGTGTTTACATCGAAGATAGATATATTCCTAGTAATTCCCCAAAGCTATGGCATGTGGATGGCTGATTCATTACATTTGCTGCTTTTCTGTTTTCTAGTCAGCTACTGCAGTAAACAGTTTAAAATATATATATACTTTCCAAATGAGAAAGAATGCAAGTAGCGCAGCTCCAGTGGGAAAACAGACCGTGATATAATTAATAAGAGACTGCGGCTCTTAAGAGTTTCTTTGTGATACAGACAAGTTTTTCTGTGGATGATGGAGTAGATAAAGTCAGTTTTTCAATTAATTCCTCCATCCTGGTCAAGTTCCTTGGGACCCAGGAAGATATAAATGGAGGATTGCCTATTTTTGTGTTATTTGTTGCCTTTTTTCCTGTGAGTTCTCTTTATAGTTAATAGTAGGCATGCTTCAGCCTTTTACCAGTGGGGAGTTGCCAGTATAGTTATATTTTTTTTTTACATATTTGTATGTGGATATGAAAGGATGCCTTTATTTTGTATTTATTTAAATAAAAATAGCTTTTAATTAACTTTTAAGAAATCCCATATTTTGAGACCTCTAGTTTCAAAATGAGGGACTACCATCACAGATCCAGTAGCACTTTTCTTTGTATGCTGAAGTTTGGAGCAGACTGGGATTTCTAAGAAAATGATACAATTGCACTTGGATCCCAAGGAATTTCCTACTCTCCCTGTTTATCTATATATTGTCAGGATAATATGGTTTCAGATCACGTTTAGATAGAAATTAAATTGTGCACCACCGGTGGTATTGACTCAAAAATAATGTAGTTAAGAGTGAGATTTATATTTCATTGGGACATGCCTTTCTCTAGGTATTGTTCCTTCCTGTGTATCTTTTCCAGTGACAGGAACTGTGTAGCAGTCTAAATTGATGATCAGCCTGATTTCTTTCTCTTTCTCCTCTGTGCTTGTGAGAATGGACAGAGTTGCACAGAGTTACAGGACAGTTTAGGAATCTTTTAAAATCAGACCTAAAGTTATGATGGTTCTAGGGAGTGGTATGCACATCATTCCTACTATCAGACAGAATTCATATGGAAAAGGTTCAGAAAGATCTACTTGAACACCATGATCTCTGGCTCAAAAAATTCCTAATATATGGACTCTGGAAGCTGGAAATGTGTGCCAGAGGAAGCATCTCTCTATGTTTATTTATATACTTTCTCCAGCCATCCAGTGCTACCTGGTGCCTGGAACAGGTCAATGGATTTTGTGGAACAGTCATATCTACTTTAAAGACTGGGACTTGGCATGAGGTGGAGATAAATGATTATCAAGGTAGGCATAGAAAAAGAAGCAGCAGAGTAGAAACAGAGACAGCAGCATAGAATGTGTAGGGTGTGTAGGTTCTTTGTCTCTGGCAAGCATAGCACACTTTTAAAAAAATTTTGTAAATTTTCAAATGTGCAAAACTTACTAGGGGGTTGTTCTCCCTAAACTACTTAAATTTAAACGGCAGTGAGAGGAAAACAAATATAGGAAGTAAATGAATATAACAAAGGCTTTATGCCTGTGAGCACTTCTGCATTTGATTTAATTTAATTTCAGTGGTTATTTTCATTGAACTGAATATAAGTATTAACTGGAGTGAAGTATTAACTAGAGTAAAGTTAAACTTGCATGTGAACTTCCAAAAAGGAGAGGGAGAAAGAATGGTAAGGAAGAAAGTAGAATCATTAAAGAAGAGACATTTTGCAGAGGTGAAAGAAAGCTGGTTCTTGGAGATAAAAACTTAAAAAAGATTGCAGAAAAACTTGCCTGAAAGAAAAGCAGACCTGATAGGGAAGGAAGAACAAATGAAGATTTGCATGCACTAAGTGTGGAGACTCTGCCTTTCCGCGGGGGAGCACTGTGTTGTTGTGTGCCCCCTTCTCAGTGTCTCCTGCTTCATGCTCTGCACTATCAAAGCTCAAGCTAATTACTTTTTAATTGTGTAGCAGTTTGCTGTCAAAGTGCAGTGGGTTTTTCAAATGGATTATGGTATCCTGTTACTTAAGTTTGTTAACTTAAAATACTCGTTGCTTATTTTTGTTGAATTGGAAGGGTGTAATTTCTGGAGAGGTCTGATATTTCTGATGATATATGAAGGTCATTGGTGGTGCCTTTTCAGGTGATAGAAAACCAGGCAATGCTAAAGGCAGTTCTGGAAGCGGATGGGTATTTGTGAAGTTTTGGCTATGGGATGTGAATCAGTGGATGCTTGCAGCAGGGAAAAGTGCAAAGTGTTGAGTGTATGGACATACAATGAGCAGGGATCAGTAGTATGGTAATTATGTGGAAAATTATATGTGGAAAAGGAGGTGTAGAGTGTAGTAGATCACAAACCCAGTATGGCTCAGCAATTTCATGCCCTTCTTAAGGAAATGGCACCCTGAGATTTATGACCAGCACTATATGTGGCAGTACAAGTAAAATAATGCTCCTATTGTGTTTTGTGCATGTAAGGTCTCAGCTGAAATAATGTTTCAATTTTGTGCCCTTCAAAAAATTTATAGACCTGCTTCATACTCCAGTATGGATGGTTGGGAAGATTCAGGTGTCCAGGGCAGAGAGGCAAAAAAGAAAGAAGCCTATCTGCAACTTAAAAGAAAAGTCTATTTGGGAGACTTCTTTATTACTTTTATTTGTTTTTCTTTCATGTCTGGAGGAGAAGGACTTGAAGTATGAAGGGATTTTGTACACAGGAATGAACTGGTCTAGGGGCCCTTGGGGATGTAATGGATTGAAATTGTACCAAAGGATGTGAACTTGAACTTCAGAGAAAAATTTTGTAATGATGATGGTAGCTTGTCCCTGGAATACATTTTCAGGGATGTTGAAATTTCTGTTTAGCTTAAACGTGGAGAAGAACCCATTTAACTTCTGACAGGAACATTTTTATGTTTAAATTGATTCTTAGTTGGGGAAGAGGATGCAACTTTTAAGAGTCCCTTCATCTCGGTTTTTCTTGTACTCAGGAAAGGTTGAAGAGCCTTTGGGTGTTCTCTGTCTGGATCTTGTGTGACTGTGTGCACACCTGTGTGTGTGCTTGTGTATTTAATAAATGTGACAGTGGTGAATGGAGTTTGTGCAACAATTTGTCCTGTTATCATGCATTAAGTGTGCTCACAGTCTAACAAAGTGTGCCTCTTGAGAGTAGTGGGCAATCCCAGGAAAGGTGAGCAATGTGGGGTTTTAAAAGGCAGGTAAAAAGGTTGTGGCAGCAGATGTCTGAACTCTTGGACCAGTTACATCCCGTGCTGAGAAGGCTTTCCCTGGGTTCTCTGTATCATCAGTGAGAAGGGGTCACACTATCAGATTCTGAGTCACTTAGAATTCGGCTTTTCACCTGGTTGTTGTTCTTCAGTTATACAGAGCAGTACTTCTAAAAGTAGATGGATGATGAAACTAAGCCTCAGTGAACCAGCTGGAAAAATAAACACTTATGAATTATTTTGGAATGTTTTGGGTTTTTTTTCTTAGATCAGTAGTACTGTTTAATTCTCCAGGAGTCTCTGTGGCTCAGTGTTACAGCTGGTCTGGAAGCTTCTCTCAAAGAAATTACTGACTGTATTTTTCCCATTTTCCATGGTATCTTGCCCTTCTTTCTCTTTCCTATAGTATAATTTTTAAAAAACAATCTCTTTGCATTTCAGCTTATGACATATACATTTGTTACAGGAATGTTTAAGGCAATTTTAATGAAATGTTTTATTGTCTCCTCTTTTTTTCCGGACCAGAAATAATTCTATTTCTTTTCCTTACCTAGAAAACTTAAAGAGTTAAATAAGGAATGTGTTAAGGTTTTATATAGTTTTTGTAAATCTAGTAAGCATGGTCATCTTCTTATTTTAAAAACTGAGTAATTTAATATAAGAGGTTTTCCAGAAATAATTAAAATATTTTAGGACATTTAATTTTAATTGTCTTTCCATCTCTTTGCAGATGTATTTGTCAGGCCTTACATCAGAAGATTTCTGTTTTGGTCACTCACCAGTTGCAATATCTCCGTGCTGCAAATCAGATTCTAATTTTAAAGGATGTAAGTAATTTTAGTGTCTATACTTATGCTTTGTAATTATCTTTTTTAATCTAAGGGGAAAAAAAGTCAGGTTTTAATTTTTAGTTTGTAAATATATTTTCCGTCTACTTATGACTGCATATGATTTTTAAGTTATACAGTTATTAATAAGTTGATTTTTCTTGGAATACCTTCCCTGAAAAATCTACTTCTGAATTTTATCATGCATATAAATCATCTTGAATTAATAACACTTATTTCTTCAAGCATTTTGTCCAGTTTTGAAATAAAATTTTAGCCTTCCCTTGCTACAAATTTAATATACTGTGAGACTGTGTTAATGTTTTGCTTTGTTCTTGTTTCTTACACTTCCGTATGAATTAAGAACTGTGTTAATTTTACAACAAATCCATTTTTAAATTAAGGCTGGGAAATAGTCTCAGATGCCTTTGAGAATGAGCATGCCTTCAGTACAGCTGGTTCCTTCATGTCTTCGTTGTACCAGATACTCAGAGGCAGAGGGGAAATGCAAAGACTGCAATTGGGGCTTTTTTTCCTGTGTTTTTTTAAGGCTGGATAGTGAAATATTTGAAATTACTTTTGGTGTATTGAGATGGTGCAAAAAAGGACACTGTCCCTCTTTTTCTTTCCATTCAGATTGCTTTAAAAGTTACAGTAGTTCTTGAGAAATGTGTGGTGGAGCTGAAAGAAACGTGGACATGGTCAATGTTGCTCCTTGTAAGGTTCTGTGAGGATCAGAAAATGGTGTTTACCCCTGGGATGGAGCAATATAAAAACAATGATGGTTTTGTACATGGTTTGACAGGTTGTCCTAAAGCTGCATGGCTTGGCTGTCTCCCACAGCTTCTCCAGGGAGGTGATTCTCCCCTGGCTGTAACTGGGGCTGTTCTCATCCTGTTTGCTTGTTGGCCCTGTTAGCTGCTACAGGGTGACTGGCCAGAGCCTAAAGGGCTTGTTTCTGCTCCTCTGAGTGAGGAACCTATAGAGGCTTTTTCTCAGTTACTGCAGTGGGATGTGTGCCCAGCAACTGCAGAACCCCAGAGGTAGCAAGGACAGGTAAGAAAAATTGTCCTTTATGGAAAGTGTGTAATGAAGGTACTAAAACTTTATCTTGATTGTAGGGTAAAATGGTGGGGAAAGGTACCTATGCAGAGTTCCTGAGATCTGGCGTCGACTTTGCTTCCCTTTTGAAAAAAGATGAGGAGGTGGCAGAACAGCTGTCAGTTCCAGGAACCCCCAACCTGAAGTCTGCCCGGAACCGAACCTTCTCCGAGTCCTCTGTCTTGTCCCAGGATTCATCTGTCCACTCACAGAAAGATGGAGCTGTGGAACAGCCACCGGTGAGTGCTCAGAGGATAAAGTCTCTTGATTCTTGTCTGGCTGGTTTTTGACTTAAATTTCGATATGGGCTTTCCCTGCAGCATTGGGATTTCAGAGATTACTGAATTATCAGGTGAGAGCTTGCCTGTGGAGGACCTGCCCAGCTGTGCTTGGCTGGCAGCTCACAGCTCAGCGTGGTGCTGTTCAAACCCAGCAGAGTCAGTCTGTGCAGTTCTGCATCAGCTCTGCTGGGTGCTGGGAGCGTTCCTTGCACGTGTCCAGAGCCACCACACTGCTTCCTTCAGCCTGTCCTCTGACAGCAGTGTTTTAAAGACCAGTCCTACGTGTTTGTGCAACGTTGAACTGAAATGAACACTTTCCCTGAAATCCTGAGCTCTGGGAAGTGCACGTAGAAGCTGTGGCTTTATGCAAAGTCTGGCGTGGCTGGCATCAACATACCCATAAACATGCCCACATGATGTTGAGCTGGCCCTGTGGGGGTAATCCTGGGACACCACTGCCTTGCTCTCTCCTGCCCTTTTGTTGGTGAGAACAGGAGGCTTTGTATGGTGCCAGTGTGACTTCCAGGTGCCTCCTTATCTCTTGGCCTGCCCAGTGCAAAAGCAGCCCTAAAATTTCTGTACTAGAGGTTGCCTTCTACTGGTGTGTTTGCATTCACATCAAACAGTGCAGGTTTCCTGTAACCCTGCTAGGTTGTGCTAGCACTGCGTCCATGGAACAAGCAATCCCTGTATGTCCCTGATGATTGTCACATTTACACTGTGGGTCGATATTATTTCTGTTTCTTCTCTATGATGAAAAGCAGTGAGATTAAAAAAAGAAAAAAAAAAGCTGCAGACTTTTTAATACTTTTTTGAGGAATGGTTGTATTCTCCAAAACAGTATACTTACATTATTAATGCCCCAATGGCAACTCCAGTCTTAATTCTGTGGAGGTGTACTGAACTTCTTTGCAGCATTAAGACTGTTGGATGGGGATGAGTAGCTGGAGAAACAAAAAGCCAAAATAGGCTTCTCACCTTTTGTGGATGAGTAGGTTGGATTTCTCTTTTCACATCTGTCAGGTCTCTTGATTCCACTGCTCTTGTACAGCCGTGTCCTGTGGCAACAAAATCAACTGTTACATGTCCACTGAACTGGCACTATTTTTTATATTGCATGTACAGTAAAAATAATAAAAAAAATTGTATAGTTTTTCTACCTTCTTTATGCCTGTACCATTTTTTCCTTCTCTGTTTTTCAGTGTCCTCCATTCAGTGTTTGCTTAGTATGACTTTCTGTTTGTCATTTTACTTGTTTTCCCTATTAACAGATGCTTTGTTGGTATTTACAAGGAGATGATTAGAACTTTATGGATAATTTGTAAGTCTTGGGTGTATGTTGGTACATACTGGTAGAAGAGTATTTACTTTAAATGCTTTTCTGGAAAGGAAAGTATGCCCACATTTGCATTCTGAAAACAGAATCTTCCCCAAGTAAAGGCCTTAATTCTGGAGCTGTTATGAGTGAAGGTAGTATATATGAAAAGAAGAACCTGGATAGTGGTCAGACTAAATACTTCTGGCTGTATATGATGTTGTGTTATATTTAATGATGCAATGCAAATAAAATCCTTGAAGTGTTGCTTCGCAGAGTAGATTTTTCAGTATTAGTGCACTGAGACTAATTTTTTTTTCATAGCCATAGTTCAATATTTAAAGTTTTTATATGCATAATCACTTTATCTCCTTGTTTAATTGTTTGCTAATTCTGAACCATGACTTTCAAGTGGCTTAGTCTGAATCTCTAACTGCAAGGTTGATGGGGTTTATTCTGTGGACTTTTTCTTTCAGGGTGAAAATGCACTGTCTGCAGTGCCAGAGGAGAGTCGCAATGAGGGAAAAATAAACTTTAAACTTTACAGAAAATATTTCAGTGCAGGAGCAAACTACTTCGTGATTTTTATACTCTTAGTATTTAATATTTTGGCACAGGTAAGTTGTTGGAAGCCACAAATAATATTGAATGTATTTTGGATTTGTGAGATCCACCCCCCCTCACCCCTCTTTTCTATTTAATATAGTGCATACTTGTTGCTGTAATGTTTCATGTAAAATGTTTGAGTGTTTTTTAATAATTTTGTAGTGTATCCAAGTGTCAGCATGGAATTTTTGGTACAACATTGAGAGGTCTTGCACTGACCCTTATTTCAACAATTTTAATACCTCACTAAAATAATTATTTTGGTGACAACATAGCACAAAAATTACAGGCCACTGTACTTTGTTTAGAAAGAGAAGAAATTCATAAGGTGTATAAAAACAGTGTTTAACAAACCTAAACAGAATATTTCCAGTTGTAGAGGATAAAGAGATTTACTGGGTGTGGGAGGACAGAGTCTGGCAGAAGTGTTCAAAGAACAGCTCACCTGTTGATAAGTGCAGGTTATGTGAAAAGTTTAGGTGGAGGGTCACTGTTCAGCAGAATGAGAAAGTGGGGAAGAGAGTACACAGATATTTTGTGTGATGCAGACTGTAGCAGGTATGTAAAAGATTTTTTTTCAGAGGAAAATTATTTACAAACTTACTGAAAGCAATGGTAAGCTGAGTGAAGATGCCTTATTGCCCGTTTCTCTGTTTCTTGCTGTGAAAGCTCAAATGCATTTCATGGAAATAATTTTTCTTGTCTGTGAAAGAATAGTCTAGGTATTTTAACATCTTACTTCTTCCTAGTCCTTGAATTGAATCTGTTGGAATAGCTAAGTGAGATCAAATCTCTGTAGTAGACTGCCCACAACTTCAAATTCACATGAACAGAAGTGTATTTTGAGATAATAACGCTGTTACATGTTTGTAGTCACCTCTTGTCACAGAAGGAAGGTGGCAGAAGGAGTTTTTCCCTCCCTTTCCTCTCTCATCCTCCTTCAACCCTGTTTCTGGTAATTATCTCCTGTAAACACAAATTTCTGGACTGGTAACATCAGAAAGTTTGTTAATCAAAAAGCATTTTGGAATATCTCTTGTAGCAAATTTAGGAACTGAGAAAATGAGTTCTTTAATGTACAATTAACATACGTTAGGAAGAGCTACTATATTTTGTTTGCTAAAGTGTATTGCTTTCCTTTAGTTTGCTAACATGTAAGGTAATTTAAGGTAACTTCTTTCTTTGTAGAGCACCTTCTAATGTGCTTGGCAAATTGCTGCTGGTCTTGAAAGACTGGATGGCATACTTTTCTGAATATGTGATGTTTTCCCAGAGAGCTTGAAAGAATAGCAAGGAAATTTAATTTTCTATTTTTTTTTTTAAATTTTGTAAGATGATTCTTCTATTTGCTTCTTTTGCTCAAGGTGGCCTATGTGCTCCAGGACTGGTGGCTTTCTTACTGGTAAGTCGGTGATAATAACTGGCTGGTTGTTTCTGCCTTTTCAGTCAATGCTGTTTGTTTAATTGAAAGAGAATGGAACCTGCTCTAGAATAGTTCAGATCTTCCTCTGATTTCCACTTCTTTAGTGGGGGAAAAAAATTTAAACTTGATGCTAATTGTGGGCTATAATTGCATCTATTCGTGTTGTGATGCATGACAGCATGGATACATGAGATCTTTTGAAGTAAAGATTTCAACAGGGTTGAATCTAGAAACAGCTAAACATACATATGTGATGATGGTTATCTTCTGTGTGCATTTCCACAGGGCAAATCATCAAGAAAAGTTGAATCTCACAACAAATGGAAATAATGGAACATACAAGAATGAACATCTAGACCTTAACTTTTATTTGGGAATTTATGCAGGTAATTGCACATGCACGTGTGTGTGTGTCTAAGAACTATTTATTATCTGATAGAGAGTTTTGAGAGGTGCAAAGCAATGTGTGGGGAAATGTGATTTCTAGCAGTTACTAGTTAACAAGTCAGAAGCCTGGGTCTTGCTTTCTGATTAAACAGATTGCAATAAATAATATAAAATAAATCTGACAGAAGAAAGAGGTCAAATGCAGAGTCTTTAATTGCTTTGCCTGGACTGTGGAAAGTGAATCAGGAATTGAGTATTTGAAAAGTCAGTCACATTAAGGTTGTGGTTATTGTCTATATATTAGTTAGTCATTGAGCTAAATCTTCAGTCATTATATGGATGACAAGAGGGATTAGAAATGGATCTTTGTTCTGTACTCTTCTAAAATTTGGCATAGCTACTTTTCTTCTGAAGTGCCATAGCAAAAGAACAAGTTTTTAAAAGGCATCCTAGATGAGCATGCAAAGCAAGTTGTTAAAAAACATTTCAATATATTTCAATAGGTAGCATTATGCTTCTGAATATTCAGAAAAGGGCGTTGATCCTTGCATTCAGGCATCCAAACATCTTGAAAAACTGCTCTGAGATGTAGTAAAAATTGCCACAGAAAAATCATGTGCATGCTCTCAGATTCTGCTATTTAACACTCCTAGTGATGTACAGTTTTGTATGGCATGGTAATTTCTTCATGGAGATGTAAATGATTGGTGTGAGAAAACAGGTGGAATGCCAGAAGTATATGCATTGAATGTATTCAGAAACATCTCCATGGGTGAGAGAATAGGTGCAGGATTTTTTGTTTAGTTTGTTTTCTGGAATCCATGTGATCTAAGTGGCTGACAGAAAACATTGTGTTTGGCCTGGAAAGCAGCTATTTAGGAGCCAGATAGACTTGGCTCTTATTTTCTCTGTGTAATGTCTTATTTCGTGAACTGTTCCAGTGGACTGCACAGTATGATTAAATGTGGGACATTTCACTTTCTCTGACCTGGTAGCCTAAACCACATTAGTGAAAATTTTATCCTTCAAGGAATATTTTGCTCTAGATAGCACAACAACAAGAGTTACCTTCATACTCAAGTGTTTAGATGACATAGTGAGATATTTGCAATGGTTGAACAGACAGCATTGAATTATCTACACAAAACTGTAAGTGAAGTTGACAAAGTTATGAAAAAATAGTACATTTTATATGAAATACATAATAGTCCAGCTTATCTTATTCTGTAATATCTTAAACAGTATAAAACAATTTAACCATTGTATTTCTGATTCTCAGTGTTTGGAAAAACAACAAAAAAACCCCACTATAGTAGTTCCTTCTTAGTCCTTGTTGCTTCTGTGAAGCAAAGATTTTGAAGAGTAAAATTGCTGCTAACAGGGAACACTGTTCTCCAGAACTGAGGTACCAATTCCACACCTCTTCTATAAGGCAAACATACAAAGGGCCCTTGTCTCTCTTTCTGTACTGAGGTTCTGAGCTTATGAGCAGGGAAAACCAAGAGACAGATCAGGTGAAGGACTTGGAAATATGTCTTGTTCCTCCTCCTGCCCAGCCATTAGGTCTGTTCAGGTGTTTTGTCCTGGGAAGGTCATTCCAACAGCTTTCAGCTGCTTCCAGGCCTGAGTAAACTTGTATAGAAATGTGGGATTCCCAGGATGTGATCCCTCTCCTCGTGTCTCTCCCACAGACTGCTGTTAGAAATGGGTTGTGCCACAGCCTCCTGCTTTGTGCCTCTCCTGCTCCCTTTTTGCATGACCTAGCTTTCCTGTTTGGCTATATGCAGTTACTCTTGGAAAAATTGTTTTCTCCTACGTGGCCAGGAGTACAGCAGCTGGGACAAGGCAAACAAACCCTCATCCCAGCCACCATCTTTTTTCTTGAAAACAGCACCTCACAGAATGTGAGAATAAACTGCAAGCAGACAAATGGAATAGTGATGATACCTTTTTTTGCTCCCTGGGAGGATACAGAAGGAAGAAGGATGGGATAGCTTAACCATGTCACAAAATTTAAACCTTCCTCTTTCCTGCTGTTACTGTAGCTGTTCCTGAATTGTCTATGATTTTAACCTGCCCTTAGGATAGGCAAGGTTTTTCTGCTGATAGTTGGGATCTAACTTCAGCATGTCCTCAAGACCAGAGGTAGCTGTGCTGATTTTCAGAAGCAGATCTTGTGGAGCTTGGAAGCCCTGCTAAACGTAAGGTTTAGACCTTCACTGTTCACCCTTATTGATAGAGAATTTGGGCAGCCACATTGGAGATTATGCAGAGCAAGCAGAACATCAGCAATCTCATTATTTATATCGGGTTTTTGCCTGTAGCACCCTTGTAAGCAGAGTAGTGCCCAGAAGAGAGACAAAGGGTCCACAGACCAGTCCTCTAGAAGGACTCGTTCATGTGGCATAAGGAGTGCATCTTACAAAGTGTGAAAGACACATAATTTAAATGATTTGCTGTGTTTTACAAGGGGAAGAATGACATGAGTGGTTCAGGCTGATTGGGAGTCACTCAAGGATGTCTCTAAACAGCCATGTATATATTACTTGTTTAATATCTGCTGGCAAGTGTTGAATTTTCAGTGACCTCTACAAGCCACGGTTATATACAGCACTGTGAAATGAATTTTTTAATAACACTGTTATGCTGAAAGTTTTAATACACTTTCATCTCTTGGGTTAACAGACGATTTCCTACATTTCTATGAAGTACCAATTGTTTCAAACAGAAAAAGAGAAATCGATTAAATTGATTCTGAGATAGTAACTGAAGCTAGTGACAAATGTATCTTGTGTTCTGCACTCAGTCTGAGTCTCCCTAGGCTTAAGTTTCGATTCTTGCTATATGCAGAAGTCCAGAGAATTTGATTTTAGTGCAGTTTTATATTTAACTTTTTTTCTTCTTAAAGATGCATATCTTTTTTGAGACTCTATTCATGTTTTTTGGGTTTTTTTTCATTTCAGGTTTAACAGTGGCTACAATACTATTTGGCATAATAAGAAGTCTTCTAGTGTTTCAAGTTCTTGTCAATTCTGGTCAGAATTTGCACAACAGAATGTTTCAATCCATTTTGAGAGCTCCTGTCTTGTTTTTTGACAGAAATCCTATAGGTAAGTTTATTTTTTAAAAACCCTCAATATTTATCGTATCTCCTTGATTGCACAAATCGTATAATTTCTGGGCAATTACAATTTGGTATTTTTGCACTTCCGTTGGGTTCTTTTGCTTCTTTTACTTAGACTCTCTAAATCTAAATTTTTACTAAAACACTTTAAATTTAACAGTGTAGTCCTTTTCAATTTCGAACTCAGACTGCTTATTGGTGGTTCATTTTATAGTCTTTAAATGCAGCTCACAGAACAATGAATTAGCTGTAGCTTTGGTGTTATATATTGACCTCTATTTGCATTGCTGTTCTGATGCAGTTTCACAGGGCGTCTCCTGTGTGCTGAATGTGTATGAATGCATTTTGTAAAACTGTGATCCAGATCCTTATGTTCTTCAAAAGAAAGGAGAGAGAAGCTGGAGCAGAGTGAAGAGAGTAAGGAAGTGGGTGGTACTGATTGACTAGCCAAAGATTTTCTTTTACATGAGAGACAGAAACCTGATGGTCTTCACTCCATTGGAAAAAAATGGACGTGGACTTGTTCTCATAGCATCAGGAAGCATTTAATTGTAAGGATCTATAGGGATGGCTTTGTTTCAGAGGAAGTAGTAATATGTTCAGGAAATAAAAACTCACGTGGAGAAAAGGTTCGTGCCCATGATATGATGATTGAGATGTGTACAATTTAATCTTAAAAAACCCCCTACAACTGCAGAAGTTTAGGGCTGTGTTACATGGCCTGCTTGTGCTGTGAGTGTGTGGAAATGTAAATTCAAGGCTGCTGCAAAGGATTAGAAGGGAAGCTCAGGAAATGGGTTAGTGGCGAGCTAGTGAGAGCACATGCATGAGAAGAAATCCTAGTGCTTATGTGTCAGGGATTTTCCTTTTCTCTGTCTTGTGTGTGTGCAGCAAACACAGTAACTTTATTTTTGAGAGAATACATAATGATCTTGTAAGAATGCCCATAAATCTGGCTCATAATAACAAACTAAGAACTGGAGAGAAAACATCAGCAACAATGTAGAGTAACACCAGTTTGCTTTGTAACACAGTGAAGCTCTAATTAGCAGTGCATTGTAAAACTGACATTCATGTAACCTGCCTGTTACTGGTATTCACACACTGTTGTGGCTTAGATGTGTGTTTCTATTAATCACCAGATATTTTATAATAGTAGATTAACTTTAGGATGCATATATTTCTTTACCTTAGTCTTTCTTTTGGTCAGGGTGGCATGCAAAAGTACTGCTGTTCTGATTTCTGCATTATTTGAGAAAGGAAAAAAGAGAAGATAACACATGAGACAATGTTCTTGCTCAGAATTGCAGTGTTTAGCAGTTCTGAAATCTGTTTGTAATATCTGTATTTCATGTTCTGATTTACATGGGTTTTTTTACTGTTGGTCTTTTAGAACTTCACATGCTGTTTCTTGCATTGAGGTGGGATGTATTTTTTTTCCCCTATCTTTTTTTAATATGCCTATGAAAGACATACTAAAAAGAAATTGAAATTATTAAATGTGTCTTTTTCTATGGATGTGATTGTAATAGCCAAGCCAAACTATTAGTTATCATATCCCATATTAGCAAAGCAAATATTGCAATGTCAGATCTGTCATTTAAGCATCCACCATTAGTATTAGTATCAGTATTAGTGTGAGGTCTCTAAGACCTCAGCAGAAGCAATTGCTGGACTGAATTTTGCTGTTTTATTTATCAAAAAATAATCAGTAATTAAAAAATGCCACGGCTAGTATTTTGAACACATGGTGATCTGTGTTCCAGAGAGGAAGGAAACTTAAATAAATAGACATCCCAAGCTCTTGGTAGTTCTTACTGGGGAAGCAGAGTAACGAGGAGCATCAGGGAGTCGACATTAGGAAATGGAAATGCGTGGTGAATCATGACATGTCTGTCAGCTCCCAACAGATCCAATCAGTCTTGGTGAATAAATGAAATTACTTATTTCTAAAAAAATGATGCTTTGTGAATCAGTTTAGGCATGAGCCCAAGATTTCTCTTTGCAGATTGCATTAGCAATATGTAGGGAAGGGAAGGTTTTAATGGGGATAGTAAACTAGCATTTTACCCAGATGATAGAAGAATGTCAATGTATTTTTGGAACCTGGATTATATAGCAGAGAGAGAAAAGGAATAAAAGGACCCCTCTCCTGTCTCCCTGCCCAGACAAAAACATTTGTATGTGCGCATATTTCACTTTTCTGTAATTCAGCACAGGTGTAAAAATAGTTAGACGTTACTGCATATTTTGCATTGAAAGAACCTTATTAATAAATGACTGTATCTCTCTTTCCTTCTTAAGTGTTTAGCCTAACTCTACTGAGCAGATAATCCTAAGTGACCAAAGTGTCTTACCCAGCATTCAGAAAAAAATTGTCATTTATTTATAGCTGAAATTCAAATTTATCAGCAGGTATCTCTACTGCATCACTTACACAGCTATCGTGAAAGCTTGATGGGTGGTTGAAGTGTTGGTATTTTGGGTTTTATCACATCAGACTTATCTGCATTTGTTCACAAAACTTATTTTTTGAGTGTAGAATTTGGCTCTCTGGAAATTTTCTTTGCTCTTCTACCTATATCCCAGTAAGGGAATGCCATGAATGTCAAAGTATCTGTAAAGTAGGAAGATGTGGACATTTTCTATTTCGTAGTGAATGCTTTATATATTGCTCTTCACATGTCACTTGCAGGAATAAAAAGGAAATGATTTCTGTGCACGTCTAGCACAAGAGGGCAGCATCATCTGTTTTATCCCAGCCGAGCATTACAGCAGCTTCTTAGAAGGATAACAAAATTCATCTGTTACGTTTTTAGAGAAGATATTTAAGGAGTGAATTTTCAACCTCTCCCCTGAGAAATAGTAATATGGTTCCATTCAGTTGTCTTCATTATCTGCAAGAATAGTATTTTCTCCTGATCTTTTACACAGTAAGCTTTTCAGCTTTATGTAATGCTGAGTTCAGGAACTTTTTTCGTTTTGGAAATAGTGGCCAAAAAGTCAGATAACCCTCTAGAGTCAGAAGAGTCCCACCAGGGAGACATTCTTCAGCCATTATTCCTTCTAATTTATTTTTCAAAATGTTTGCAACACTTCAAAACAAATTCGTTATAAAGCTAGGTGAAAGGGACCTGTACTTCAGCAGCAAAGACTTGATTTGGGACTTGCTTCTTTTGAAATTAGTTTCTTATTGAATAGTTCAGAGGATCCTACTTTTGACAAGCTTCAGGATTTGATTCAAGATTACTTGCTTAGCTTGTAAATGAATTGTTCTTTTCTGGGATTTAGGGGCAGAGATTAGAGAAGTGATGCTAATGTGTAACTGCATCATTTTCAGTTATGGTAGTTTTAGTGTAAATTCAGTGTAATTTTGAATTGCCTTGAGTTTAGAAAGCTGAAACCTGCTGCTGCCCTGCTGATGGGTACTGTAAGAAGAAATGGATGATATGCATTAATTTGTTCAGATAAAATAGAAATCTCTTCCCCTTCTAAAGAATCTATCTGAAATTTAAATTGAACCAGAATCACTACCCAAGTACAGCTTTCTTTTTCCCCCACTGTATCTCCCCGAACTCTTGGTTTTGACATTTATAGGAGGAAAAAAAATATTTTGGCAGACTTTACAGCGTTTCTGGCTTTCTTAGAAATGGGAAGCACTGAATTGTATGATGGTTGTCCTTGACCTGTTAAATTAACAGATTTTCTCCCACAGATGCTTTCTAGAAGCATTAAATAAACATTGATCCCTTTGGGTGCTTACCTAGATTTTGAGATTTGACCAGGTTATAGAGAGAAATACTCTTTTTTGGTTTTGTCAGCCAGAACTGACATGCTGACCTGATAGATAATAGCAGCACATGAAAGCAAACTCCAAATATAAAAAGATTAAAATGTGAAAGAAAGCTGTTGTTATAATGAAGAGTTTGTTTTTCTTTAAGGCATAAGGATTTTAATTATGGTGTTCATAAATCAAGTGCTGAAACACTTATAATTTGACAGAGAAAGTTTCTTTATAGGATTAAAAGCATGTTCATCAATGCACAAATGACTATCTGCATTTTATCTGACAGAAGTGTCAAATGGGCCATGTTGTTAAAAGTGTTTCAACTATATAATATTTGCAACGAATATGGTATTTCAGCAGTCTGAAAATTACAATGCTGATAATGAGGTTGTTAAATTATACTTTATCAGATGGATAGTGAAACTGCTCTAGTTAGTGTACATTAATGTATGCTTGTTCACACAAGTGATTCTGCTGAACAAGTAGCATGTTTAAACAAGAAATACTGGTCTTAAACTGTGTGATTTACAGTAGGTGGTGTTTTGGCATATCATGCAGTTAACAAGGCAAAGCTTCATGTTAAGATACTTCGTTTGTAGTCTCATTCGTCCCTGATATAAATATTCAGCAGCAATGCCAGGAAATGTATTGTATTCTTATTTGACTCAATCACTCAATTGCGTTCTTTTTTTTTTTATTTTTTTTTAATTTAGTTTTTTTTTGGTTTTTTTTTTTTTTTTTGGAAACAAGATCTGTCCTATCTTTCTGATGCAATTTTCAGATGTATCCTTGTGGTCAAGATTAATTCTGCAGGGTTGTGAAAAACTGTACCAGCTCTTTTGACAGCTTTCATGTTCTCTTAAGCTAATACAAAAAAATACATTGTCCTTAAAGCAGCAGAGGCTTTGTTTTCCACTCCGTTCCAAGCTCTAAAGCGCATTCTCATGTGCACAGGTTTGTTAGTTTACGTTGAAAAGAAGTCCCTATAGGACAGCCTTTTGTTGTAAAATAAAAACACAGATTCTCTCTTCCGTGTTAGTAATCACTTGCATTTGTTGTTATTAAGATGGCAACACAATGGGTTCCATCAATCATCAAGATCCTTAACAACCACACAACGTTGTAAATATTATGTTTGGGTGTTTGAGTGGAACAGCTCGTCACTGAAGTAGGTGTGGTAATTAAAACCTGTTAGGTTGCTACATGTGTTAAAGAAAAAACCCTTTAATGTTTTTTTCATATAACAATGGCGATATGTACTTTAAATCTTATCAGGGCGTGATTATTAAATGATATTTTATGGGAGTTGCTCATTTACTGTTAGTATTATCATGGCTCTGTTAAGAGTTTAAATAGTCTTATGCTTCCACGTGTTTTATCACCATTGTGATTCTGTCAAGAGCCTTACAAAGTTGATTGCTATAGGAGTAGTCTTTAAAGTCAGTAAATGGCACTCTGGAGTTATGTTTACATTTATTATCTATTAGTGTAACTCGATTCAACTCTATCCTATTCTTTTCTGCAATAATAATTGATTGTAACTTGACCATAAACCGATGAAACAAGCCCATTCCATTTGCAGTTCACCGAGTCAGAGCTCACCCCATTTATGCCTAATATGAGAGATAAAATTAAAAGCTTTGCAGAAAAGCTGTTTGTAGGAGGGGATGAGACTTCATTTGATAGGGAAATAGCGTGAAGCTTGTACTGACAGCCACTTCCAAGTGCAGCCTCCTCCTTCCCCGGCACAAGATTCCGTGTCCCTTCGCAGGGATTTTCTATCTTCTTCACATTAACATCCCCTGGTGGGGAAAACAGCCTGCTGTGAAACTCATTTCTGACCATAGGCTGACCTACCCAGATACTGCAAAGTCTAGTGTTTTCATTTACTGAAGCAGCTACAGAGAGAACTGCTCTTGCCCCACCTCAGCCGAGCAAAAAGGAGGCATGGAATGTCGAGCAAGACAGGGAAGCCTAATTAAAAATACCGGCTTTAGAAGACTGCGCAGAAGCTGTTCAGAGACGTCCCTTTCCTGCAAGTGGAAAATAAAAATGAAATTTTGTTTCAGTCTTGCGTAGAAGGCATGCTCTTTTGGGGAGATTTGTGGCAGTGAGGAACTAAATGTTGGTTGGAGACACTTGAAAACAGAGGGAGAGACTGCTGTAATATTGATGGAAAACCGCAAGGGGCTTAAAAAGAGGGCCCCACTGAGGTGATGCAGCTACAAATAAGCTTTTAGAGATAATCCAAAATGGAGGATTTGTTTGTTTGTTTGTTTGTTTGGACAATAACTATTTTAAATATGTACCTTTTTTGCTATTTTTCATCTGTTTATAAATTGTGGAATGCTGCTATGACTGCTGTGGATAGTGGGGACTGGAGGATGGATGGAATGTTCTCTCTTGCTGTTCATGGATATCTGTTTTGGAGGGGAAATGAACATCTCTGAGAAAAGAGGAAAAACTTACCAAAATTCACTTCATTCAACCTTGGAACAAGGCATAAGCATTTGGAGAAGAGTTGGGCAGGGATGATGGCTAGCCAGGTGGTGAGACCATGTATATGGAACATGGCAAGGGCAGTCCAGCTCTTCTCCCCCTCTGGTTCAGTGTGAGCCTGGAGCGTGTGGCTCCCCCACCCCGGGTGACAGCCATGCACATCAGGCTGTGCCATAACCTTCCACTGCTGTCCCTCACGGGCACACAGGCACAGTTAGACCACTGTGGTGTCTGCAGAAAAGCTAGCCCGCTTTGCTGGGGTGTTCTGGGATTTTTTTAGCTTAATCTGAGTAGCTGGAAATTAAAATGAAACAAACACTATCACACTGCAAACTCATTTCATTAGCACTGTTCTGCCTTCTACTGCACAGAATTCTTTCTCCCAGATGATCCTAGGTAATCTGCACTGCAGCATCTGGGTGAATTAATTAGTTGAGGTTTCTTTTTTTTGTTTCTTTTTTTTTTTTTTTTTTCAGATTGCCAGCATCTTGCAGATTATGCAACAAGTGAAGATTAGTTTGTGCCTGTGGTGATCTTGTAGAGTGTTTGGAAACAAAAGGCACTTCTTGATCCAAAATTAAAATTTTAATGTAGAAAAGAATGGCTGTTTTATGTGAATCTGCCTGTTTTGGTAATCCTGACTAAAGCTCGAAGAATAGAAATAACAGCAGAAGCAGAGATAATGAATCGAACTTGACTTTAGTGTGTTGTTCAGTTTAAAAAATAGAAACTTTTAGTTATTTACAGGTAGTACAATATAGCATTGCTTGCTGTCTTCCACCCTGTCTTCTCCAGATATTTTTTTTTCCTTCATCGAAACCATAAGGAACTTTGTCTGGGGCTTTTTGTTATGTATTCAGGTGAATACATATGCAGAATCTCCTTCAGGTTTTGATTTTTGATGTCATTTTATGGAAGATAATGTTACATTCGGAGAGGGCAACATTATTACAAGCTGTATACGTTGATAGCTACTACTAAGAGAGCTTTTCAAAGTATTCTAAAACAGCATCAAGCACACGAAGAACATTTTGTTTGATTGTTTGTTTTCTTAGCTACTGGACAATAGCCCTGTAATTAGAGTGGTAGTATGTAATGGACATTAATTATTGCTTGTGGCTGTACTGACCTTGAGGCAGGTAGCTTGAAACTGGAAACTGCACGTTCGTTTTTGTTTGGGGTTTGTTTTAATGTTCATTTAAATTTGGGCTCTTGCTGAACATTTTCCTAGGTGATTCTTGTTTGCATACTTAGTTGCCATAGCTTTTGGTCTTGGCTTGAGCAGAATATTTAGTTGTGGTGGTCCCAAAGGGAGGCTGTAGAGTGAGGAGGTTTCTGAAAAGTCTGGATAGGCTGGGGCTGCCTTAGCTATTAGTCACCTAATGCTGGGTAGGAAGTTGTACTCTCAGAGCCGGCAGGCAAAGCAAGCTGCTGAATGGCAGAAAGGTGGCAGAGTCTTCATGCTCAGGAGGTGGTTTTGGTTTTGTGTTCGTCTTTACACTGTTCCAAATGACTTACAAATGACTTGTGACCTGTTTGTCTTCTAGTTGTAGGATCCTCTCATCCTTCCTCATTTACCAGTTAAAAAAAGAGCATAAAGGTCACCAGTATTTCTCAAATTCAAGCTTTTATCATGTGCTACTTGTGCGACAGTTATGACATTTGAAAATTCAAAAGAAGTCTAGAGCTTTTCTTAAGGTCATGGTTTTTCTGTCCACTGACATGGTTCTGGTCAGTTTTCATCTACTGTGAACTAAATTCATCCTCTGCTTTCTGTGTCCAGGAATGCTACTTTTCCTACACTCTTTCAAGCATAAGTCTTCACTAGCTTGAGTTAGTGTTGAGACAGAGTGCAGAATAATCTGAATGTGCTTGGAAATCTGAGAAGGTGAAGATTTGGAACTTGGACATTGTTGCTAGCAATTATAAGGAATAATAGATGGAAGAGAGATGGTCTAACTCTTCCTCAATTTTTTTTAAATCAGATGTGATGAGATTTCTGTGTGTGTGTGGCAGACCTCTTTTTTCTCAATGAAGTTACTGTCTGTTTAATATGTAAATGATGCAATGCAGAATATTGCTAATCCGTGTGTAGGCAAGAAAAAACATTTTGCTTTGTGGTAAACTTCCCTTCATTGGGAATACATGTTTCTTTGTCCCTGTGTGTATTCATTTCTCAGCAAAATATCATGTTCATGAGTTTGAATGTTCACCACCCAAAATAAATAGTTTAGTCTACATTTTAGGCAAAATTCCTACATCTGTTCTTAAGATGTCATAATTAATTTCTCATACAGGAATACTGTCCCTGCCCCATCCTTTCAAGGACTTACTGCCAGGAGGACAGTAAGTGATTAGATGCCAGGGGCATTTTCTCAGTGTTGGGTTTTTCCCTGCTCTCTCCTTTTCAATGTGAATATTCAAAGCTGTAAACTTTACACTATCTTATTCCTCTCTTGTTCTAGAGCACTTCTTTTTTTTTTTTTTTTTTTAGACTCTATCATGCTGATCTTTAGATAAGAGGTGGTATCTGTCTTCATTTAGAGAGTTAAGTCCCCATGCTTAAGGATGGGTGTCTTGGATTTGGAAAGTGACACTTAGATTAAGAGGAAGAAATGGACCTTTTTTTTTTTTTTTTTAAAGCCTCATATGCTTTCCTTGAGGTTTGTATAATAATTCTTTCCTTTCTCCCTTCATTAAATCCTCAGTCTCCTTTTAGAAGAACAGTTCTCCTCTCTCCTGTCTCAACAACCAGCCAAAAGTAAACAATTACAATTACCTTTCCAGAACGTTCCTGATATTTCCTGACTAAAAAAATGTTGAAATGGGTTAAGGAAGAGTTGGGAGTTCTTACCTTTAGTCAGCTAATGTTCCTTTGCCACTGCAGAAAAAAAAATTGCTTGGTGCTCCTTTGAGACAAAAGATGCCTGCAGAAACATCTGCAAATTTAAAGCCTCAGAACTGTGAAATATAGATGGTTTTAACTTTAGAAGTGTCATCTTTTTTTTCTATTAAGCTAACAATATAGAGAGAATTTTTTTATCAGCATTTTCAACAGAAAACTAGTTATGCTAGACTTATTCTAATATTAAGAAATCTTATCTAAGGAGTGCTCTCAAAATAAAGCCAAATTTGAGAGAAAAAGTGCCTTGAGGTTTTTATAAAGCCGACAAGTTTTAATATTCCAAATACGTAGTGACAATGATCTTTTTTCATAATTAAGCTACAAGTATGATTTAATATTGAATTCAAAGCCATTCACTGAATGCTGCTTATATTTAAACCCTCAAAAATCCCCAAGAGAAAAACTGGAAAAAACAATCCCAACATGTTTTTTTAAATTCAGATAAGAAAAAATAAACTCTGCTGCACCTCAATTTAATAACCAGTGTTGCTCAGCTACTACTGAAGGCTTAAGGACAGTGTTTAGAAGTGATTGTTCAGAAATAAGTGTTTCTCTAAGATTATGACAGCTTATACAGATGATTTTGTTCACCTGCTGAGTGTTCAAGAATGGAAATGTCCAATCTGAACACTTTTCAGAAGTGTTTGTTTGCTTGAAAAAATATAAACATTCCTGTGGAAAAATAGGATTTAATTAATTTTTGTCCCATCTTAGCCACATACTAAAGCAATATTTTTATGTACTTCTAATAGAGACAGAAATGTTTACTGGAATGCAAAATCTCACGAGCTGAGATGTTTTTAGCTTAAAATGTAATGGTATGAGCACTACTTAATTTGTTAATACTTTCCTGCTCTGCCTCTGTTGTTTGTACTTCTCATGAGATGCAAGATGTTAAAATGCTTGTTGAGTACTTGTTATTAATTTTAAAATGGGCATGGAAGTGTTTTGAATAGAAATCTTACGTATTGTTCAATTAAACGGGCAGAAGGAGAACAAGTTAGTACAACTGAAAGACAGCACGTTTAGATTAGATATTAAGAAAAGATTCTTTGCTGTGAGGGTAGTGAGGCACAGGTTGTCTAGACAAGCCTGTCGATGCCTTATCCTTGGAAGTGTTCAAGCCACATTGGATGGGGCTCTGAGCAACCTGGTCTTGTGGAAAGTGTCACTGCCCACAGAATTGGGGATGGAAGTAGGTGCTCTTCAAGGTCCTTCCAACCCAGGCACCACTCTATGTTTCTTTGATTTTATGGGTCTTGGAAAAACAGAAGGATACATGCATTCTTTGACTCCCTGAGGAGAAGATGCAAAAACTCTTCCAGTTTGTAACCTGCAGCACTTTGGTAGCTTTGGTTTTGTGTCGGAATTACTGTAAAGTAAATGTGGTGAAAAGAGAGTTTCAGCATGGAAGAGGAAGGCTTTAAAGACCTTCCATACCTCTCAGATTTGGTGCAAAGCAGAGACTTGTACTTGGGTGGTGGTTCTTTGTAGTGGGACTTGACCAGCAGGACGGACAGAGAATGCTGTTGGTGCAAGAGGAAGTGTGACAGGTGTAACATTTGCTCCTTAGACCAATTTTTCCTCTTGCTGTATGCCTTTCTGCTGTGATACCAAGGCAATTCAGAGAGGAAACAGAGCAAGGAAGGCAGTTATTTTAATTAGTGAATTTTATCCTCAAAGGCTTTTCGATCTAATTCGGTCTTCTGATTTTCTGTTGATTCTTCCAAATGCTTCAGACTTAGTCAGACAAAAGCCTTTTTTTTTCTCACAATTGTCAAATTTCATTGAATCTCGAGTCTTGGTGATAGAGCTTAATTGTCAGCAAAATAAGTCTTGGTTTCTGTAAATTGTTTGATCCTCAATTGGTTTAGAAGTGACAATATACTTCCATTTACAGGGTTTAGATGCTGTTTTCATGTGGCATGGAGTAAAGTTGGACCAACCGAAAACATTATTTCAGTTGTTTTCTGTCGGGAAGGCTTAGACAAAGAGCTTAGTCTCAGATCCTTTAAAGTTCAAGCATCTGCCACTAGGGGCAAAAATTATTTTCCTGTAGGCATTCATCTTTTATTGTAGATTTACTGTGCTGCTTCACTTGGTTGATAATCTAATTTAAACCTCAGAGATGATTCATACCTCCTCAAGGGGATTCACTGCTAGTTTAAATGGTCTGATGTCAGAACTTTTCAGTTCTTCTAGGATCTCATTTCTGAACATAATGGTCCTTTGGGTGTTTGAATGCACTGAGGAGGAAAGCATGTAACCCATGCAAGTGGTAACAGTTGAGAAATACCGTTTTACTACATACTTCATTTTTTTTTTTTTTATTTATTTAGATTTCTAGTTCAGGTAATTTGTGATGTCTTGACTTAATTTGGATCCTAATCATGCCAAGTGGTCTGTTGTGAACAAACTTCTGCAGATAGGAGCCTGGTACCTCTTGAAGTGAAGAACTTTCTGGGAGGTAGAATACACCATGTGCTGTGCTAGACACTTTCGTTTCATAAGTCCAGCATTTTGTACATCTGTAATATAACAGTTTTCTAGAAAAGCACTGGATTATGAAAGGTTGCAAAACCTTTCAAGTTTATGAAAATGTCAAGAGACATTTTCGATTTCCATTCTCAGGAAAGCAAAAGAAACAAAGAAACAAACCCCCAATTGTCCAGAAGGTCCTAAAAGGTTTTAGAGTGATCCGAGGACTTAAACTTGTTTGTGACCCCTTCCTGAAGGCATGACCACTGTATAGTTGACCACTAAGAACTTCAGAAGTTAAGTGTTCATTTTAGGAATGTGAACTGCTGTTTGAGGACTTCTCTAGAATCAGGCAAGGCCAAAATAGACATTGAGAATATTAAGAGGTGTTGTAAGTACCATTCAGCTGTGATGAAAAGTTCATTGAATGCTTTTCTTATGCATTCTAAAGTTAAGCTACATTTTGAAAACTATCAGAGCCAATTATTAGTTCTCCAAATATTCTAATTAAATAAACTACTATGCTGTTACTAATTAATACTCTGTAATTTTAATAGTGGTTGGTTTATTAACACAATTTTGCCTTTTGTGGTTTTTTTGCTTGGAGGTATAGTTTTGTTTCGTATGTTTTAATGATGTATCTGCAGATTGATCCAGAATCAAGTTCTGTGCTCATGCTGTTTTGGGAAGAGAAAAACAAAAGCACAAGATATTTTTTCTGTCAT
The DNA here is from genome assembly GCF_052056855.1 of Sturnus vulgaris. Classification (NCBI taxonomy): domain Eukaryota; kingdom Metazoa; phylum Chordata; class Aves; order Passeriformes; family Sturnidae; genus Sturnus; species Sturnus vulgaris. The sequence goes on along the minus strand of NC_142244.1, from coordinate 78,693,217 downwards.
TTGTTTTCATTATTGTATGTGTATTTTTCCATTTTATTCACACATTATCAGAAATTTGGTGTCTTTTTCAATGCAGAATAATGGCAAACTGTTGTTTTGAAAGAACCTTTCCTAAAATGTCTGGGGTCAGATTATGCTCAGTGACTATTTGCAAAATATTTATTCATATTACAAAATATAACTTGTGCTTCAGGTCCATGAGAGGATTTAATAGTTTATGTATTGGATATGGATACTTGAGTGATAGATATTTTTGCCATAGTGTTTATGTGGCTCTTCTAGCTGTCCTGTTTGTTGCAGTCCTGGAACTCGTTTCATCTTAATGTGTCTGGCAGAAAAGCTGCTGGTTTAAAAAAGCAACAAAACTAAATTGTGGTGAAAATGGGTGTCAGGAAAACAAAATCAATGCGTAAGTAAGTGAACTGTTAAAATCCAGTGACAGACATGTTTTGAAGGAAGAAAGAAAACTCTTACTGATAATTCCTCTACCTGAAATCTTTATTGGCCTTGTGAAATCTTAAGACCCTGTGTGAATGAAATTAAGCAAACTAATCAGAGTATACTTTAAAGACTAATGAGATGCATCTGTTTCCCCTGCAGTTCTATAGTTAGCAGAGTGAAATATGCTCCTGTAAAGAGCAGTTTAAAGTAAGAAGTAACTAAAATCCTCTGAATTGTTTTCTAAAGACATCTCTTTCAATAGATATAAGTCTTCCCTTGTCTGTCAGAGTGTACCTGCAGAATAGTCTGTATGTGTCCAGTGTCTATGGTTATGCAAGGTGTCCTGGATGCACTTTGCCCTCTTCCTTCAGGTGACACTGGATTTTTGACTTCCACAGTTCTAGTTTGGGAACTATTTCACAACCTGATCTCTCCCTTGCTGTATTTCCCATGGTTTTCAGTGTAAAACACCCTTTCTGTTGCCCTTATAGCTCATGTGTTACTCCCCTATCTGGCTCTTTCTGTCACACTGCATTTCCAAAACGTCAGTTCAGGCACTTTCCTGATTCTGAGTGTTGCAATCACCTTGTGTTCACCTTCTCTTCTCAGTTGCTTTGTCCCCAGCTCTTCCACAGTTCCTGGCCTGTGTCTCACTGTGCTGGGCTTTGTGCCTTGTTTGTGCATGGAATGACATTTGTACCTACAGCTTGTGCTATGCCATGGTGGAGGAGAATGGAAGAACCAATGTTGAAGGAAGAGGGAGAAGAGGAAGTGGGGAGTGGATATGCAGTGAATGAAGCTGAGGGTGACGGAGAGGACACATGCAAGCAGGGCAAAACTTCAAGTCAATATGTACACAAAGCTCTCTCAATATCCAAACACCCCAGGCTTGGTGAGGTCTGTGACTGTGACTGCCAGCTTGTCTCTTGACAATTCTGTCTTGCAGCTGCTCCCCAGGGCCAGATGGAGGAAAAACCTTTTCTTAATCTAACAGCCCCAATATACTGTGAGGGAGTCTAACAGGAACTGTAGAGAGGAGTATGACTTGGTTTGCGTGTTAGCCTTCTCCCCATGCAAAGCTTTTACTATTTCTGCACTTGGTAAATGGAGCAGTTGTCACTTCCAATGTTTTTAACTACCTCCCTCATCATTTTGCTTGTTTGTTTTTCATGTTTACATCTTTGTAACTTCTTGCTCTCTGTGCACTAAAGTTCATCCACAAGCTGGCACTTTTTCATCTTAAAATCATCTCTCGAGATGCACCAGTAGGTAGCATTGTAACTGCAGTGCACTGACAGCAGTTAGACATATGGGTGGGGAAAACTCATTAATTCTGTGACCCCTTTGTGTCCCTGTACTTTAAAGCACATCTTGTCCTGCAACTTTCTGTTCCAGCTTTCTGCTCCATCTTCCCTTAGCTCGTTATTCCTTCTGTAGGCAATTGTACTGGTTTCTCTTAACTGGCACAACAAACTCTTCAGGGCAGGGCATGCTGCTGGTCCAGCCTGTGTCCTGGTGAGGCTCTGCCTCCCACTTCAGATATATCAGTCCTCTTCTGAGTGTTTCTGACATGCAAACAACAAATGGCAGAGTCCTCAGGAGTCCCTTGTTGAGAGCAGCACTCTTCTGTTTCAGCCTGTGCATTTATTTAGGAATTCATACTGCTGGACAGCTGTAAATCAGAGCTTCACAGTGAAGTCTGTCTGAACTGAACAAAACCAAAAGGGTTTGTAAATTGTATTCACTTCTGCTTGAATGACAGTTCCGTCAAGTAATTTTTTTCCTCCTTGATGTGTGTGAATTTTTTTTCTGTGCTCACAGAGAAGTGAAGAAATGTTGCTGTTAACATATTTATCATTCTAAGTTTCTTACTATTTAAAAGCCATGAAAAAGAGGAAATGATAGGATTTTTTTCTTTAATTTTAAGCAACATATATGTAAGCATATGGTTTTAATTTAACCTCTATCATTCAGCTGTCAAAAGAATCTATGGAGATTTATTTAAGGTATATTTATACATAAACATTAAGGCTTCTTTGGTTTTGATATATGCACGACTAATGTTTGAATGTGGTCAGCAGCAACTTCTCATTTGTAGCTGCTTATTTTTAGTATATTTTTCTTTTTTGTTTCTGGGATGAAGCTTTCAAATAGTTGCCCAGCAGAGGAATACAGTAGAATCAAAGGCAGTGCAGTATAACTTTTCAAAATGCTTAGCATTTAATAGTGTAATTATTAAAATGTCTTTCTTTTAATGTAATGAATAAAATACACAGTAAAGAAGAGGTCATATTTGGGGTTTTTTTCCTAATTTGATTTCATTTAAGTGTTGTTAATTATAGTTTAGGCTGTAAAGAAGTTTATAGTGAATTTTTTCCCAGAAGCTGATGACCCAAGGAAATGCATTGTCAGACTATGTGTATATTCTCTTGGACATCACTTCTAGAATAAAACTCTTGGGTTGTGGTTGCCTTCAGCTTTTCTGAGACAAAAGATTTTTGGTTGTTTCTCAGGCAAGATTTGCAAGTGGAATTTGATGCCAGTCACAAAACAGAAGAGTAGGTGAAGTCATCCCTCCTTACACCCTAAATCTTGCTCCACTCGAAAGGGTCCATTCTGTGCCCTAAATTAGGCCCCCCAAAAAACCCAGAGGGTTTCATTCCAGCTGTAGTCTCTCCCATGCTGATTGCTGTAGCCTTCAGGCATGCACCCATTTGCCTTCTTCCAGTGCCATACTTCCTACTGAGTTTTCTAAAGGGTGAGTAACTTCAAGAGCAGGGACTGAAGGATACCTACAGCAGAAGTGCCTGTAGTAGAGAATTTACATGCCTGCTGGAGAGCTGGGCGACCCACCTTCAGTGCCTTCTCTGTGACTGCTGAAAATAACTCATTGCCATGGATCTCTGCCCCACCTTTGCCTCTCTTGTAACTCCTGACTCCTGGGCTTGGCTGTACCTTTATAAACAGGCAGGTTTCCCAATACTGTATTTTGTGAATGGTACCTAAGTTTCCAAATGTTATGTGACTTTCCTCCAACAAAAAGTCCCAAATTGAACCAAAATATTTATTTTCATGGGGTATGAGGGTATGGAGTGTGTCTTCTTTCACACAGAGTAAATTTTCCAAGGAAATGCTTTCATTATTTGCACAGCAGACTAAGTGAGCTTTCTGACAGCTATACCAGAATATCTCTTGAGTTCTGTAGTTTCTGATGCAAGAAAAAAATCCATTGAAAATTATCCATCAAGCATTTTGGATAGCCAAACCCTTGTGGTTTTTAATAGAATTTTTCTGATTCCCCGTGGCTTTTTTATAGTAGGAATAGTTAAAAAGGAAAATGTATTTCAGGAATCGATACATGGGTATATAATGAATGAACTTTAGAGAGAATCCCTCCTTTCCAAACCAATCACATATTCTAGAATAAGAGAAAAAGAAAAAGAAACTGTAGCTAAAGAAAAATGATCCAACAGAAGGAACATGCCAAGCAAAAGAGAAGGGTTTACAGAGTCAGATGAAGATGTGAAGTAACTCTTCTATTTGGTCTGTCCAGAGGCTTTATCCTCAGAATGGGTGGGCTAGGTAGAGCCAAGACAGGCTCTATAGAATTCAGTCCTGTAGACTTCTAAACAGAAGAAACAGTCCCTATAGAATTCTCTTTCGTGGTTCTGAAAAAAGGAAGAAGATGAACAGGGATCTGAATATATAAGATTGGTAAAATATGGCATATTATTTGTTTTTGGAATGCTAACCATATAGCAGTGATAAGCAGATAGCAGTTTCAACTAAGATTTCAGGAGTCAAATGCTTTATATTCAGTAATGTCCTATTTCTCCATTGTTATTTTAGACTGGAGTGATGATTGAGCCCCTCTAGCTTCAACACCAATTAAAAAAAGAGAAGGGGAAGAGAAAAACATTGGAACATTGGAAATTAAGATTTCTTATTACGAGAATTATCTTTAGGAGATAGAATGGTAAGAAAAGCAACAAATATGAGCAGATTTGCAAGAGCTATGTGAGATCCACCTCAATATTTTCTGAAATGCAGTATTTAGAGCCTATTCTGAATCAAGTCTAAATAGTATAAATAGCATAGGAATAGCATTCCTTTTTATTGTTGGAATAACCTTACGAGGAAGGTGACATACATTTCCATTTTTATTTTAATTCTTGCATTGATGTATATTTATATATATAGCTGCCAAATATGAAAATAGCTCTAACAGCTGTTTTTCTCCTCTCATGTAAGTATTCCAGTAACAAAATACTCTTCGGATATTTCAGTCCTGATTTGTAGTATTCTGTTTAATTTTTTGTAAGTCCCTCTTCCAGCAAAACAGCACCTGGGGCATAGTTCCAGCTCCAGTTGGATTTGTAGCAGAAAGAACTGGACTACCCAAGTGCCCTTTAGTAAGTGTGTGCATTTATGGTTAAATATTTTAGCGAAGAATTAAATTCATAATCGTGCTAGTAGAAAGTCAGTATAAGACTACATTTTATAGATTATGTTTTGATGCTTTGCATTGTGGTGAGAAGTTGAAGTAGGTAACTTTTTATATGACAAAGAAAAAGAAGGTGGTGTAAATCAATGGAGAATTTTGTCAGTAGTGTGTAACTTGATATTTTTTGAAGGCCAGTTGATAAGAAGTTTGATAAGAAGTTGCAAATGGTTACAATTTTTGAGTTTTTTCCCCTTCCAGAAAAAGGTAACTCCACTCTCCACTGTATCCCCCTCCTCTACAGAAATACCTTTCTTTTCTTTTCTTTATTTTTTTTTATTAAGTTGGACTGTGTCCCTTAAAGGTGGGACTTAAAAGTCGTGTTGCTAATGATTTGGTGGCATCATTTTAGGTTGTGAGTTTTTTCATTTCAGTATGTTTAAATGTAGAATTTTTTCATTAAACTAAGGATAACTTAAAATAGCTTCAATGTAGGAGTTTAAAATGAAACAGAGAGAATATCCAGAGCTTAACTTCTAGAATGGTTAGAACTTTGTTCTGGCAATCTTCATCATATGATTATGTATTAGAAGTTTGATATTACTACAGGGATTGGGGGGCGTTGCAGGTGTCTGCTTCCATTGTCATTGTATTTATGAAGCAGAGATGTGGTTTTGTACGCAGGTTCTAGCATAAAATTTCTGTATATGTAGCATAACTTTTATATATAAAAGTTTGTACTTCTAAATAGTTTTGAATCTTCCTTTCACAATCTATTCCAGGGTATGATTCCAGGGATCACTAATTAGAAAATTGCTGATGAATGTATGATTCCAGCCCTAGCATACTTTTTAAAATGGGATCACTTTGTTAGCAAATATAATACAGCACCAAAGTTAAATTCTGTTTTGTAAATGCTGTTACATCTGGAGTTGTGACCAACTTAGTTAATGGATAATGAGATACAATAGGAAAGGCAGTTAGGATGCAGAAGGTATTTTGAGATTTGCCAGAAAAGCAATTTCAGAAAAAATGAAAGTTACACTTCCCCCAGTTCCTCCACACAATCAAGAGGTTTTTCCTTTGTGTGCTTCTGTTTTTAATGCAGACTTTAGATACAATTTCTGCATTGTCTCTTATGTGAGGAGGTTTTGGCTGGTGATAACAGATGTTAATGCACCTTCTCTTCTGAGTACACCCAGAAAAAAGGACAAATCAACTGTACCACATACATTACCAAAGAGATAAAAAATTGTATAGAACATTGACTTATTTTGGTTTGCCACAGCAGGGTAATTCCAATCAATGGTATGTATGGACTAGAAAGCTTAATAAATAACTGTACAGTTAGGATCAGTGTATTCATACTAGGTAATGTAGATGTCCCCATCAGCAGTAAAAATAAAAATTCATTTCCAAAGAAGCCTGTTTTCAGTTCTTATCTTTATCACAGTTATTCTTCTTCCTTTAAATCCTACACTTAAAAATAAGATCAAACACAGCGTTCGCTTTTGCTTCTCATTTCCTAACTGTTTTCTTGTTTGACAGCATTTGTGTAAAAAGTCCTTTTCAAGTAGTAAATTAATTTGGATAGAAGGCTTCCCACCTGAATTCATTACATGCTGGCAGTTTAGATAAATGGATATTATGATCTCAGCATATTTCGGCCCAGCGCCACTGTGCCTATTTGCAAATGTCTAAGAAAGTGATAATATTCCTATCAGTTTCAGACTGCTAAAGAAAAAAATGGGGTAGAATTTCTTATTTATATTTATAGGATGCCTGTGGGGAAGACAGCAATGCTGTATATGGCAGTTTGTGTGGACATGTGGTGCTAAACATATATTAAAAAAAGATAACAGACCTTTTGACGTTTCTTTGTAGAAATATGGAAGAAAAGCCAGAGTAGATCAGTAATTGACAGCTATGCAGGAGATGCATTTCCAGATTTCTTTCTGAAGAAATATTTCACAAACTTACAATTCCTTTCAAAGTCAGTAATCCATCTTTAATTATTTTGTTGATTTCATAGTTGTATTTTACAAGGTTGATGTAATGTCTGCTTCCTGCCAACATTTGATATGGACAATCCACTTTGTCATTGCTTTGATGAAACAGCAGACTGCTTGTAGTTGCAGTACTCTTTTTTTTTTTTCTTTTTTTTCCCGGGATGTGTGTGTCTGTGTGTGTGAACTGAGCATGGGTAAAGGCTTATCAGTTACCGAATGCCACAGCTTAACAGCAAGATACGTGGGGAGCTGCCAATTTGTGCCATGGACAGATGGGAATCGTGTTCAATGGATGGGTATTTAAATGTACCTGGTTCTGTACAGCTATTTCTTCTCTTCCTCCTTTTTGGGTGTGCCTTGATTGCCACACATACACTTGAGAGCATAATTTTGCTACCAGGTGTCCATTTAAAAGGGCTTTGGTGTGCCAAGCTGTAGTTGGGGCTGTTGGAGTGCACGATTCCTGTCCTTGGTGTCAGGAAGCCAATGCTGTGCTGTGGCTGTTGCAGGCAGTGGTGGCACCCAGCCGTGGTGTCACAGTGTCAAGGGGGATGGGGGACACAAGGGGCTTCTGCTCACTCAGCAAAGTCAGAGGCTGCACAGTATGTGCTTTGGGATTATCTGACATGGATCCATCCAAAGGTTGTCTGTCCTAGCCCAGGCGAGCATCTCCTTGGCATGACATACCTTCAAGCGAGTGTGCAATCCTAGTTGGGGTTGTTTATGTTTAGTTACACGTAAATGACTAAGTGCCTTCTTGAATCTATTTTTAGCACTACAGGTTGCCTTTAGACAGGTTTCTGTGAGTTTGCAGCAAGGAGCAGAAGAGAAGGTAACTTCTTCTTCATGGAGCCTGGGCAGTGAGGGTATTCTGGCTTCACTGTTTCAGAGTAGCTTAAGAGATTTTGAATACTTCCCCCCCTCCCCAGGCAAATGCAGTATATGGATAGGGATATTTAGGCCAATTGCTATGGAGGAGTTAAGGTTACTATGCAAAGCAGTATTTATTACTAACATTTGCATATTGAAATAAAAAGTGTGATGCAATTAAAATTGCCTGCACTGAGGATTAGCCTGATCTCCGAGGGGAAAAACATTTCAAGAGTGCATACACAAGCGGCATAATCTTTCTATCTGTAGAAGGCCCTTTTCTGAAACCCTTTTTCTTTTCCAAAGAGGCGAATCAATGAAGTAGAGAAATAGTGACAAAGTATTTCTGCAATGTGTGATGGAGCAAATGGGTATAAAGGTTTTGAAAACTCATTGCAAGGTATAGAAAATCAATGTGCCTACTCTATTGTTACACAGAAGTATTTCAGTGAATGACCTGGCCAGCAAAGTATACTAGAAGTGCCAAATACATTTAGAAATAATGTACTCTTGCTCTTAGGGTCTTTGGAATTTAGGTTGCACAACATTGAATACTGTGGATGGCATTTGGCTATTCCAATGGAGGATCCTAATTACTTGTTTAAAAAAAAATCCTTTTCTGGTGTTTACATCTTGAGTGTTGGTTCAGTTTGGATTATATTTCTTTCATGATAAAGTATGTATAAACATTTTAAAGAGGTGTGGCACAGTCAAGTGTTTTCAATATTTGTATGATTGGTTTGAACATCTATTCCAAAGTATCAGTAGGCACCTGCAGAAGCAAAGTGGGTTTGTAGCACCTGAACACATTCCGATTTGTGCAGTTAAAGCAGTTTACAGAGCAAGGAAGAAAAGAATATCACATACTGAGGTTTGATGTCTTTTTCACGGAGGACAAAAGAGTTTTGATTCTTTCACTTCAAGTTTAGCCTAACTATTGTGTAGCGGAGGAGGTTTAATGAATCATTGTTTAACTTTGATACTGCCAAGTATTTGACCATTAAATAGTCTGTAATGTGTACATAGCACTTTAGTGACAGACCCTTATTTAACAGTGATTAATTGGCATTGAATAGTTATTTAATTACTTCGGAAGAAATCTAACAACAGTGTGTATTCTGATTAAGTTATTTGATATAAAAACAAACACAAGACTGCTGAAGAGTGCACGTCCCCTTCTGCAGCTTGCTGCTAACACTATACACTGCATGGAAGCCTGAGTGATTGAAATTGCAGATACTATTCACCAGTTTGCATGCTGTTGTAACATTGGCATACTTAATCCTTGATTTCTTAAAAGACTCTTTTTGTTAGTGGTTTGGTGAAATTTGACTTAGAAGTTTTAGATGTAGTATTTTCTTTTTGCTTTTGTAGCCCCTTGCTGGGATAAGTAAAGGATGTAGGTATTAAGGGAGCTTAAGATTTTTTTGTGAATTGGATATACTGGACTGATCTAAGAACTATTGTTTCTTGGCATGTATATGTATCTCAGAGATGCTTATTTAAGGAGTTTGGGGTTTTTGGAAATATGAACTGTGGTGGCAAGTTAATGTTGATAGTCTGTAAGTTTAGGAGAGGGTTTAAAGATTTTGGAGAGAAAATGTAATTTTCAGGGTGAGGGGGCAGGTAAGTTGTGCAGCTCCTGCCCTTGAATAGCAGGTGCAACAGTTTCCATAGTCTGAAGAACCATTCTCAAAAGTTAGATTTGTAGAAGCTGTAGTCGTAACTGTAAGCATTTTGAGTCCTGACTCCAAATAGGTACTTTAACTTTTAAATCTGGAATGTTTTCTCTTGCATGCTTAATAATGCATAAGCAAGTCACTGATTTACTGTGCTTCCAGTAAGTGGAAACAGTTGTTTCTTCATACCTTGTGAAATAGACCTCTTGTACTTGTAGATATCCTTATAAATGAAGCAATGCTTTGAATGCAATACTGTAATGGCTGTGGGGCATCTTGTGGATATTTCCAAAGCATAACACTTCTGCTTGGAGGTGCATTGCTGCCCGTGCAACATGGTGAAGGAGCTTGCTTGCTTTAGTGGGTTATTGTAGCTTCCTTCTGTGTAGGGCATGCTGTATAAAATGCCAGTTCAGTTACATCCATGTGAACAGAATCTGAAATGCATCTCCAGACTTGTATTTTCTCTTCTACTGTCTCTGAGGTAATAGAATTGAAAAACAGCAATGATAAAATGAGGCTAAGGCTTGTGGGTTTGTTGCTTGCCTTTAGCTGTAGAACAGCAGTAATGGTCACCAGATAAACAGCACAGGAGGGAGATACAGACCTCTTAGCAGTAATCAAAAGGTTTTCCTGTCTTAATGACTTCAGGTGTCATTTTCCAGAATTTCTATGTGCAAACAGTAAATAGATTAATTTTTCAGTAATTTGAAAATTCAAAAACAATGAAGCTCTGCAATCAGATATTCACTTTAATGTTTATTTGGGAAGCAACTGATTAATGCTGCTACTGTTTAATTGTATTAGGTGGACTCTGAAACGTTCCAGTTTTCAAGGTTTGTCTTTTTCATATACCATTTCTTTTGCTCACTCAAATTTTAGTCAGTGTCATTTTACAGAATTATTGTATTTACATTTTAAAGAGGATTAGGCAGATTAAAAGATGTTTTCATGTTTTATTGATAACATCAGATTAATTTCCACTTCCCTAGTGGCAGCTCACAGAACTGTCAAAATAGAGGCTGTAGAAACATTGTTATACTTGACAATTTCATAAGGCAGTTGTGAAAATATGCAGTTTTGGCAATTGATTAGCGGCGTGATTACCTCTGGGAACTGGAGCTGTTGGTGGTAACATGGAATAGAGTGAAACCAGGGATTCTGGGGATGGCCTGGGTGGGCTAAGTTTTCTGTCATGATCACGTTGCTCAGAGAACTTCACTGGAAGGGGAGGAGAGTCACAGTCACTCTTATATGTGCGGGCATTGCTGGATTGCTGGAGCTGCCCGCATTGGGCTTACCCTGCTCTGGCCATGGAAAAATGGCCAGCCTGAGTGTCCTTGCTGTGGCCATGGACAGTGGCCAGCCTGAGTGTCCTTGCTGTGGCCATGGAGCAGTGGCCAGCCCGAGTGACCTTGCTGTGGCCATGGAGCAGTGGCCAGCCTGAGTGACCTTGCTGTGGCCATGGAGCAGTGGCCAGCCTGAGTGACCTTGCTGTAGCCATGGAGCAGTGGCCAGCCCGAGTGACCTTGCTGTGGCCATGGAGCAGTGGCCAGCCCGAGTGACCTTGCTGCCTCCTGGCAGTGTCACTTGGTGTGGCCTTTGCGCAATGGCTTCTTATATAAGTCTGAAACTACCACAAATAAAACTTACTTGAGGTTAAAAGGCAAAGGGTGATTCTTAGGCTGAATTAAGGTGGGGTTTGCTCGCTATGGGAATAATTTCCATTGTCCTTGTGTGCAGCTCGTTGTTGGTGGCTCTCACAGCTTTTCATGGAGGGGCTTAGCACTGTCACCTCTCCTTGCTGTGCTCCTTGCTCTGTAAAATAAAGTGAAGTCACTCAGAAGCCAAGTGACAAAGGTGAGAACAGATTTCTAGTACCCTGAGCCAAATCTGTTATTCCACCTGGTTTCCCTTATCTGCCCTTGCTGGACACACTGCTAAGGAAAGCTCTGTCAGCAGGAAGCATTTAACCTCTTCGAATGATTTTCTTTTTGCCAGTGAAGTCTTGGTTCATTTGAAAATAACCTAGAATGTGATATTTAAGAATATTAAGAAGCCTTAGTGACAGTGTATATGCAGCGTGTGCTTGATCACTCTTCTGTGACCAATCTCCATTTAAGAAAATCATGGTAAAAAGAAGGTTTTTTAAAAAATTGCCTTCGACGTCCTTCTGGTGTATCTACCTTGATATAAAGAAAAGGGAACAACCCCATGTTCTATTCCCAGTAGAAAAAGATGAAGGAGATTTTTCTGAGTCTTGTGCTGCTGTATACCCTTCCTCTCTGTGTGCAAAGTCTAAAAACACTGTTGGCTGCTACTAAAAAAACACTGCTACTACTGTTGGCTGCCTGAAGTAACTGCCTTGGGTAGTGAGGTACTGCAGAACAAGCCCTTTGCCATCAGCATCTCTCTTTGGAGTCATATCCCAGACCTGAGGAGAGGATATTTTCTGTATTGTTTGGTGTGGAACAGAAATTCCCTTAAAAAAAAAGAAAAAGAGATGTGAGCAGAAAACCAGCTTGATGGTTGCTACAGAAGTTACTTCAGAATCTCTTATCTCTAAATTACGTCGCCAGTGCACTCTGTGGAAACTTTAAACTTGCTTTCAGTTTAATGAGCTCCTTTGAAAAGAAAAAAAAAAAGTCTTTTGTTGCCAGTGCAGTGAATATGTTTGTACCAGTTAAAAGTATAATTGAATCAAGATACATGCAGATAACAAAGCAATGTGAATGCATGTATGGGCATCACACACCTTAGAAAGGCCAGATTCCCACCCCTGGTTTAGTTTCTTTCCTGGTGAGTAGAGATACTGATTAATAGAGAAAGATACTAATCCACTTATGGGTGGCAGCACTGTGACTTTAATTATTAAAGAAGTCCTGATATAACTGATTTTTTTTTTCACTCAAGTAGAACTTGGGAAAATAGAGAAATGTAAATGCTTCACTGACAGCAGATTAAAAATCGTTTTATTAGCTTTAATAAAGATCAGTATTGTCAAGGTTTTGAATGAGTGTGAATGTAAGGCTGCATGAATGCAAATCTGTCTCAGATTTTATTTTAGAAACACCTACAATTTGAATTCATGTGTAATGTTGAGGGGTGAGAACAGAATTGCTAGAAAAGATCAGTTAGATCAGCTATGATCTATCTGAGACATGCATACACTAGTGAGTTTCAGTCAAGGATAGGAGCAGATTCTGGCTGATGTTGCTTGATGTAACTTGCATTAAGTTGTCTGAACTGTAAACCTTTATCTGCACATGTTAAGCATATAAAGCATGTATGTTTCACCTGTTAAATTCTGTTGAAATGTTATCTTCAAAGCCCATTAAATTTTTTTTCTAGCTGTTTAGGTTAAGGTGTTTATATATATTTGGATAGAAGGCATTTGTAAAAAAAGCTCTTCTTCTTCAAAATATATTGCAGTGGTTGTAGAAGATTCCTTTCATGGGGGTTTCCAAAACTGTCTTTTTATTTTTAGAATCCAGCTGTTTCCTTTTAATTGTTTTTGAAATGGTAAGACATGGATCTTTTCAGGAATTATATTTACTTCCCTTTTGTTTTTCTTCTCAACCCTGTTTCTATAGGAAGAATCTTAAATCGTTTCTCCAAAGACATTGGCCACTTGGATGACTTGCTTCCACTGACGTTCTTGGACTTTGTGCAGGTAATTCAGTTGCTGCTGTCAAAGACTGCTGCACTGCATTCTGCATTTAGATTCCTGTGTGCTTTGCTGAAGATCAGCTATTTGTCACAGATGTAGCTGAGTTGAATGAAAGTACTTGTTTGTGAAAGAAAGGTGTGGTTGAAATTTAACGTGTCAGTAAAAAGCTAACATGAGTAATAAGTGGCAGGTAGGAGTGGCTCTACACAGCTTGCTATTATGTCAAGATTTGAGCTCATAGTAGCTACATGCTTGGTAAATTGCTCCTGATTTGCCTCCAAGCAATCTGGCAAGCTTATTGCTGTTATAAGAAATATGTCCATAGTAAAGAAACAATCAGCTCACATGAAAAGATAGCGCAGATTAACCTAATTACATGTCTACTTCCACAAAGAATCAAATGCTTACCACACCATTTTGGATTAAAATAGGTGTGGCTATTTACAAAGAAAAGATTAGTAGTAATAGGGTGAATATAATAGCCTTAATAGGAACAAGTGAAATAAGTTGCTGCAGAAAAGAAAGATGGACAAAGCATTGAGATTTTGATGATGATGAAATGATAAAGGATTATGTATGATATCAAGGTAATTTTTCTGTTGCAGTTGCTATTAATCTTTCTCGTAAAAAATTGCAGGAGGATAAATCTGAAAAAGAATTATCGTACTGTATGAAAATAACATGAATCACAGAATTCACAGAATTGTGGAGGCTAGATAAAAAAGACTTAGTGGATTATCTGGATCCACTTAGTGGATCACACCTGTCATGCTGAGGTCAGAAATGTTTCTTAAGGTGCTGTTGCTAGCTTTGCTTCGTCTCTTAAAGATAACTTATTCAGGATCTAAAGTCTGTTTTGTCTTAATTAAAAATAAACCAAAGACATTTCAGGTTGAGCAGTTCAGTCATATTACTCTTGCTGAACTCTTGAAAATAGGAAAAAATTATTCCAAGGAGTAAAAACACCTATTAAGATAAAGTAGTTTTTGTAGTTCAGTGAAGTGGCTGAAATTGAGGTGTATGTTTTGCTTTTCAGATTTTTACAGTGCCATTTTAATGTGTCGCTTTGGGGAAGAAAGGAATGTGGTTACCTATCAATTACAGCAGTTGGGGTTTTTTGTGAGTTAGGGAGTTGCTTACAGTGAATATTAGGATTTTTAATTCATGGCCACTTAATTTAAATTCTTCTTGAGAGTGCAATATGATTTTTCTATAAAAACAATTCATTTTTTTTTGCTGTTTGTAGAGATTCCAAGTCTTCTTCAGTCTCATTAACTGTCTCATTAGACAGTTAATCTTACTTTATTTCAGCAGTCTTAAGACTGTGCTTATGTGCCTTTCTTTTTGACTGGAAGTTCGGTTTGTCCTGCAGTCCTTATCCTCTTCTCTTAGCTTCTGGTTTGCATCCACAGTGTGAAACCCATCTGTCCTGCAGAGAGTGCTTGTCCATTGGGCCAGAGGGGTCTATTTGTGCTTTAGTGTGTCCCCTTTACAGCAGACTGCACCGTGTGTGTTCACACTATGGACTGCTCATGGCCAGAGCATCCTCTGGGTCCTGTGGCCCCGAGATAAAATGATTAACCATTTTCTTCAGCTCTGTGCATTTACAATAATAATGTGAGAGTTGTGTTGCAAGACCACTTGCATGGTGGTTTTATAGCAAGAAACTGAGTGGGTGTTTTGCACGCCCTGGCATGTGGTTTAAAGGCATGTGGGGTTGTCTGAGGATGCAAAATTTGCTGGGAAAATGTTGCAGAAGTCTGCAAAAGCAGAGGGAGCCACAATTGGTGTGATCTTGTCCATACTTCCTTTGGGGGGCAGACCCTGAAGCAAACTGTCTTGAGAGTTGCACTGCCTTACTTTTGATGGAACAAACTGATCTGCTTCAAAAGAAAGCTGGGAGAGTGTCTGCCCTGTGTGCATGGCACATGGTGCAGAGGACTGAACGTTCTACCAGCACACTGGAAAACCAGTGTATAGATCCTTTAGGCAATGTGTGCTTTCTAGAATGAAAGAGTGAAGGCTGCTTCTCTAGATGTGATTGTTTTCTTCTTTCAAACTCCTACTGTAAACCGCATTTGGTAAACATTTTCCTTCATCTTGATTAATTTATGTGCTTTTTTAAAAATTGGCTATTGAATTATTTGTCAAATTCTGGAGTTTGCTTTTTAAGTGAAAAGTTTTTGCTTTCCAAAAAACAAAGTAGATTTTACAAGTCCAGTACACTATTAAAAAGACACTGTGTTTCAAAGCTTGCCTGCTGTACTTGGCATCAGAAAAGAAAATTTAGGATCTTACTGTTGATTAATAATGCACTGCTATCCATAAGAAAAAAACACTTTCTTCTTGGCAAGTTTTCTAAAATTTACTCTTCTTGATCGGCAGGCTTCGTGCTTAGTGGATGCTTTTGAAATTCAAGAGAAAAGATATATTTATTTCTGGTGAAGCAGAGATTTTAACAAAGGATAACTGTTATCAATTATGATAAAGATCTTTTGTCACTTGTTTTGTTTGCAGGTGTCTTTTGTAACACTTCTTATAATCCCTTCAGGAAGAAATATTTTCTCCTTTCTAAAAACAGTATTAGCTGGTTATAAAAGCTCTGATCCCAGCCATTATTGTTGATTCTTTGAGAGACATTTCCCAACATTCATTGTTTAAATGGTTGTCAGAAGGAATCAAGTGAAACTTAATAAACAATGCAGTAACTGGTTCATCTTACTTTGTGTGTAGAAGCTTTTCTTGAGCGGATTTGCATTGAAGAAGTGGTCGTTTTTCAGAGTTCTTGCTAGGATTATTGTGAAGCATTCCACCCTTTTACTGTATTGGCGAGTGTATAATTTCAGCACAAATTAATACAATGTGATTGGACACTCAAAAACTACAGTATGAGCCAATTTAAATACCAATAAATAAATAATTAAGTGCCACCTATTAGTTTCAAGAATTTTGTAATTGCACAAAATATAGATTTTTAAGCGATGCTAAAAATTGATAATATTCTTTTTGGAGTATGTAATAAGATTTATACACTGCACTACAGCCATAATGAGCATTATTAGTCTAGGCAGCTATACTGGATGAAAATTAATTCTTTGAACAGAAAGAGTTTGATTTTTTGCATCTTCCACTGAGTTAAGGAGAGTAAAGACTCTTCAAGACAGTGGATAGTCTCTGTACACTTCCTTGTTAAAGTAAAGATGAAAGGTATTTGGCAAGCACAAAAATGCATCGTGAACCTTGTGTATTCTTTTGAAAATCTGGTTAGATTTTACAAAACCATTGCTTTGCATTATCTCCCAAACTAGCAACTCGCATTGCATTTCAAGTTTCCTGCCATCTTTTCATTCTTTGGTTTGAAGTGCACCAAAATATAACACACCTGTCTTGAGAGACTGAAGGCAAGAGAAACAGTCCTCACTAGAAGGCAATAACTTTTTTTGTTCTTATGAATTTTAACAGCATATGAGACATCTCATGTTAGTGCATCTGACTGTGTTTTGTGGAAATTACTACTGTATCCACAAGGTTTATGAATTAAAAATAAGTCTCTTTTATGAGAACATGTTTATGGCTGTGTTTGCATGGCTGGAACAGAACTCGGTGGGTAGATGTGAAGTAGAACAATTGAGAAGAAACCAAAGGTTAAACGTTAGGCATTTCAGCTAAGATATCTTTAATGGTATGTTTAGAGTCCAGTTGGAAGCTCATTTAAGTAAAAAAAAACAAAAAACCAAACGAAACTTTAAAATCTGCAGTCTAAGCCTAGGTCTTATCTTCTGTAGTGTATTCTGACTGACTATAAGATTCCATACCAGTTCTTCTAAAAAAGTGAAATAGAAAGAAATGTTCACTATGACACTTGTTATTTCTACCAAATGTGGCATTAAATGTGTTTGATTACTACCTGATTTTACAATGTTTGTAGGTTGATTAAGATAGCCAAAAAGCTGAATGAACTTGTTTGGTGAAAATGGTGGTGTTTTGGCTTTTTTTTAGTGAGCTTACGTTTTTTAAATTATTGTTAGCCTCTTTAGCCTCTGTCTATATCTAGCTTTCTTTTTCTTAACTGGAATTATGGGGTTTCGGCAGCTGCTCTCCAACTAAGTTACAATCTTCTCAGGTAAAGGACAACTCCTGTGAAGGCCATTACAGTGCTTTAAAACTTTCTAAGAGGATTTAAACATCTATTTTATTTAGATGTAAATGTCCTGCCTTAACCTCTGTGGGAGGATAAGATTCTGTTGATGTGGACTTCACT
Source organism: Sturnus vulgaris (assembly GCF_052056855.1). NCBI lineage: Eukaryota > Metazoa > Chordata > Aves > Passeriformes > Sturnidae > Sturnus > Sturnus vulgaris. Next base: position 78,675,846 of record NC_142244.1, on the reverse strand, counting down.
GGCAGTGTAGGGTCTGTAGTTTAAAATCGTAGGCTGACAGGATGCTTTGGGTTGGAAAGGACCTCCAAGACCATCTAGTTCCAAACCCCCTGCCAGGGACAGGGACACCTTTTACTAGACCAGGTTGTTCAAAGCCTCATCCAACCTGGCCTTGGAACACTTCCAAGGATGAGGCATCCACAGCTTCTCTGAGCAATGTGTAGCTCAGTGCAGCACTAATAAAACACAATGCACTAATTGGGGAAAACGTCAGCCAAGAAATAGAATAAAATTTTGATGGGGTATTAGGAATTAAGAATCCAATATATTTCATGGTGGTTTATGCACATTAGCCCAGATATTTCTAAGTGGCCAGTATTTTGGATGCTATATTTTTGAGAGCTCATCAAAGGTTGAATCATATTCTGACTCAAGATAGATCTGCAGGAGCTTAACACCTTTAAACTCTGATCTCAGGCTTTGCCAGATGAGTACCCAAACTGATAAACTACTGCTTGGAAATTATGTTGGTAAACTGATTGAGTACATAGGACAGTGAAATGTATTTCAGAGTTTTTTTGGTTTTGTAAATTATTCTGGTAAATTTTAAAGGAATGCTTTTCTCTGTAGTTTCTTGCCCTTGTAATTTTTCAGTGATCTTATTACTTGTTAACAGAGTTGATTTTCTGCTTTAGTTTCAAGTGAATTTGAGTAATTAATGTGATGGCCCCTTCATTTTGATTTCTTACCCTATGTTAGGTTGAGGGGAGGGGTAAAAAAAATAATGATCTGTTTTGTTTCTGGAGGACACTGTGAACATGTGAACTATCTGCAGCTGCCCTTGAAAAAGGGCAGTGATTTATTGAGGAAAACTGAATTGCAAAACCTTTTTTCTCCCCAAAATCAACAGCTTGACTGAGTTTAAATAACTGACTTTTCATATCCTTTCATCACACACAAAGACCTAATCCTGAGACTACTTGAGCCACCAATGTAGGCTGTGGCGGAGACCACCACTGAATGTGGCATTCCCTTCTCACTACACACAAAACACATTGACTGCAGCTTTATGAAGTGAAAATACTGAAGAAAAGGAAAATGTGAAGGAGGTGTCCGCAGTCATTTCTTAAAAAAAAAAAGAGAAAGGGAAAAAAAAAAAGCTGCTGCATCTGGATATTAGGAACAAAAAGTGCCTCAGACTGGAATAATAGCTTGGGTCACTTGCTTTCGTATGTGCACAAGAGTGGAACTGCCGCTCCTTGTTTCAGTACCACTGACCCCTGCATTTTATTGTGTGAGGATGTCAGGGAAAGTGTGTAGAAGGAATTCCAGGATCTTCTAGTTTAACAATGACGTTGTTATTTTGTGCTTTCTGTGAGAGGTGAGATTCCTGAGGAGTTTGTTGTGTTGTTTTTCCCAGTTTAGCTGAGTTTAGTCTGAGTTTAGTTTATGCATGTGTGAGTTTTAACAGGTATTTTTATACATTTAAGAATAATTCTTTCCATGTGTTTGCATGTGTGTATTCAAAATATGATCATAAGCATGTTGTAAGAAAATAACCAGTAGTGAGATCTGTGTTAAATGTCAGCATACTCTGTTGGACAAACCTATGGCCTGAATACTTGTTAGCTTCCCTTCTGTTCAGTCATGGTAGTTTTGCTGTGCTGAGGTTTAAATGAAAAATAAATAAATTAAAGAAACATAAAACAGTTGCCTGGTAACACTTGACAACTGAAACCTTAGAGGACTTTTTCTTGCTGTACCTTCCCAAGATGCATATTACAGGGCATCTGGCTATTTCATATGAAGGACCAGTTAAAACCGAAAGAAAAACAATAAGGTTATGTATTTTTTCATTGGTAACTTTGAGCTCTAATTTCAGAAAAGGTTAAAATTATCATTGCAATAAGATCCTAATTTTTGCTGTGGTCATCCAGGATTCCCTTGTGATTTCTGTTTTGTTGTTTTTTTTAATTAAACCCCTGTCTTGTTAAAAAAACCCCAAGCAAATAAATAAAAGGGGTAGGAGGTAGTGGAAGAAGAGGAAACTTGGGTTGCATTTGTGTCTCCAAGACCAACATGCAGAAGCTGTGAGTTAAGCACAGACACTTGTCTAAATAATGCAGTTTTTTTATTGGCCTTTTCTTCCTCTGTCCTTAAATGTCTTGGTCGTTAAATCTCAGTAGCCAATTAGTCTTGCTGATGGTGATCAGCAGTGGGAGATATTCTATGCCAATATTGCTATTCTTTATTTTGTACCTGTCATTGCATTCCTTTGAACAGAAGGGTCAGTATCTTGCATCATACAGACTGCATGTTTACTCAGATTGGTGGTGTGTGTAGAGGACAAATTGTGTGAAGTCTGGCATCACTGCTACTGGGTGGATTCCTGTTTATATATGGACCTTGGTTTTCCAGGAAAGGCTAAGGTCTGTTCTCACTGTAGTGGCTTTGTATCCCCAGCCTAAGTCTTTGCCTCGCCCCCTTTTCTTTTTTTTTTTTTTTTATTTTTTTTCTATTTATGTTCATTTGTAGAATTTTTATAAGAATAGGTATGCATGCAATTCTTCGTCAGTGTTAAGGCCGTAGAGATCACTAATGTAACAAAGCTAATTTGTGTAGGAACATCATGTATCTGCTTTAATACTTTAGGGTGTTTATTTACTTGGTATTAATAAAATTTGAAGATGCAACCCTTTATCTAACATGAGAAAGAAGGTTTTCTTGTTTTTCTTAACTAATTTCTTTTAGGTTTTTCACTTCTCCATCTATTTGGTAAAAGTAGATCATAGTTTTGTACTGGGCTCCTTTCATTTTCTCATTGAAATGTGGAATACAGGTGGTATGAATATAGTGCTCTGAAAAATAAAGCTAGTTTTCAGTTAGTGGAATTCTGTCTTCTCTTTATCTTTTTCTAGAGCATATGAGCATTTTGAGGTATAGTTTTTATCCTAATTTCTCTAACATTTGAGCAGATTGAGGTAGTTGTTCTTGAAGTATTTTGATGGTTGGAACCTGTAAATACAAAATTACAGGTTTCAATCATCTCATCTCCAAAAGGGCTTCTCTGTTTTCTTTTATCAGATTGCTTTCCATATATTTTCAGATAATAGAAAGCAGGATAGTTGTATGAAAGTCCAGTGATATTCCCCCTGTTCTCCGTGGTTTGGACATTTCCTTACTTTGGTTAAGGTGTAATTTGTAAAAGTTCCAGAAAGAGATTCTGTTCATTTGGGGCCGTTTATATCTGTTGGAAGGTATTTTCTCATTTGCTTTTCTTTGTGTGAAAGAAAGCAGAGAAATATTCTGTAAGTGCATTTATGTACGCAACTTATATTGTGCAGTTTTCTCCTTTTCTTTTTGGTCTTTGTGTATATACTACTGCTGTTCTCAGTGCCAGAGTGGGAATTTTTATTATTAATGTTTATAGGTATTGCCCTGACTTTTTGAGCATTATTGCAACTGTCATATCTGTGTCAGACTAGTGATTAGTTTTAAGATTTCTGAAAATCATTAACATTTCTAACACTTTACCGTGCTAGAAATACTTTGATTCTGCTGTCAGTCACAGAGTGTAACAATCCTGTTGCAAATGGTGATAAGTACAAATCTTCTAGATTGCCTTAAACTACTGATATACTATAGATAGGACAATGTCTGCTTACAAACAAATTAGGATTTCACTGTTTGGCAAAAGGATTGGAGATTCCACTTTTGATTCAAGAAGGAAGGAGAAACTTGGAGGCAATTTGAATTACTAAGCCATGTAGCTGACACATCTGTATGCATGTGCGTGTGTTAAATCATTATTCGTATTTATGCCCAAAACAAACATGTGAGACGAGGAATTATCTTTAGCAGAAATAGAGACTTTGTCTCACAGGAATATTCTGCCACGGATGTGCGTGCATCTGCACAATTTAAGAACTTTTTTCTTGCTGAAGCTGATACTGTAGCTACTTGGTGAACTCTGCAGCTGATTTGAAAATTCCAGACGAGTTTGTTCATCAAAAGGTAGAGGAGACTGCAGTGTGGGCAGGTCTGTACAACAAAAGATGAGAGTTCAGGTGGTAACTGAACGTCATAAATCTTTTTGTTGCATCTTTGTATTACATCTACATTATAGGACATTTTTGTATTCTTTTAAAAAAGTTGATTCATTTGGATTGTACTCCTGAAATACAAAAGTCTGTGTCTTTAGAAAGGCTTTTTCAAGAGCTTAATAATATCTGTTCTTGAACAGTGGAAGAATAGGATGCTGAGCTATTTCATTTTCTTCCACAATCACATGCCTAAATCATTTTCTTAATGGTTTTTGAAATCAGTTTAATGTTTAAATAAGCAGAGCTCTCTTGCTACGGACATCACTTGTATGCTAAAATGAAGGGTTTAGATCTTCTTATAAAACTGCTGGGTTTGGTACTTGATTCAGTTGCCTACCCTTCTGTCAAACTCAACATAGCACTTAGAAAAATAATTTTTCAATTTCCTCACTTATAGGCTGGATTTTGGGATCAGATCAAGCTTTACTGTCAGTTACTTACTTTCGTAAGTGTGCCTTTGTTGATGGTTTGTGATAAATAAATCTTCTGAAAAAATCTTCCTGATGGTTTGCTGCATATTTGTAACACATAAAGAATGAGCACCCACTTAGGACAGTAAATGATGTTTATTCTCGGCTGAGGAATTTTCTCTTTACACACTGGGTTGTGGACATGCATGGAACAGCTGGACTGGGTGAAACCTGCTGGTGGTGGAGTGGGGCTGGTGCTGGTTAGTTTAAATATGCTGAAAGCATCAGACCACTGTTCAGCTTTTTGGAGCTGAGTCACTAGCCATCATGAAGTACTGAGAAATTAAGAGTCAGGAGTTTATTTTGGATAGAAAAGTCGTATTTTACAGCCTTATCAAAGTGGCAAAGCTCTGAGGAAGTTAAAGGGAAAAACGCCAGGGACAGGTTAGAAAGCATTTTTTGGATATCTACTGTGAAAGAGTGTGACCTGAAGGATACAGAGGTGGTTTTATTTCTTAGGATACCTAATGCTGTTGTCCTTATTATTTTTCATAGTTTTCATTTAACTGGGGCAGAGAGGCTCTTGCGGTGTTTACAGAAATATGAGTTCTTCATTCCGCCTAAAAATAAATACATGAATAGTGTATTTCTAAATAGCAAGAACAATAAAATGCTTAAAAGCTTGTAGTTGCTGTAAGGCTGAAAAGCTGTATTACTGTGGAATTGATACTCTCTTTAACAGGAGAGCCCACAGTTTAAATGTAGCACAAAGCTTTTAAAGTTGACTCCTGGTGAAAGTTAGACTTGGCTGAGCAGAAAAGGTCATGCAGTTGAAAATGAGGTAAATGAGGTATTCTTGAGAGCTCAAAGACAAAGTTCACAAAACTGTGACATGTGGGCCGGCAGATCACAGTTTTGCTAATCATTTTAAAGAACTGCAAAAAAAAATGTGCACAGCATGGGTGAAAAGGTGATAACGTTATCAGTAGCTCAGAGGAATTCCTCACAGGAAGAGTGGACAGTGTTTCAGCAAGTTAATTAATGGACTAGACCATAAGAACGTGAACTAATGCCATCAGTGATCTGTCTAGGTCAGGGGTTTTTCTCCAGCAGTGGCAATAGGAGATGCTGTTTGTGGAGGGCATGAGCTACTTTCTGTGATCCTTTCCCCGTTTAGTACCCCAGCACTCACAGTTTTGTATTGGGGATGTCAGAAGGCCTAACTTCTCCCAGCTTAACTTCTCTCAGTCCTTTTACTATGCATTTTTTGCATAATTTTATATTGGCTGGTAAGATCTGCCTCTTACATCCTAATAGCCTGAGAACAGTAACATATTTTTTGAGGTTTTTTTATTCTCATTCTATGTATATGTTCTCGATAATTATCACAGAAATAAAATCTGCTTTCAAAATGTTTTTTAAGTGGGATAAAACTGAGACAAAGACCAGTGAATCATTGTCTGCTGGTAAAGTGCTAAATATACGAATAAAGAACAAAATGGGAAATACACCACTCGTAGCAGTACTAAGGAGTAAAATACCCATTGTTGAATCAAATGTTTTGATTTCATAAGGCTCTGTGCTCACTGGGGCTCTCTTGGGTTAATATAGCTGGGGAAACATTATGGAAATTACTTCTAAGAGGTAAAAGGGGAGCAGAAATTGTCAAGTCATTCTTTATTTTCCTTTTAAAATATCAGTTATTTGACAGCAAGAAACTGATAGGGGAGATGCAAAAATGCACTGGTCTGGAAATGTTGAAGCAAGTGCGACAGCCAGCAAAGTGACCACACTTGGCAATGGTGGTGAATATTGAAGGCACAACCCCTCTAAATTAATATTATGGAAAAGGGATGCTTTCTGCTACCTGAGGAGTGACTCTGGGAGTGTTGGGTGATGCCAGACATTTTTCTGTAGTGTTTCAGGCAGGTTCTGGCAAGAGCTGTCAAGAAAGCAAATGTATGTGTGCATGTTCTACACTCACTGATTAACACTGTTTCCTCAAGCTACCATGTAAAGTTGTGCTCAGCATGAGGTGTTCCACAGGAAGATAAAATATATTTTTCATGGTACAAAGACCAGTGTAGTTTATGTGAATAGTTCTTGTGTGGGACTTTCTCTACCTGGGGAAAAGCACAGTATAAGACTATAAGAACAGTATAAGAATATACCAAGGCCTATTCACAGGAGAAGTGACAAACAGCACTATTGAACAGCAAAAACATATTAACTTTTTGTAGCATTCGTACTGGGAGATCACAATAAAGTTATAACTAACTGCCTGTAACTTCAGGAAGAAGACCTCTCACTTAGATCCTCATTGCAAAGTTGTGTGCTGCCCAAATCATTGGGAGCACAGTTCTGTGCAGATGTTCTTAGGGGGCACAAGGTACAATAAACAAGGAGCACTTCAGAAAATCAAAGATTCTGCTCAAGATTTTGCTGCTTATAAATATAAAAATATATTGTCCACGGCCATTTACAAGAATGGCTATTGGCACTGTCATTTTGTGTATTTGTTTCCATATACAGTGGTTATGAGCAGGAGCTGCATGCCTCAGTAGAGGTGGTAGCTTTGGCTCTGATTAAAGCTTGTTTTTCCATGGAAAACCTGTATTAGCTGGAAGTAACTTACTACTGTGGCCAAAGAGCCCTGGCAAAAATCTTCTTACATGAGTGAAGATAGTTTATTATTAGAAAGAAAATAACCTCTATTACATTGTAGGAATGCAGTGTGGAGTTTTAAGGGATGAGTATTTCAAGTGTCTGTCAGAATCACCAAGTCCAGGGCTCGGTTATGTGTCTGCTTCTAAAGCATCATATCTGGAACATATATCAATGTATGGACTGTGATTTTTGAAAATTGCTGTTACAGTCAAGTTCTGCATGAAACAGTTAAGTCTCCTGGCCCAGGGTGCCAAGAGAACCTATTTCTATCCCTTCTTGTAAGGTAAGAGATTACTGATGATAGGATGCTGTTTGAATATGAGAGTGGTGGCAGTGCCAATGTATTAAGGAAAACACCCTTTTTATTATAAGGTCACTTGTTAAAGAACAATTGCACGCAGTTCGCCGTGACCTCAAACAAATATTAAGGCTTCTCACTTAATGACAAAATGCATGCCAAGTCAAATGAATGAGCATGTTGGTGGCACAGAAAACATTTGCCCTGAGGAGCTCAGTATATGCTTGTTCACTTGGAAAAACAGCAATTCAGAAGGACTGTCTTGTAGAGACGAGTACAAATAGGAGGTGCTAGCATTAGGGATGTGGTTGAAAATTTTGAATACATTTCTGTGATGTATCTGGCAGATATGTTCAGCCCTTTTGCAGTGACATATTGATTTAGCTAGGTAACCCCTTGTTGACTAATTGCAAATAGCAGGATTCAGAGGAGGAGGGAGTGCCTTGCAGGAGATAAGATGAAATTGCTCTTTTTGAAGCTTTTAGAGCTGGTAGTATTTAGTTCTTACTTTCTATGTTCAATTTATCTGAAATTATAATTTTGATTCCTTCTCCATCTGTATCTTTTTTCCCTTTCAGTGCATTGGTTGTTGTGGTCTTTAAATTCCAAATTTTCTCGTAGATGCACATTTTCCTAAAGCTGAATTAGCACTGATTGAGAGCTGTCATTACTGTCAAAGATTGCTGTCCTTGGTTGCTTTCGAAAAGGACGTTGTCAGAGATGTCGCTTAAATATTGTATGTCTCGTGTGTTCTCCTGTACTCATAAATCTTCATTGCATTTTTGCTGAAGACAAATGTGTTCCTGACAGTTTGATGCAAGCAATAGTATAAACAACTATATATACTTATTTTTAACCTGTTCCAAAAGAAAACCCATAAATTTTATTTAAAAAGTAGTTTAAAGACAAGACTACTTATCTCAACTCAGCTGCTTTAAGTGAGTAAAATGAAGTAGAATTGTTTAGGTGCTAGTTTCTCTTTGGATGTTTCCTGTGGCTTTTTGTAATAAAGGGGAAAAATGCAGAAAATCTGCACTGTGGTTCTGGGTGGAGCTGGCCTGGGTAAAGTGTTTATCACTCTGATCTTCTCATTGCAATGTCATCTTCCCAGGGAAACTTGTCTTCTGGTGTCCCAGTGTAACCAGCCACCTGTGCAGTCTTTCTTTTAACAGAGGTGCAGGTCAGTCAGTCCAGACAGTCTGGTTTGAAAAAGTCTGTTTGAAGAATAAAAAAGCATTGAAGGATAAAGAAAATGTCAGAACTGGATTAGGGATTGATTGTGCATGCAGTTGTTTGGCAGAGTCAACAAGGAAATAATTTCAGTCAGGGGTAGGGGAGAAGGAGGAGGAAGGATGATGCCAAGCAAGTATGAACAGAGTGGGGTTTTGTATTTTCTTGACCTGGCTTTACTTCAGACAGCACAGCCTGACTGAGAGTGCCCTGAGTTAATGCAGTGAAGGTTCAAACTGAAATCGAGGACTTGTGCCTTTGCTGTTATTAAATTAGTGTGGCTTTGTGGCAGTTCCGTGGGCTAGTATAATCCTTGGGAGTGTATATTGGGGCCCAAGGAGTAGCATTTAGGAATTGGAGCTGAGTAGGTGTACTTGGCTTCTGCTTAAGTGTTGGTAAAACCAATGCTGGAATGCTGCAGTTCTTGGATGGGATTTGACTGTAGATTCAGTCACCAAAATTTAGGCTTGATGTGCTTTAGGTGTTTTCTTTGCTGTAGTCAGAGGGCATCAAGTAAATGCAATTAGTGGATTGTAGCAAAGTATTCAACCATAGGGTCCTTAGGTATGCATATAAAGGTTAGATGAAGTTACCATGCTTAAGGACATGGTGTAGTGGTGGACTTGGCAGTGCTGCATTAAGGATTGGACTCTATGATCTTAGTGTCTAAACAATTTTACTATTCTGTTCGTCACTTTTTGCACTTCTAAACTAGGACAGGAGTTTCACTATGTAGGCCACATCTAGACTCCCACAATGAGGTTTCCAAGTTTCACATCCCATCCACTGGACTCCTCTCATTGATTAGAGATCCTACCAGGTCAACAACTGCAAGTCCAGAATAGTGTGGTTCCTGTGGTAGAAGGTCCTATACCATGTTTTTCTGTTCTGTGGTTGTGGTACCACAGAAATACCTGCTACTCCTAGATCAAGACCTGTTTGAGATAGAAACTCCAGAATATCACTCTCAGCACCTGTAAGAATAGTGGAGAAGTAGGTCATCAGATGATGAAGGGAAAGCATGTTTCACAAGTGAACGTGCTGATCAGAGCATTCATTTCCCCAGGGGGTTATAGTTGGGCATGCCTGATGCAGTAAAAGAGGAGATTTTTAAGGAAAAAAAAAGCCACAGTAAATGGAGTGACTGACCAAATAATGAGGAAAATCTCTCAGGACTCTTGTAAGCAAGAGGATAACTTCCAACAGAAACAAGATGTGCTTTTCTGTACTCTAGAGATAGACTGTATGCAGGCTGTGTGTGGGAGATCGATCTTTCTCCAGGGAAACGGAAGCAGGTTTGAAAGTGGACATTGGACACTATGTCTCCATTTGGAAGCACTGGTCTTCTCCTGAAACTATCCAGGTCTTTTTGGTCTTGGTAGCCAGTGCATCAGTTGTCTTTTATGCAAGGTAGCCTTGTTTCAAATACTGTGCAGATAGCTGTAAAATGTAGTTCATCAGCTCCTGTGATTTTGTTTTGGTTGCTTTTCTTCTTTTTTTTTTTTTTTTTTTTTTTCAGTTTGACTGTTACTTTCTAAACAGCCGTGCATTTTGAATGCTAAAATTAAGAAATACATTAAAAGGTGCTGGGTTTGTGGACCATATTTCTTTTATGTAAGAAAATCTCCAAATTTTGATGCAACTTCCCATTGTAAGCTGATTCTGCCATGAGAAGTCCAGCATGGTAACTCATGTTACCATTATTGTCAGCCTGCTGATTATCTTGGGTCCTGCAGCTTGCACACAGTGAATCTGGTAGAAGTTGGGGCAGTCTCCAGCTGCAAAGGTTGGTTGTCTCTTGTGAAATTCAGGAGCTAGAACCTTTGCCTTACCTCATGCAGTGGCTACATGATTACAGTCTGCAAATGGTTGTGTCTGGCTTTCAGACTACTTCATTAAGAGTTAATTTATATGCAAGTTTGGTTTTCAAAAAAAACAACACACATGACTGATCCACCCTATCATAAATTTTTATAATGATAAGGTGGTGCAGGCTCATCTAAAATTCCTTCCAAAGGCGGTGTCAGATTTTTACTTTAGTCATCCTAACCATCTTTTCCTTCCCTGTATTTCTGCCATAGCAAGGGTTTGTTTACATGAGCTGGATCTTAATAGTTTTACTCCCACTCCCACCCCCACTGGCACTTTGCAACATACTGTTGATTATCATCACTAAAACTTTAGTTTGGCTTCTTTATTTTTTTATTAAGAAGCATTTGTTTTCCTCAGAATTCTTTTCCTTGAAGCATTTTCCTCAACATTTGACTTCAGATTTGTGGCTGATGTTATGAGGAGACTGTGTACTTCAGAAACAGCTTTTTTGTGACTGTCTAGGAAGTGAGGAGGGAGAAGGCAGCAGGTGTATAAAGCAGATTCCCAGAGTGAGTTTGGAACAGGAAGGGAGGAATAGACTTGAGTCTCTGCTGATAAGGATGGAGGTGAGGGAACCTTTAGAAACTAGCTGGCATGTGGATGGCTGGCAGGCTTGGCAGAGATAATGAGCATTACTGAGAAAGTGGAGATATGGACAGGAGAAAATTTGTAGGAGGTCAGGAATCTTTATGTCCTTTCTCCTCACCCCATGATAAAAAGGAAGTATGTTTACAGGGTTCTGAAGAATGCCAGAGGAGTAGAAGGTAGAGAAGGGCTGATGGCAGTGCTGGTGAGGAGCCAGGATGCTTTGTTTTGCTTGGTGCTGACACAGCCATGTGCATAATTGATCCAGGTGAAAGAAACACTGTGCACTCTCATTGCCACCTTACCTCCCCCTGATGAAATCTAGGTAAAATGTTTATGATCTGCTGTGTGTATCTGGAAGGTCAAACAACATGATGCTATCAACACCTTAACCCACTGATGAGCAGAGTAGTGGTAATGCAACTTCCTCCAGAACTCCTTTCCCATGCCTACCTTTTAGAAATTTTCCTTAATAGAGTTATGAGACCCTAAAATGTGCTTTCAGGATCTATGAGATGGGGGCTATTATGCTGATAAACCTTTTATGAACTAAGACCTCTAAGCCTACAGCTGACTCATGCACTTGTAATGTGTAAGGTGTGTGGTTTACTCTTTGGTCAGGTCAAATTAGGGTAAAGTCAGAGAAGCCTGAAGGAAAAAAAAGCAAATTTAGGGGTAAGGGTTGTACTTGGTTTTGGCTTTAGTGTGCTACCAGAAGTGCAGCAGGAAATGCAATGTTTCATAGACACTTCTGCTGAAAGTGTTTGAAAACCCAGGTAGCTCTCTGGGTTTTCATCCGTAGCTGTTGTGTTGCTTATGTGTGCACTGAGTTGGAAAAGTTGAAGGGACCAGAAGCATTTTTGCTGCAATACATGCATTTCTGGCACCCAGTGGTTGCTAGCACATTTTGGAATGTAAAAATCATGCAGCCACAAAATTCAGCTGTAATCCACTTCTGTGTGTGTTGTATGTGATGATGAAGAAGGTGGCTGCTCTACAGTCATAAAATGAAAATTTTTTAGAAAAGATTGTAATTTCTAAGGAATATGTTAATGAGAATAATAGAGGAATTTAATCTTGAGCTAGGATTTCAGTTGTCTGGTTTTGGTACAGTATGGGTTTATCTTTGTGTGGGTTGGAGTTTTTTCCCCCCTTTTTAAGTAGCAAATGGGCACACCCTAATTACAGTATACCAGGATTCCTGCCATACATTCAGAGCTGGGTTCTGAAAGATATTTGTGTGCAGATGATGATTTTGACTGTGTATTCAAACTGAAAGTTTGATGGAAGATTTGAAGACATCTGAAGGAAATGGGGGATTTAATTCAGAAAGCTGGGCCAGAATCCTCTGTCCTAAGCAACAAAGTTTTCCTTGTTATATCTAGTTTCCTAAGAGTGAAGTCAGGTTTACCTCAGCTGTTACATCAAACTCTAGTAAACCTGGTAGAACCACCCTTTTGTGACACTTCCTGCAGTGTGTAACATTTTCTTCTTATTTGTAGCATTTCACAATGCAGTCGTTTGAGAAGAGAAAGCCCACGTTTTCCCATTCTGGTTTTCCTTTCTAAATGGTACAGTGTTGTGTTTAGGAAAACATTGCAAGCCTATGTTGAAAGTTTCTCTTCCAACTGTCAAGTCTTTCAACTCAAGTTGAAAGCCAGTTTTTCACCAGTTTCTTTTTAGCAGGAGTGAAAAAACATATCCTTGATTCACCAAGTAGCTAGGGTCCGTTAAAGATTAGTTGTCCATTACATTGATAATTTATTACTTTATTATAGCAGTCACAAAATAGTCTATAAAGAAAGGCACTAATTTTCAGTCCACCAGCTTTTTAAAGACATATTTTAAAGAACGAATAATGTGGAAGAAAACCATGAACTGCAAAAATAGTCAATTTAGGTATTACTGTAAATTTTTCAAGTTGCATAAAAATAGATGTTGCTCATATGTTATACAATGCATCTGCTCTTGAATGTGGTAGTTATGTTTAAATATTTAAGTATTTCAATGGTGTTAAATAGTTTTATACTTGTTCTAAATTAAATTCTTCTGGCAAAGAGTTTTTTATTTTGTTTCTATTGTACTCCAGACTCTCCTACAGATTTTTGGTGTGGTGGCTGTGGCTGTGGCAGTGATTCCTTGGATACTCATCCCCTTAATTCCACTATTTATTCTTTTCATTTTTCTTCGACGATATTTCTTAGACACTTCAAGAGATATTAAACGTCTAGAATCCACAAGTATGTAGTTTGGCGGGACTTAATGTTAGTTTGAACCCTACTTATTATTCTATGAAATGCTAGTATTTTATAGACAGTCCATCAAAGATTTTTTTTTCTTTTGCTATGCAAATAACTTCCTTATTGCCTTCATTCTCAACTAGTGAATTACATGCTTAACTCCTGTTTTGCATAATGATAAATCTAGGGTATGTCAGTTAACTGTCTGTAAGTAAAGCTAGTTAAGAACATGCTAAGCTGCTGGTCTTTGGGACCTTGCATGCATATACTAATGGTATTTCTGACCTTATCTGACTCCTGTGCCTGACTTTAGCTTGACTATGATATGGAATATTAAGCATTATGAATAACAAACATGGGTGCCTAATGCCATTAACAAAGCTCAGAGAATTTCTTCAGTGACAGCTGTTGTTAAAAATGTAAGACATTTTTGTATAAATTAATCTGCCTGGCTGTCTGATTCTAATGAGTAAGAGGACAGTAGTTAAAGATATTGCATATTTATTCTAAAAAGATGCAGTAGAGTAGTTTGTATGGTTAAATATAAAGTGGTAGGATTAAAGATTAGTGTGGTACAAAAAGAATTAAATGTTGTCCTTCAGCTATTGTTAAGTTATCTCTCATTTCCCTTTGTAGCTCGAAGTCCAGTGTTCTCCCACTTGTCGTCATCCCTCCAGGGGCTTTGGACTATTCGGGCTTTGAAAGCAGAGGAAAGATTTCAAAAATTATTTGATGCACACCAAGACCTCCACTCAGGTTTGTGATGAGCTGATGTGAAAAATCAAATACTTTGCACTGTAGGAGGGAAATATCTTATGCCCTCAGCGACATGTATATAACGTGCATTAGAATCAGTAGGAGCTGTGCATTTGTCTCTTTAGGGTAAAATTCCTGTATTAGAACAAAAACAGTATCTGTCTAGATTTAGAGAGTTTACTTTGGGCTGTAATATAATTTAGAATACCCAAGCATATATTTTAACAATGTATAAGATAAACATTTGAAAGTATGCCTGATAAGAATACTTAAAGAATAATTTTTAACACTTCCCTGGATTCCAACTTTAAGAAAAGGGAAGAGGAAAGGGGAGGGCGGAGAGAGATGTGGAGGAAACAAGCCATATTACACAGCATTTGATACTAAGGAGTACATTAGGAATGGACAGATAATGTTAGTATAAATAATATTGGAAAAGCTTAAATCTTAACTTACTTTTTTACTTTGAGCAGCTTTCAAGGCTTAAATTTAAAATATGGAGCTAATATAATTGGAAGGTGTGAAATATTGGTATTCTGCAAGCATAAGTAATACAATTCAGGTTTGCACTGTGATTCTTTGACTTCTGTTATTTAAATGTTCTCTATTACAATGTTCTTCAACATATAGCAGAATGCGAGTTTACCGTTCTGTGTTTGTTAGGTAAGATTTAATTTCCTCTGTTGTAAGACATACAAGTATATTTGATGGTTGTGTTGTAATTTATAGATTTACAAAGTTTCAGACAAGACCAATTGATCCTTTCTGAAGTACAGTTTATCCCAGGTTATAGCATTGTACACACTGATCATGTTGAGCCCAGTGACTTGTGACTGGTGTAGTGTATCTTCCAGGGAGGCAACTCTAGCTTTGAATTTCCCATTTCTTAATATGTTATAGTTGCTAGTTATCTGACCAAATCAACATTACAGCACCTGATAGTGAGGGAAGACAAAACTGTGGTTTAGTTTTATATTAAAATACATCTTTAGGCAATATACTGTATATAGAAGTTTCACTATACAAAGAGGACCATGACATTTAAGAGAAATACTTTTCTATGTTTAAAGGTCAGATCCAGGGAACATAGAAACACTTTCATTTTTTAGTCAGTTTTGTGCATCTCCCTAAAAAACCTGTAAATAATACCCCTCCTGGGAAGATCATGAACCTGTTTTTGAGGTCAGGCTTCAGTGCTTATAATCACACTCCTCTGTATATCTACACACTTCATCTTGGTGTCTTTCACACCCAGGCGTTTGGGGTACACCAGCTGGCTTAAAGTATGTGTGGTTTTTAGTCCTCGTAGGAAATATGTGCCTGGACAGCAAAGGAGGCCAACATCATCTGGGCTGTATTAACAGGAGCATAGCCAGGGGAAGCAGGGAAGTGATTATCCCCCTCCACCCTTGTTGGCCCACACTGGGAGTACTGCATCCGGCTGTGGACCCCAGAACTGGGAAACATTCTAATAAACTGCAGCAAGCTCCCTGGAGGGACCACTGAGATAGTTAGGGTATCCAGAGGAGATATTTCCTTGTGGTGGAGGTAACTGGGCTTGTTCAGTTCACAGAGGATTTAATAGCTGCCTTCCAGTACCTGCAAGGATGTTGCCATAAATAGAGGTTCCTCACCATGGTACATAGTGGTAGAAGCAACAAACATGGGTATAAGTTCTAACCTGAATTCAAGGAAAAATTATTTCACTGTGAGCACAGTCAAGCAGGGGCAAAGATTGCCCAGAGGTGCAGGCTTCATCTGTGTCAATTTTCAAGACTGGAACTACATAAAAACATGGAGCAATGTGGTCTGACCTATGACCTGACTGTGCTTGAGCAGGAGGCTGAATTAGAGATTTCCTGAAGTTGTTTTCACCCTGAATAGTTCTTCAATAGTAAATGAAAGCAAGCAGCAGTAGCTGATGTAAGAGAATATGTTTCATACCAGATCACAAAGTTGGGAGTTCTTGGCTTTTAAGTCTCCTGAAGTTAAATTCTTTCCTGCATTGCAGAAGGCTCTCCCAGCCATCGATGGTTTTGTTCAGTACTTTTGGCTGGAGTATTATCTTCCTCTCTATTTAGGCCTGAGCCTAGGACTCAGGACACTTGCTCTGAACCCTTTTGAGGGATGCCTATGAATGGAGTATGAAATAAATTTTAGATGAAAAACATCTGAAAGGCTGACGTTTGACCAAGTTTCCTTCCTGCCAGTGCCTGTCTCTACAGTGAGTCATCAGACCCTGATGAGTCTTTATTAGTTCCTGTGACTGTCAGATTCCTTTCTTTGTGCACAATGACCTCTGTTGCATAGGGAGGTTGCAAAATGAGCCATCTCAAGCTGGCAGTTTAACGTGCCTCCCTAGACAGTTAGGATCAGTGGAGCAAAAGCTCCATAATCTGGCTATCCAAGATGATCAGGCTTAAAAAGCATACTTACCTCCTCTCTACTTACAAAAGGGAGATTTTTTTTTTAGTCTGAATTTTTCCCAGTGCTGGGCTAAGGAACACTGAACAGTTGAAACTGCAGTGATCTTAAGCAGGGGGTAATGGCAAGCAAGACAGAAGGGATTGGAATGGTGACCTTCTGCTGTGACTTGGTAGCACCTGGAACAATTCCTCTGAGTGCATCCACGCTTTATTATGGCTACTTTGCTTCTGGTTTTGGCCCTGGATTTAAACACTTTGCCTTCTGTATTGCAGTGTCTTTTGGTGCTGTCCCTTGTATTTTGTACTGTAGCATATCTGCCTGGGATGGAACTTAGCACCAAATTGTCAACACCTGAGTGTGAGTGCAGAGTGGAGATGTCCACCTGCAAGCTTCCCCAAAAGTCAAAAAGTGCATCTAATCATCTGAATAGCTCTGTATAGCTGCAATGGATGTATTGAGTAGCTCCTACAGGAGCTTAACCAGGTGCAGCTTCCTTCTAAAAACTTGGCTCTGACAGTTGTGTTGTGATGTATTCTAGCTAAAAGTCTGTAGACTCTAGCCCACCTACAGTAAATGCAGATATACTTCTGCTTTTTGCATAAGACTCTTGGGTCCACTAGACTTGAGAAGAGGCTTCCATTGAAAATAAGTGGACCATGCTTTGAGCCTTGACTGTTTTTCTTTCTCTTCCTATTGTGGTTGCTACTGGTGTGAAAACTAAATTAGACAATTTCAGGAAAACTGGTCAGTATCCTGGTCATTGTCATCCGTGCAGACATGCACTTGAAGATGGCAATGTTTGGGGGTTTTTTGACAGCTTGTATTAGTAACATGAATTAATTTAGTAATAATTATACAGCTTAGTTTTCTAATAATCCACTGGTTTTATGTCGTTGTAAAATTCACTTTAGAGGCCTGGTTTCTCTTCTTGACGACCTCAAGGTGGTTTGCTGTGCGTCTGGATGCCATCTGTGCCATTTTTGTTATAGTGGTTGCTTTTGGTTCCCTGCTTCTCGCCAAGAGTAAGTACAGATGTTAGAAGAAATTCACCCAGTAATTACCATGTATAGTAACGCCTAATTCTTTTTCATATGTTGCTGTTTCTAATTGTTTAAAGGCTGTAATTTAGTTAAATATTTCTTTCTAGATCATGATCTCTTCCTTAGTCTAGGGCATTGGGGCTGTATCTGCTTTCCTGCAAATACGTCTTTGGGGCTGAGGTGTACATCTGTCATCATCCCCAGGTGTGCAAACAAACGTGCACTTCTGTAGTCTTCACTTCTGAAATTCTGGCTTTCAGAGCAATAATAAGAAATAAATCTTCTTCTTTTTCCCTACCTTTGTCTTTCTCTTCTGGGCCTACAGGGCTTTGCTTTTAATACTGAAACACCCATGGAGCTGCCTCTTAACGACGTTTTTCCTTTCTGCACGTGGCACAGTAGGTCAAAAGGCAAGCTAAAGTTCCTAGGGATACTCTTCTCATATCTTGGATCAGTGGGATAGGCCAGTTCCAGAAAGAAAATTGCCTCATAATAATACCTTTTATGTTCACTGTCACTCATGAACTGTCATTAGTATATGCATCATCCAGGATGTAATTGGGTTAGATGTACTAGAATGAGATAGTCATCTAAAACATGAAGGAAGAAGTAATTATCTTGGACATGAAAATTAGTGCTAATTTGCTGTTTTTGTTTCTTTTCTTTTGCTTTGGATTAAGTTTTGTATGTGCACGTGTATTTTAAAATTTGAACACTCTGTGCTGCACAACTCTGCAAATTTTGACCTAGGTTTGATGTCAGTAGAATGCAAAAAGACAAGTCAAAACAATGGTCCTGAATCTTTCCTTGCCTCTGGATAAAGAGTAATTCTCTTGAAGTCAATAGGACTATGTTAGGATAAAGTTCAAGTAAGTCAGAGGACAATCGTGCTTAATATTGAGGCAGACAGAATACATTTATTTTGTGAGAGTAGACCCACCAAACACAGTAAAGGCTTTTATAAACAGGGCAAGAAATATTCTGTCCTCTTCCTTTATCTGATGGCTTATAAGAGTACAAAGTTGATGTAAATGTTCATAACTAATTTTGAAACAATGTTGCACAAATTTTTTGCTTATATTTACGGCGTTATGTAATTTCCATAGAAAAAAAAGTGAAGAGTAAACTAATGCTCAGCCAGACAGGGATACCTAACAATCTATGTAAGTATGGTCTTGAGACTGAACCTCAGTTTTTAGATAAACACCAGTCCAAGGAGAATTTGGATTATCTTGTCAAAATGTTTCCAAAACGTACCCCAAAAATTTAACAAGTGGCTGTTCTGCCTGGAGCTACTCCTTGCACAGATAGCAAGTAGCACATAACCAAATATAATTCTGGCTGTGATGCATCCACCATGTAAGAGAACTCATGAAACCTCATGAAAGAGAACTTAACTGAGATTTTGTGTAATTACAATGTACCTATTCGAGTCTCATTTTCCTTTCTTCTGCAGCTCTGAATGCGGGGCAGGTTGGTTTGGCACTTTCCTATTCAATCACCCTCATGGGAACATTCCAGTGGGGTGTTAGACAGAGTGCTGAAGTTGAAAACCTGGTAATGTTTATTTCTTCCTTTTCCCCCTCTTGGTTCCTTTCATGGTCGTGACATGAAGCCTTAAGGATGAGATTCTTCTTAATTAACTTAGGATATTAATACCTTAGCAGGCAATTGAAGCACCACTCTGAAGTCATAAAGAAAAATAATTTATTTTAGGTTATAATTTGTCTGACTGATTTCGAATGTTTGTTGAGATGAACTGTGTCCAGGGATTGTCCTCCATTCATAGTTTTACAATCTCCCTTTACAGCAGAAAGGAGACTGTCTAGTTACAGTGTAGACAATTGCATTTCGACTTGCTAAAGTTGCAATAAATTAATCCCTTCCTATAAGGAAGATTTTAAATTATGTTTTTGTATTTAGTATTTATAATTTATTGTTATTTATTATTGCATTTTAAAATTTTATTTATATCCCTCATGGCATTTTTAGAGTCCTGTTATTCTATTGCAAAGGCTTATAACTTTTTAATTCATTCTAAGTTAACACAAATGCAGAAGTATTTGTTTATATTCAGCTGAGAAGGTTGTGTGTTTTCCAAAATATATAATATAAAATGCCTTTGACCAATTCAGAATATTTACTAGCATGTTCTAATTTGCCTGTCTACTTTCTTAAGATAATACATAAGAAAAATAGATTGTAAAATCGTGCTATACATAAACCTGGGATTTTTTCTGTTGTGTTGACAACTCAGGTTACTTGTAATTACAGTTTGCTGTACATAGTCTAGGAAATACGTGTAGTCCTTTTGTAGAAGTTACAAAGCCATTCTTAATGAGTTAATAATAAATAGCAGTAATAATAATGATGATAACGAAGTTAGACTTTTTTTGCTGCCACATTGCTTTTTCAGTGCATTTTTCACACACCAGTAAACTGGTGGTGACAGATTTTCTGAGAAATGGGAAAAAAGCTTTCAGTTTTTTTCATCCATTGGAAGTGTCTGTGGGGTGTCACATGTACTGAGTTGCTTTCTTCAAGGCTGTGACTCAGAAATACCTTGGAAGAGAAAGGCCATTCACTAATCTGGCTTTGATGTGAAATGCTAATCATTTTATGGAACTATCATTAGCATCAACTTCTTTGATAGGTGGGCATCCACCAAAAATCCCTTGTTATTAAAAGGTGACTACACCTGGAGAAGGCAAGAGCATTTCATCTCAATTCTGTTGCTAGCTGGTCAAGGGAAGTGATGGTCACATTCAGTGGTGGTGCACCCTTGTTTTCAGTGCTGTGTGCAGTTTTGGGCAGCACAATACAAGCTATTGGAGAGTGTCCAGAGGAGGGTCATGAGGATGGTGAAGGATCTGGAGGGAAAGCCTTACGAACAGTGGCTGAGGTCACTTGGGCTGTTCAGCCTGTATAAAAGAAAAGTGAAGGGAAACCTCATTGCAGTTACAGCTTCCTTGTGGGGGGAAGGAGAGTGGCAGGCACTGGTCTCTTCTCTCTGGTGACAGTGACAGGACCCAAGGGAATGGCCTCAAGTTGTGTCAGGGGAGGTTTACATTGGATACTAGAAAAAGATTCTTCACCCAAAGGATGGTTGAGTACTGGAACAGGACAGTGGACATGGCATCAAGTCTGCCAGAGTTCCAGAAGCATTTGGAACATGCTCTCAGACACATGGTGTGATTTTTTTGGGATTGTCCTGTTCAGCATGAGGAGTTCAATTCATTCATGTGTCTGCCTGTAGTTCATTTGGCAGTTTCATTTCTTGCTTTATCTTTTCCAACACACAATGGGTTGGTGTCATCTTAGTCAAGACTGACAGAACAACTCTTTTTGCTAAATTTTCTTAAAACTTATGGCACCTATTTGGGTTTGTAATTAATCCTACTTATGCTTATGAATGGCTTTATGTATAATGATAGATCTGGATCTGTAGTAGGACATGAGATCCATTCTTTCCACTTTTTTACTTGTGTAAAGAAAGCCTAGAACGGCACCAAATGCTCTTACCTCTGTTTATAAGAAAAACTATAGAGTAATTTGCATTGAATCTCTATGGTAAAAATACACACACGTATTTATATGCATGCAGTGTTTGCAGTGTATGCCATAGGATGAAGTTCATGTATGTATGTCTTCTTTCCTTCCCTTAGATGATATCAGTGGAAAGAGTGATGGAGTACACAGAACTTGAAAAAGAAGCTCCTTGGGAGACCAACAAACATCCACCACCAGAATGGCCTAACGAAGGAATGATAGCATTTGAGAATGTTAACTTCACTTATAGTCTAGATGGACCATTGGTTTTAAGACATTTGTCTGTTTTAATTAAACCAAAAGAAAAGGTATGTATATGGCTGTCTTGGATATTCACAGAAATTAAGCAAAGATGATGAGTTGACAATAAGCTGTGTGCTAGAAATGCATTATAAAATACTTGGACGTTAGGAAAATAGTAAGTGTTCTTTTAAAAAATAAGCTTTAGTTATATTTAACAACAAAAGTTACAGTCTATTTATTTCCTGTAAGTGTGACATAAATTTGTCTGGGAACATGATATTTCAGTCTGTCAAAACAAAGGATTAAACATACCTGAAAATTTCCTTTAAAAAAAAATCCGAGATTCTTCAGAAAGTGGCAGACATTGAAAATAGCAGAATATTTGTTCAAATCCAAAGCAAATGGAGCTGCATTAAGAAATTGGGGATTCACCAGAGGGAACATTATTGAAATCAAGTATGTCAACGGACAAGGTGAGCAAAACCAGTAGAAAATAAGGAATGTGTTCATGTCCTTGCACCGAGCCCGAAATGGAAGATAGAAGAAAGAAGTACAAATCAGTTGCATAACTTCAGAATGTGGGATTTTATTTCAGTTCCTTTTGGCTACCAATCCAATTAACTCTTGTCATTAATTAGATTGGTAGCCAAAAGACACACAAATATAAAACTCTTTCTCCTCTGCAAATTTGACTCCTCCTCCCCAATTTTGACGCTCTCCCTGTTGAAAGAGTGCTGCAGGGGATGTGTCCCCCACAGACAAAATTAAATGGAGCCCTGAAGTGTTAATTTGTGCTGTGCTACATTTCAAATGCAGGTGTACTTTTTTGATTAGCAGTTCTTCCCTAGGAGGCTGGTTCAACTCGACAATCCTTGCCCTTGCCTCCTTTTTAACATGCTTTTCCATTCAATTCCAAACCTGTTCATTTCCTCAAGTGGCCCTTTTAATAATATGCATGTTACAAAAATTCAACTGGACTTTGCTACATTGAGGTGATTTCCTGGAATTAGCTATGAATGAGTTAAAAATGGTATCTTGAGAAGAAGAGCCATGTGGGCTGTCTCCTTAGCTGTTACATGTCTCTCCAATATAGACATGAAGTTCTCAGTATTTCTCAGTGAGAGACAGGAATAAAATTAAAAACGGAAGCAAGAGATACTAGCAATGCATGACTCAGTCCTTGGTGGGGGCAGGAAAGGGAGGGATGACTGGGGGTATTTATTTTTGCTGAGCAGTTATGCTGTGGTTTCGTCATCCTGAATTTGCCTAGCTTGAAACTATTGCCAAGAACTTTGTGTCTGCTTTCTATGATGTTTTGCACAATACTGCAGTAGGCTGCCACTGTGTAAAACAAATCTCCCATGCATCTCTCCTCCTTATTTTGGTTTTAATTATGGAGAAGCATTTTCTTCAGAAGCAGGTTTCCAGAACTGTTGGGGATTCTGCCCATACTGCTGTCACTGAGAGCTCTTTTGCCTGTTCAGGCCACTGGCTTATAGAGACTTCTGGAGGCTGCAGTGCCACTGGCAGCAGTAATGAGTTTAAGCTTCTGCTGTGCTTGTAGTTTTTCTTGTAGCCACCTCAGGGCCCAGTTTGGGAAGGTCTGGGTGCAGTAAGAATGAAGGAGGTGATTGCTAGCAAATCACTCACAGGTTAAGGTCTCTTTTGGTCTGTTCACCTCAGCATTCAGCATTTCCCTACAGTCAAAGCAGGCTGGGAAGGACCCTGTGCTTTAAACGACTTTGCTGAAGTAGTGTGGTGTGGCAGAGACACACCAGGGAGATGCACACTGCTGTGCCAGTAGCTGGCAGTGATTAACCTCCTCTGCCTCTATTGCTGCAGCAGGCTGGGGAAGGGTAGCATGTGTAGCATTGGGTTTAATGCGCCACTGTCTTTGTTTCAGGGAGCTCATGAATGCTTATTGGCTAACATATTGTTAAATGCACCTTTTCCTGACAGCTTCTGCATCTGTGGGGCTACATGAAAAAGTTAGGAAGGTGCACATGCAGATTTATGGCATGGCAGCTGTGTTCCCACAACGTACCATGAAAGGGAGGTTGCCTGAGGAATAACAATGTCACAGGCAGTTTCAGTGGAGTAGCTGACATGCTGTAAATCTCACATTTTTTGTGCAGCTCTGCTGTGAAGTACAAGTGACACTTGAGTAATGATGAGCCCAGCATAGCAAGTGTACTTTGTGTGCACATGGCTTGTATCGTGTGGCTCCTGATAGGTGGCACTTCCATTTGCAGACTGGTGCTGTATTCCATTTTCTTCCCTTTGCAGACTGGTTGCACAGCCACTGGCTGTGAGTGTGGGCCTCTGAAGAATAAAATGTATTAAAAAAATGGATAATGTGTATACTGAGAGCTGCTTCAAATTCCTGTCAGTTTTCAGCAGCCTGTAGTCAATTGGACCAAAGATGCAAATAGATTCTTCTAAATGTTGAAGAGCATAGTCCTTTCATTTGCTGCCAAGCTGAAAGTGGGATTTTGACAATATGCAGAGCAGCTGCATTTTTATTTTAAGTATCAGTGTATTTTTTAATATTTTTTTTCATTATATCCTTGATACAATACTTTATATTGACATTTGCAGAGGAACAATTGAACTTTCATTTTCACAACTCTGGTTGTCTGTGTTCTCTATTCAGCATTTTCTTTCTGAGCTGTACTTCATCTATTCAGAACTACTTTTCCATTGTTTCACTGATATAATTTAGAGTAGTAGACATTTTATCATTTATTGTAACACATTTACTTAAATTAGTCTGTTTAATAATAAGCACTGTAAAAATGTTAATTAGTTGATATACAATAGTACAGTAATGAATGGTTGGGTGAAATTGTTGAATCCGAATGTAGAAATAGAAAATACCTCTTAGATTATGCAGCATAAGTTGCTCCTTGAAGTGTACTTTTTTAGTGTGTTGTGTATTTTTTATCAAATGTGGGCACTACAGTTTTTCTTTTAACTTAGTGTCTCTGACTGAAAGTTTCTCCTTGCACTTTGATGCAGTTTCCTGTGCTGAATTTCATTTCAGCAGTCATTGCTGCATGCATGTGAGTCTCAGGCAGTGGGTAATTGCCCTCTGGTGTCTGTACGTATACTCATGAAGGTTTTCATCTTTCTTCCTCCTTTCTGCACCCCAATCACTTCACCAAGCCATATTATACATGTTTAATCCTCATAAATCCTTCCCCATGAAATCAGTATCTTCAACCCATATTAATTTTCTATTGCACACTTCTGAACTTTTTCCAGTGTGCTGATTGGTTTGTTTTTTGTTTTTTGGGGGTTTTTTTTGTTTGTTTTGGTTTTTTTTGTGGTTTTGTTTGTTTGTTTGTTTGTTTGTGGTTTTTTTGGGGGGGGTTGGTGTTTTTTGTTTTTGTTTTTATATTTTTTTTTAAATTTTTTTTTTCATTTCTTTTTTTTTTGGAAATGTAGGGATTAGAACAGAATGCAGGAAATAACAAATTCTGCCAGATAAGATCTGTGTAGAGGGTTACACCCTTTATTTTCTCTGATGCAGTTCATTGCTGTACACTGTTTTTCTCTAGGAATCTTTTACCTGAATACAACATTTAAAAAAAAAATTAAACGAGAAGAAATATTTGTAGGTCTAGCCCCTTGTTGTTAAAGTTATCTATCCCATATTTTTCATTATATCTTTTATTTCTGAAAGCTTTATGGTTTTTTTTCGTACTCTGTATGTCTTCCAGTTTTAATTTGGGAGCAAAGAGAACCCTGAAACCCTGAATCTCTGTGATTTTATTATTTGCTGTTTCTTTTGTTTGAAAAGGAATTTCAGCTTGATGTCATGGCCTTGTAATTTCAGTACTTATTGAAGATGTCTGAAGTATGGATACAGTTTACTGCTACTTTAAAGTACTTTACCTTAACCACAACTAACCAAAATCAGTCTCAGTTATTTAAATTGGGAGTACATTGTTCCCAGAGTGCTTTATGGGAGTCCTTTTGGGGGTTGAGTAGTAGATGCATGCCTGAAATGATTTGCCTAACATCACCCAGCAAACCAGGTTTAGTATAAAAATTAGCAGCCTTGAATCACATTACTATATGCATTGAGCCACTTTAACTTGTTTATGCAATAAGACACCACACATTAAGGAGAAATCATTCACCTTTGATTATGATCCAAGAAATTGTCATGTATACAAATGTCACCTGAATCCAAACTGATTTAAGGGGAGAGGATTTTTCCTCTTGGAAGAATGCTAATTACAAAGTAGTTTTATTTGGTGCATGTTCTACTGTAAATCTGTGATACTGTAAAAATGTTGCTCGACATATTAATTTATCCTGAAAAGCTCACAGTTTAATTGTACGGGCTTGACTTGCTCCGTAGGTTGGAATAGTGGGAAGAACCGGAGCCGGGAAAAGCTCTCTGATAGCAGCCCTTTTTCGCTTGGCAGAACCTGAAGGAAGGATTTGGATTGATAAATACCTGACATCAGAGCTGGGACTCCATGACCTGCGGAAGAAAATTTCAATTATACCTCAAGTAAGAGAGTGACTTGTTTGGCCATGGATGTTTTGAATATAATGCTGTAGTGTTTAAAGTGCTTTGCTGGGATGTGTTCCCTCTGCACCTCTGTATGCAGTAGGCACAGGAACTGTAGCAAGGCATTATTCTTATTTGAGTGAGGCCCTGATTATTTTAAATAAACAGAATCAATTTTGGGGACTGGAGCATTTTTTTCCTAGTTTTGTACCCTGTCTGTTCCTTTGGAATATCTATGTGTTAGCTGTATGCTGTCCTCCTATGGTCTGGGGAAAAGCAGAGAAAATCTGGTAAGTATATACCAATCTTCAGCAGAAGTCACTTGATCCTTTGGCAGCAATTCCTGCCTGATGCATTGCCTGAAGCTTCCTCAGTAAGGAGCTTGGAAGGACCACTTTCACCTCTCTAGTCACCTCTGTACAAACTGACTGGTGCTAGATTTAGAAAGAGCAAATGTGCCACCTAGAAGTGAGCTATCAGCTTTTGCATGACTTGCAGAAGGCAGGAAAAGACATGGGGAACAGACTAAAGAGTAGGTCCTTATGACCCATAATAAATAAAACTTGATGAATTTTAGAAGCTGAATTCAAGAAAGGCCACAGTACAGGGAAAAAACCCAATAAGGCAGTTTTGGAAATGGCCTCATGCTGGAGGAGAAGGAAGGCTTTTCAAAGAAATCCAGTAGGTCACAGGTCTTCTCTCTTAGAATCTTACTTAGATGAGACAATTGAGTCAGAGAAAGTTATGTATAACCTTAAAACTTAGCAGGCCAAATCTGTGTACATTACAGTTTCATGAGAGCTCTGGTCTCTTCCATGGGCATTTGCTCTCCAATGAAGAGGGAGGAAGAGTGAATAGCATGTATGCTGCAAATGTGAAGTCATATTTTGGAAAGTAGTTAGTCTGTGCTGTTCTAGCAGGTAGAGTGAAGGGTAGACTGTATACCAGAGGATTTTTTTTGCCATGTTCAGCATTATTTCTCAGATCTCTCTATTTTATAAAAGAATCTGTATTGAGTTATATCTGAATGTGTACTATTCTGTTGGCAGGGTGGCAGTCAGGGGTGCATTACTTGCTTTAAGCAGAGAATCTAATACAAATGGTAATGAGGCTTTTTTTTTCTCAAAGAATAGGAGTCAAAAAGAAACAGGTATGCTATTGAAAAAAAGAATTTAAAAAATAGGTACTTCCCCAGCAATTGGATTGTTGCCTAATGCAGGATGTCTTTTGTTTCTGCATGCTGCAGGCTTTGTTATTGCAGTACTCACTGGAACTAGTCATCTTTTGTATGTAAAGAGAACTTTATATGGATTTAAATTCAATTTTTTTGTTTGTGTGTAGTGTTTCTTTCTTGTGAAAGCAGATGATCATCAGTTCATTCAAGGTCTACAGCTTTTTGAAAGCCTTGCCTGTAGCAATTATGGGTGATTTTTACATTTTGAAGAATTCAGCTCAGTTGAACAAAATAGGATACTGAGACAGGAAATCTGCAGGTCAAATACAGTTTCTACATGTTAAATGATACAGATGCTCAAAGTTTACTGCATTCAATTATACATGTGAGGTTTTTTAATACACAGGTATACTGATGACATAGTTTTAAAACTGTTTTAATCCAGTGGAACTCTGATTTCTGTCAAGTTTATATAAGATTTGCATTATAGTCCCAAAAGTTTTGAGTGTCCAAAGGCTAGTAGATAGCTTCTTTTTAAATTATTTTATTATGTAAGGGGAGGCTGTTTTTACTAAAAACATGCAAAACTATCAAGTGGTGGTATGAAGAAGAGAAGGAAGGAAGATTTTGAATCAAGTTTCTGCTATGGTGAACTGTATGATAGGCATTGTCTCGTACTGTGCTAATAGTAGTGTCAATAATAGGAATAACAATGTAACAACAGGTAGTTATTTTGCAGCAAATATCTTCATAATTATGTGGGCAGCTGAAAAACCAGAGAGAGAGAGATGCTTATTAGAATTGCAACATAAAACATGCTAAACAGAACCATTCCTAGAGAGTGATGAGGCAAGACTGAAGTTTTCTTGTGTGTGAGTTTAAATACCTACCTGGAGAAATAAAAATGTGCTTAGGCTTCTAATTGCTTGCTTGGATGGAGCTGTGTAAAGGTTGTGTTTGTAAATCTTTTCTATGCAAATGTTGTCTGCCTCTCTGACTGCAAGCATTTTTACAACAATTATTTACAGGTTAGTCTTATTGCTTTCCTCTCATAAACCAGACTGTTTTAAATAATAATCTGTGTCAGAAATGGTAATTAAAAAATATCCTTATCTTCTCTTGCAGTGCATGTCTGTTGTTAGGACTTTTATAATAGTTATGAACACTTTATAGGTTCAGCCTCTTCTTTTGCCAACCTATAAAAATGGATTGAAAAGGAAAATAAATGTAACAATACCTTCAAAATATGCCAAATGATGTATTAAAATGGGTATTGTTAAACAAATTAGTTTCTAGGTGTTTTTGAAGAAAACTGTTTTTTGGACTGGAAATGTTTTGTGTTAAACCCTTTTGCTCATTCAACAGGTTTTTAATGACATGGCTATTGCAGCAGCAAATAATTGGCATGTTACATCAAGAAGTGTATATCTTATATTGCTTATGGCATGTTCTCTCTTTAAATTCTTTTATAGCCCTCAGATGGTTTAGAAATTAAAAGATAATAAAAGGGTTAAGGTCTGAATGCTCCTCTGGTTTGCTGCAAAGCTTTGGAGCTGGGCATCACTAGGGGTAGATGGGGAGAAAGTCATGACAGGTTAATCTCAGAGTAAACTGAAGTTACCCAGTGTAAGTTAGATTTTATTTCCTAGAGGAGAAAGGAAGAAAAAAAAGAATGCATTTTGCCTAAAATTTATCCAATTTAAAGATGACTGGCAACATGATGAATAGTCTCCATTTATGATTAGCACTGTTACAGCTTTTGACTTGTTTTTGTCTTTATGTGTGGTATTAAGATGAGTTTAGCCCTAAAGTCGTGTCAGTGCATGACTCTCAGACTCTCAGGTCTGGCAACTCACACTACTGAGTACTGATCTGTTGCTTAAGGAGTTCTGAACCAAAAGTCCTCTTCCCACTTCTTAAATACTACATGTTTCAGTGTGATTTGATTTGTGCCAGTTTGATTAATTATCTGTTATTGCTCTGACTGAGAACTGAAATAGAACAAAACTCGCTTCGACCACAGGTAAATATTGGTACCTGAATGGGAGAAGGTACTGATTTGACTCTGGTGTATTTTGAGTGAAAGCTTTGCCCAGCAATGCTCCAGTTCTAAGTAATTTGCTTTAGTGCTGTGGCAGTATAGATAAACTTCGATGACTTTAGGTTTTAAATGGTGAAAGTCATTCCTGCTTTGCCCTGATGGTAAATTGGAAGGGCTTTTATGGTACGAAATGAAAAAAAAAACTAACCCACAGCCAAGCATAGAAGGAAAACCAGAAAGGCGTTGTGAGGTCTTTGATTTCTCTCTGCTTTATGTACTTCAAAAACAGGTTTTCAAAACTGTCCTAAAGTAATTTAGGAGTGTGAGCTCATTGACAATGCTAGTTGTTGGTTTTCATTAGCAATACCATGAGGATAGCAACGATTTCATGCAAGTTTATATATAGCTTGTGGCATCAGAGCGCTGGCATGTAAATGCCCGTTTAAGTACTGACATAACTGTGTACAGCAATTTGCAAACAGACCTGTCCTGTTTGGTAAACTGTCTTCATTCAGAGTAGTTGAACACTTGCCTCCCCCCCACATCCCCCTTATGCATGCAGTTGTAATATACACCTTTCCATTTCAAAAATTATTTCTTCTTGTTGGATATTTCTGTGCTATTGTTGATGTCACTTAGCTGTGATTATCATTAAATTACCTATTGCATTATAAAACCTGTATTTATAATGGAATGCTGATTTTACTGGGTTTCAGGAGCCTGTTTTATTCACTGGAACTATGAGGAAAAACTTGGATCCTTTCAATGAATACACCGATGAAGAGCTGTGGAACGCCTTGGAAGAGGTGACTTACTAAATCTAATAATCTGGTACATCTGGTATTTAAAATCCATGTAA
Source organism: Sturnus vulgaris (assembly GCF_052056855.1). Lineage (NCBI taxonomy): Eukaryota > Metazoa > Chordata > Aves > Passeriformes > Sturnidae > Sturnus > Sturnus vulgaris. Next base: position 78,645,848 of record NC_142244.1, on the reverse strand, counting down.
CAACAACATTACAGTGCTTGTGTGTGTTAGGTTTTAGGTGTTTTCATCAGATTTGATAAAGGTTTAGCCATTGATGGAAAAAAATAGACTATCATACGTGCATTTATGTATGTGTGTGTGCAGACGTGTATATTGTTACATAAGTCTCTTATGAAAAAATTATCCTTTGGGATGATGCCTTGGTTATATTTTGATTCATATCTTGGTTTTAATGAACATTAATAGATTCTTAACAATGTGCTTTAATGTTTTTAGAATTCTAATAACTGACACACTCTGTAATCCAACTTGGCACTTACTCATTTTGTGTCAATATAAAAGGCAAACCTTGCATACTTATTGTTGTGTCATCAGACACACAATAGCTGTTTTAAAAGAGAGTTACTCATCCTACAAAATGTTGACATGTCAACAGGTGCAACTGAAGGAGGTTGTGGAAGATCTGCCCAACAAAATGGAGACACAGCTGGCAGAATCTGGATCTAATTTTAGTGTTGGTCAGAGACAGCTGGTGTGTCTTGCCAGAGCAGTTCTAAAAAAAAATCGTATTCTTATCATTGATGAAGCAACAGCAAATGTGGACCCAAGGTAAAAACAAAATCTGTCATATTAAAATGAGCTGGTTTCTATTAAAATGAGCTGGTTTTTCTTCTAGTATGTTGATCTCTGCTGTAGAGATGAATTTAAATGCTTTCTATTTCATGTAGTTTGTTTTATGTTTTTGATGATACCATCATTTTTGTCAGTTCAAAATGGAGTGATTGAGCTTTGGCTATGGAGCAGGTGATATAAACTAAGCACTCAAAAGATCCCTAATTTCAGTGCATTCCATAGAGTAGGGAAATTAATATTCGAAGTTTATTTGTCCTGCAGCTATAGATTAGAAGAAAATAATGTTCTTGAAAATGCATCTCTGTAACATCAGAATAGCCATGAAACAAGTTGAGTTCTGTTGACTTCTGGAAGAAATGTTTGTTGGAAATAAATAAATACAAAACATTTAATTCATCTCACTCCTTCTGGTTATGAGATGCTGTCCTTTCAGATGGCTCAGCTGCTGGTGTGGTAAGTTAGAGGTAAAGTAGGGGCAGGTAAAGTAAGCTGTCCTAAACACCACAGGAATTGCAAAACAGATTTTGAGACGTTTAAATCTACAGGATGGACTCACTTATTCATTATTCTGTCTTGTATAACTCAGGCCAGAAGAACTTTCCTGAATCCCTTCCTGTTTGAACTAGAGTGTACTTCTAGAAGAATATCCAACCTCAATAGCAAAAAAAATTCAATGACAACCCCTGTTAAATTGTTCCAATAGCTAAGTACCCCCACTGTTAATTTTTGAAACATTTGAAGCGCTGGTGGAAATATTTTGGAAACAATACTGCAAACGTACTGCATCAATTAGTCTGAGCTGAATATATAGTTCCAACAAACTATGGCTTGAGGGAGAATCTCAAAGTCCAAAGAGGACAATAACACAGCAAGTCCCTCAAACAGATGCATTAAGGATTTTGTATGTCATCTGGGCGTGACTCATTTTTCTAACATCTTCTTGGGGGAGAAGTGGTGCCACTGGGATAGCTTTACAGTTCAGCTGACAGTGTATTTCTAAAGCCTTTAGAGAAGTGCATTCCCTTCTCAGAGGTTCTCTTTCTTTCTTTCTTTCTTTTTTCTCTTTTTTTTTTTTTTTCTTTTTTTACCCTTAGTTTATTTTTGGCTGAGCTCTGATAGATTAACTGTGATTAATCATAGGTGTGGAAATTTAATACCATCTTACTCATCCTCCCTAGTTTGGCATCTCACATGTGTGTTCTCAACTTACACTATCCATTTAATTGATCTTGATTAATGTGTGCTGCAATATATATTATAATAAGGTAAATGTTTGTTTGTATCAACTCTAGGCATAACAATACAAATAATAACTTGGAACTTCTTCTTTGAATTCAGTTTGCATTACAGTTATTATTACCTTTTCCTTAATGTGTTGGTATAACTAGAGCCAAGTATTTTTTAGCTGTGCAATCTGATAGGATGATCATCAGGAAATGCTGATGTGGGTTGCTTAACTGAGCAGCTAGGGAGGCATTTTTGGCATGTAAGGAAAACCTCCTCCTCTGATGCACAACCCCCATACCTGGCACCCTTGTCTCTCACCTGGTGGCAAGCACACATCGTATCGAGCACCTGAGATGGGAGAGCATGACAAGCTGCCACTGGCTCTGGAGATACTTTTCTTTTTTTTGTTTGTATTTTTAGCTCTTGATCTCTTTCCCTCAGCAGCCTCAACTGCCACCATGTGCCTTCTGCAGTTCAACCTGGAGTGAGAAGGCAGGGGTGTTAGGAGTGGCAGGAAGAGAAGGAAGGATGAGGTGATGTGAGTCAATGGATGCAGGGTGAGAAATGGGCACTGTACCTTCCCCAGGGGTCTGAGGGGACTCCCCACCACATTTCAGCTCAGCTAGGCCATTCTTGTCTGCTACTGGGAGTGAAGGGAAGGAATTTGAAGTTCATCCTCCTCCCTCCTTCTCATATGTTCCTGGCTTCCCTTATTTCTCCCCGTGCTCCTCATAGATGCCACCTGCTCTGCGTGTGGCAGAGGTATGAGTGCTTTTGTGGGGGGGAGGAGGAGCTTGCCATAAAGAAGGTTGCCCTAAGTCAGACTAGCTGCATGATTTATGTGATGACTGACAGATTTAATTTGATTTTATCGTCTTGGTCCATTCTCACGCTGGAGAATAGAGTCTGATTTTAAAGCAGTTGAACTGTTCTGGAAAGTTGTGTGAAATCTGGAGCAGAAGAGCTGAAAATCTTCATGTCGTTGCTTTGGTGATACACAGAAACAAAATCATCAGTAACTGAGACTTCTTAAAAATACTGACTTCATTTTAATTTACTAAGCTTTCTGCTCATTGACTACAATAGTAGTAGTAGTTTTCTTATAGAGGACAAAACTTTAGGTGAGCAAACCACTGCCACCTTTTTGCATCGTTTGTTCATTGAGTCTGGTAAAAACAGCCATTGCACATAGTTGAGTTCATTAGGCATCTTAACCTTGTAAGGTTTAACCTTTTATTACATCTGATTGCTATCTGCAACTCTTTGGGAGAAATTATCTAAGCCTTTCAGGAATTGTGTAGTGTGAGATATGCTTTCAGGACAATCCCAGGAGGACATTAGACAGAAGTTCATGACTTACCCAGTTTTCCTTTCAGCAGCTTGGTTGCTTCTCATTCAGATCATATTTATTCTTCCTCTTTAGATAGTTTTCTTTTTACAGTCAACTAATTCAGGTTACACCAGATCTTGGGTTGCTGAGAAACTTGGTGTTAGAGCTTCAACCTGTGGTGCCGGTAGGACAGCTATGCCACCATTTTGTGCTTTCTTATTGTATTGTTTCTTGCAGTAGGGAGTAGTGTGGTTCCCATTTTTATATAATCAGATTAGGTTTGAGTTTTTGTCATCCAGCAGCCCTGGTTTTGGTATTCAGGTTGCATCTTTGGTTCTTAATGTGCCTGAAAGATGATAGGGTTTGATCTACTGAAGTGGGTGATGAAATTGCTTGGCACTTGCCTAGACACTTGCTCAGTGTGGGTAGATACCACTAAGAGTGCATTTATGCCTTGAAAAAGGGACAGAAATGATGCTTCCTTTGGTACTTTTCTAGCTCTAACTGGTGTGTGATACAGTCTCTACATTATGTCAGCACGTAATTCTGTATGCAGATGCTCTTCTTGGTCTTTTTAGGTTTTCTTTCTTTCCATAGCTTCTTCCTGAGATTCTCCTAAAGGTTATTGATGGTGCTTCTGCCTGCTGTCCCAAAAACTATGCTCCAAGATCCATCGTGAGCCCTGGAGAGGATTTAGCCAAGTGTCAGTCAGCGGACACGTCTGCATGAGATCTTGTACTGTGATAGCTGAAGATGGAGCTATTAAGTCTCCTCCTGATTGCTCTGTAGTCTCATTTTAGAACATTTGTCACGCCCACAATATGGACAGCAGTTTCTTGTTAGTGATAATCTTGTATTCAAGAAATACCTGTTTAAGATAATAGTTTGATAGTATCTCTAAGAATGAGAGGTTTTTTCCTTGTAAATGTAGGAAGTGGTAGTGCTATAAAGAAGACCTGTAATAAAAGAAGATATAATAAATGAATGCAGAGGACAGGGTGTTCAAGGCTGAGGCATTCTCCAAAAAACAGTAGGAATAACTTTAGCTACAAATAATTTTAAACTCTTTATAAAATTGTTACCTAAGTTCCTGAGCCAGCTATGATACTCATGTTCTGTAGTAGCTTTGCAGTAAACTTCGCCTTGAGCTTGACTAAGGAAAGAAAAAGGCTTTCTTTACACAATTCTAGGGAGTATTGAATATTGAATATTTTGTTTCTGTTTTGCTGTTTCAACCACTGCAGAGTGCAGTCATGCTGTCTCTAAGGCTCTTCCGTAGTGAGTATTTTCATGGATGTCTCCGCTTTTTTTTCCTTTTGGAGGTAAGAGTAGTCAGGTTTTTGAGATGTTGCTGAGAAGAGAGCAAACAAATACACATGCATTAACACTGGGGTGAAAGGACTGGCATTGCTGTGATGTGGAACATGATGAGCAACTTCCTTTTCTTAAGGAGATAACACAGAACTAAAGAGCCTGACCCTGTCCTGACTTCTCCTCCTGTCTCTTTCCCTGATTGCTTACTGGCCTTTGTTCAAAAGGAATTGAGGAACACCTGCTTCCCACTTTGTTTTTGAGCTTCTTTTAGGAAGTAGGAGCAGAAGGACCAAGCCTCTCAGACTGTGGTCCAGAACTCAGTTCTCTTAAGCTCATGGCAGAACTTAAATGTTTCTGTCCCCAGATGAAGGTAACAGAATGCATGGAATTCTTACTTAACTGTTTATGTCTTCCTTCTCTCTGATGATTCTTCCTGTCATCAGCAAGGATCTGTCTTCCCTTTTGTCATGCTGATTGCTTCAGCTTAGCCTGTAACAGAAGCTGTGCTCATCCTTCAGAGCTCAGTACTTTCTACTGTGGAAACTTAATAGTTACTTTATTCCTCTAAGTCATCCTGTTCTTCCAGAGTTGTCTGTCCACTTTTTATTGCTGGTGCCTCCTGGCATGATGGCATCAGAAAAATTCTGTTTGCGTAATTCATGAAGTGATACCAGGTATTCATTATGTGCAGACAGATTCGGTGTGGAGTACTACTTCTGTCTAAAAGAATAGTACTTAATCAGAGAAAGATATGTTTTATGAATCTTTTATGTATTTTATTTTATTTTCCCATTACTTTTTAAAAATTGAAGAATTAAGGCTTTACAAGCAACTGATTGCAGTCAACATGTCTGCCTAAATAATTTATTCAGACATCTCCTTTGTCTTTTTTTATCCTAATCAGTATAATTTTATTATTTTCCAGTCATCATATATACAAAAGAACAAATTCATGTTTCAATGGAAATCCTGGAAATGAGGCCCATGCCTTCAAGTGCCTGACTTCCAGGCTGGAGCTTCCCTGGTTCAACTAACGCCAGTACATTTTGAGTTCTCTGTGTCATCCTTCAATCTTGGATGAGAATTTTGGCTTCTGCTCCTTTTTCTCCATTGTTGCCATGTGTCTTTTGAGGGTTTTTTTTTGAAGGCTGGTGAGTACTCATATGTGAGTACTCATAAGGCCTGGCTGGTGGGACCCAAGGCTACCTGTGCAGTGTGGGCTGTCAGGTGCCTCTAGAGGGCATTCATCACTGGATGGCTGCCTAATCCAGGTTCTCAGATTCACCTTCCAGCCATGCCTCTTCCCTTTCACTGATTTAAGAGAGGGCTGTAGAGATCTCCACATACAAGCCTGACTGGTGTCTTCTAAGTTAGGTGGTGTCAATGCTTCTCTTGTACAGTTAGTTACTTCAATAAACTCCAGTTTGTATTGCCTATCTTTTGCCTTAATGCTCACTTATATGGCTAAAGATCATTCTCATGTCTTAACTACCTATCAGTAATTTTATTACCTTTTCACAGTTCTCAGCTTTATCTATGACAGTTTTCACTTCAGCCCTGTACTTCAGTGTCTGTGCTCTAGCTTAGTTTTCATTCTTTACAAGTCTTATGTTTCCTTCTGCTGTCCTTTTCTTAGGTGATTAATTCATACAGTAGGCTCACTCTTAACTTCAAATCTTCTATCTCTTTCCTTAGGTTGTGTGTTCCAGTTAATGCTTTTGATTTACAGAGTATGCCAAGTATTGAGTTTTTTCAGTTTTCAAGTTCTTGAGCTATTCCAGTACTATTGTAGGTTACCAGCCATCTCCTCTAATTAATCTTCTTCTGCATTTGTTATCAAGAACCTTAGTTCTAGGCTGTCTTATGTTTGTTCTTCAGATGATTTGCAATGAAGGATATTTACTTGCACCAACTTTTCTTCACTGCTTGCACAAACTAAATCTTGAAAGCGAATAACAATGCTTTTTTGATGTAGAAATTAGTAGAACTATCTGAATCTACAGAATTTTACCTTTTCTGTAATTGAAGTCTGAGAAATTAATCTCCTGAAATGAAGCCTATTGCTCTACTTACAAGAAGAAATCCTTTTCTTATCAGCTATGGAAGGGTAGATTTTGGAGTAAGTTTCACACTATGCCTCCAAGTCATCTGGTATAACAAGAGGAAGAAGCACAGTAATAACTTTATAAGCATATTTCCTTCTATCCAGTCCTGTTTGATGAAGTCATAAAACCTGCCTGCCATTCAGTTATCCATGCCAAGGTCTTATTTTTGTCTGCATTGCTCTTGCTGTGTTTCAGAACAGATGAGTTCATTCAAAAGACGATCCGTGAAACCTTTGCTCACTGCACAGTGCTGACCATTGCACACCGCTTGAACACCATTATTGACAGTGATAGGATTATGGTAAGACAGTTAACTGCTTCACTTTTTTTTTTTTTTTTTTTTCCTGAAGAATATGTTATTGACTCTTCTTAATTTTGATCCAAAAGTGGGTAGGAGTGTAAGTCATATGTTAGGCTTATCCAAATTAACCTCATTATCCTAGCTACTGTAACTCACAACTCATAAAACTGTAGATGTAATGACCTAGAAAGAATTCTTGCTTTCTCTAGCCTTGTGCTTTCCATCCTGCAAGGCGTGAACCCACTGCAGGTGAGGTGCAGCAGGAGACCTGAGCAAATAAGCTCTGCCAGTACTGGGAGCCTGTGAAGTCACACCCATGAGGTTCTGGGCAGTCACCTGGGTTCAGTCAGGTGTATTAATGCAGTCTCGGTGGGCCGAGGGAGGCAGTGACAACAGTTGGTGTGGGATGTGTGAGGGGGAAGTGGTGGAGGTTCTGGGGCAGGAAACATGGAGGTAAGGAGACAGCAGCTGCCCTGGGGCAAAGGTAGTGATGAGAGAAGTCGGACTAGACTGGTGAGGTAATGAACATGGCCAGCTTTCCAAAGCAAGGTTCAAACAGAGAAGATGAAGCACTATCAATGCAGCAGCCTCTGCCATCTTTGCTCCCAGCAGAGGACTGTTATACCCTCTCTGCCACCTTGTCTGCCCCACAGCACATTGCACATGCGTAGAAATTAAGAAATACTTGCTGACTATTTTCATAAAGGCAGTGGTGTTCCCATGGCTCTCAGGAAATCCACCTGGTTTGTGTCCTTGGCAAGATGTGCAGCCTGCAGTTTTATAATTTTCTGCAATAAGAACGTGAGCCCTTTGCAAACATCTTCACAGCCGCTTAATGAAATAACTGGCATAGAGGGCAAACTGCGTTCCTAAGTGGAACTCAAATTTAACTGGGCTTCAAGCAGAAATTAACCTTCACCTCTTTGTGGTAACCTTAAAGAATACCTCTCAACTTTTGTTTATGGAAGTGAAACATGATAATTTTTTCCATGGGTTGGTTTGTTGGTTTTTTTTTTTCCGGATGCTCAAAATATTTTAAAATCTTTGACTGAGTTACAGTGGGTGCCTGAAGTACACAATATTAAACAATTCCATCTGCTGAGGTAAGTGGTGTTCTGAGGAGTAGAATAGGTCGTGAGCTCAGTGATTATAGTTTACTTACAAGGAGAGAAACCAGCAGAACTGCCATAAGTAGTCATGTAATTGCAAGCATTTAATGTATAATAAATAAATATTTTCTTCTCTGGTGAATACCTCCCCACAGGTCTAATGGATATGTTGGTGTTTTCTACAACTGAAATGAACAAAAGATTTGTGAGGAAACAACTGTGACCTAATTAATAGCTGTGTGTGTTTGTTAGCTGTCCAAAGGGATTTCTGTGGGTTTTGGTTCATTAACTACCATTAACATGTTAGGCATAGAATGCTCTCTCCATAAAGATATTTTCCTAGTTTTACCTTTAATGTCATGAAGTTGCAACGAAAACAAAATGTGTTATTTACTTTTTTTGCCAAAAATTATTGGAGCAAAGCATAAAAATCACCCTTTTCCCCAAACTACTCAGGATAATTGCCAAGTACATAGCTAGTCTATTGCATTTTAAGTGTCTCTACATTATTCTTATCCTTACGTTGTTTCAGTTTAGTCACTATTAAGATTTCTAGTTTCCTAATTTTCTAATAGGCTTTAATGCTTTTGGCCTCTTTAGAGTATTAAGAAAGAGATTTGCAAGATGTGTCTTTGAGTCTGCAGTCAGTACTAACTTTTAAATATTTTTCATCATTTTGCATTGCTCCATTTTGATCTTACAGATTTCTGTGAACTAGGGGAGAGAGGGGGGTGAGAAGCCTGATAAAAACAAGGAGGAAGCTGACTTGTATTTTCGTAACAATCCTGTTTTCTTGACGTCCTTACTCAGTTATTGATCCTGTTTAGGGGCAAATCAGAATTGCCATCTCATATTTAGAATGATCAGAGTTTTGGCAGGTGTGCATCTGTTACACTTTACATATCCGAGTAAATCAAGTAATTAACTCCTAGAGGAAATAAAGCAGAATTTTGGAAGAAAAACGTGTTAAAAATGCCAAGAACAAGAATATTCCTCAGAAGACTAGCTATTAATTAATAAAGGCAATTAATAATATCGGCATTAATGGAAAATTAATTATTTACTTCAGTATCACAAAAATTGAGAAGACTTGGTAAAGAAAGTTTTTAGTGCATTCTATAATTTGGTTAGTCAATGATATGTTTTAGTAATTCACAAATTTAACTTGATGCAGATTCTTTTTCAAGAGTCAGAATTGCACAAGGAAAGTGCATTTTTATTAATTTACCCGGTATTATTAAAACTCCTGGTTTTGTTTTTCCTTTAATTGAGAACTCTAGGTGCAATAATGTCTTATTTATAAGCCATCCCAAATCTCTGTTATTTGCTATCATGACAGGTTTTTTTAGAAAATGGAGGAAGAACAAAGATAGAACCTGGCAGTCGAAATATTTACAATTGTCTTTTGACAAATTATGAGAAAGTTATTTTTCAAACAATTTTTGAGCAAACTTGTTCAGCTCTCTTAAATAAATCACAAATGTTCAAGCCCATTCCTGAACAAGTGGACATCACCTACGGCTTTCTTCCCTTCCTTTTGAGTCAGATTGAAAGGAACCTCCTGCTCAAAGCAGAGTCAGCACTAATTTCACATCAGGTTGCTCAGGATTTTTTCCATTTGAGTCTTGAAAACTTTGAGAAACTGAAATTCCACAGTCTCTAGGTTACCTGCTCCAATGCTTAATTATCTACAATAATTAAGATTGAAATCTTTTTTCTCCTTATATCCAGTGAAAGCCTTTCTTCTTTTTATGGCAATTGTGTCTTGCTTTCCCACTGTGTATCTCACTAAAGAGCCTTCTGTCTTCTCAGTAACTTCTTTGTAGATATGGGAAGGTTGTTGTTAAGTCCCCTGAAGCCATCAGTTCTCCAGGGTGAACACGCTCTGTTCCATCAGCCTCTCCTCATAGGTGCTCCATTTCACTGACCACCCTGCTAAACCCTTTTCAAGTTTGCTCAAAATTACCTTGCTTTTTCTTGTACTGAGGGGATCAAAACTGGTCATCATATCTTAAGTGTGCTGGCTGCAGTCTCCAGCTTGACATGGTCCTTGAGTTTTGGTTTTAATTCCATTTAATTAGTGGTTAAAGCAGAATTTTCCAAAAAGAAACTGTTCGCCTTTAGGGTTAATTCAAACATTAAAAAAAAAATAGAAAATAATTTTGAGAAAGTCATGAGAAAATGTCAAGTTGAATGAGTATGGAAATAGGAACTGAACGTGAACTGTTGCATGTCTGCTCACACCCGTCGTAATAACCGGTTCTATTTTAGAAGAGAAGAAAAGCCTACTCAAGGAGGGAAAAAAGGAAGAACAGAATATATTTTATACAGCTGTAGACAAATCTGGCCTCAGGAGTTGTTTTAATTCTCGTTTGTTCCATTCCCAAAACCATACCTCTGCTTTCATAATCCAGGTCACGCCTTAAGAGTATTTCCATTATATCTGTCTTAGTGATAAACACATTTTATCAGAACTTCAAACGCTTAAAATCATTGAGGGAAGAGCTGTATTGTGTAACGTGATACTCTCTAACCCAGTCGCCTCAATGAGTAATACTACATTGCACTTGCATAGGACCTTTCATCTGGAAATTGTAACGCTCTTTATAAACATTAATTAATTAAACTTCAAACACCTGGGTGAGATAGGGAAGTATCCATACAATCTTTGGAACCAAAGTTGGAAAGACTTGTTAAGTCAGCCCATCAAATAATACTACCATAAAATTATAATCCAGCGGTTTTCAAGCTCCTTTTTTTTTTCTTCCCTCTGTGCTGCTCCAGCATCTAATAGGACACTTTCTCATTCCTTTTCCTTTATTACTTTGAGAAGCCAAGTTGTAGTTCTTCCCATCAGGTGCTAGCAGTACCCATTTTAGCTCTTTTGCAGAGGCAGGCACTCTGCTGCTTGGCAGAAGGGGAAGGTAGGATTAAAACTGCAGTTACCTTTTCTGTCATGGCAAATCCTGGCAGAAGCCCAGTTCAGGCTTGCTTCACTGATCTCTCATTCCTTGTAGCTTCCCCACCACCTCAAGGGCTGCTTCCTGTCCTGCCCTCACCATAGAGGGCAAAGGCCCTTTATGTAAACTACATCTGCAGCTTGTGGCAGCCAATGGGCACCACTCCCAAAACTTACAGGAGGATCTTATAAAATCCCTGTCACCTATTCCTCCCTCTCCTCTCTGCATCCTTCTCCAGGTTGAGAAATGCTTTTTAGAAACTCTGTTTTTACAGAGGAGAAAACAGAAGTGTACAGAAATTGAGGCTCACCCAGGGACATAGTGGTTCACTAGCAAATAAAGTATATGCATCTGGCAAGAACCTGATGGAGTTGTTTGCTGTATATACTATGCCGTGGCCTCTCCAGAGGAAAGCCACAGAGTCAAAACTTGTGCATTTTTCAATGGCAAGGATGTTTCTCCAGAGAGTTTTCATATCAGTGCAATACTTCTTTGAAATGGAAACTCTTTATGCAAGCAGAACTTGATCTAGTAATTAAAAACTGTCATTCAAATAGGAAGTTTTTGATGAGAGAATCATGGGAAGAGATTTGATTTATTTATGGGAAAACCTGTTGTGGTTACATTCTGAAATGACTAATATTCAGGGTAACAATACAATGCACTTCACAGCCAGACCTGAGTTGTTTTTTTTGGTCAATAGAAAATAACTTCCCACATCTTTCTGATAAGCCTCCCTACTTCCCACGTCTTTCCGGTACACCTCCCTCATTTGGTTATTCTCATTTTTCTGATGTTGTGCTTGCCATGGTGGAACATCTGGGCCTCATAAATCAGGAACTGTGTTTCCTGCACTGTAGATGTCTAACTTCAGCAGCAGAGCAATCAGTCCACCAAGAGTAAGTATAAACATCTCGGAATCAAAGAGAGAGAGCCGGGCAGCGTGGTGTGTGGTGAAAAGGGTGTCACCTACAGCTAGATAGAAAATGCTGTGCAGCAGACAAGGTCTGAGCACTTGTCTCTCTCTGGAGTTCTGATATCTGACCCAGTATTGCACATTAATATCCTTCATCCATTTAGATGGAGATGGGACAGTGGTGATAGACATCTAAGTGAACATGATGATGATGATGATGGCCATACTGCTCTTCCTTGCCATGGGGATGACAGCATTCTTCCAGGAAGCGCAGAAATCTGTGCTCTGTCTGAAGAGGTCTGGATGCAATGCTCACCATTCACAGAAAAACATCATGTCCTCTGTGTACCTAGGGCAGTCAGGTTAAGCCCTCCTTATTGAAGAATTGGATTGCCAGAAGTGTAAGTGTCATCAGAGGATAGTGTAAGAGAGTCTGAATCTGCGGCTCAGTGAGAGGCAGAGGTCTTGTAGCAGTGGGAAAACCCCATCTGTCCTACTGGATACCTTCATGTGAGCTTTAACTGCAGTGTCCCAGCTTTAGATGGAGATGTGGAGAATGCAGGAGAGAAGTGGTGGTACACTTCAATTAATAATACTGAGTTAAAGTCAGAAAAGCTATGGTCTGTTGACACTTCTTTAGGTGGCTTTCTTTTCCACTTATTTAAATATCACTCCTGGAAAATGAATGTGTTCTACAGCAAATCTTGACATTCTGCTTAGGGGGTATTATGTAAAGACACAGAATATGCAATCCTGGTTGTAGAACAGTTCTTTGTGAAAGCCATGTCCCACCATTGGTGGTGACTCTCTGGTCTTCAGAGTGTCCATGTCAAAGTGTTCCCTTGGTGGAGAACTGCCCACTGTTAGACACTGGCCCTCAAGTGCTCAGGATGTCTGAGAGAGGTCAGTTGATGAGATCATAAATATTCCTGGAGCCTGATATGATAGAATATGAAAATGTTTGAAAATAAGAACTAATTATTACTTCCTTCAGAATTCTAAAGCAAGACAACTGGATGGGTATAAAAAGGGTATTTCTTTTTCATTCTGTAACAGAAAGGTGGAAGGGGATTTGACCTTTTTTTAGCCCAGATTCTGGAGTATTACTGGATATTATGGTTGTGCTATTGAAGTCTGTCCTGTTAAAGAATGTAAAAGGAGCTTAATGGATTATAGTAACTAGAATGTATGCCGAATTTTTGCAACTAAGCATCTAATTCTTCACAAAAACCTCAAAGTACCTTGTGGGTCTGAATCCAGTAATCTGCAGTAAAATTGCTATATTCATACTGGGGCACCTGCCGTCATTATTCAAAAGGAACAAACCCTAATAAAAGTCCTTTTTTTGACTCAGCCTCTGTCTTGAAGATATGGCCTAAGGAATATTAGAACTAAATTCATCCTTGTTTTTATTCAACCTAAGAAAGATCCCCACTGAGTTCTGGGACCAAAGTCTCCTGAGTAAGGAAATGTGAAGACAAGAATATGAAGGATACTCATAGAAGGGGACCTGCATGGAGAGCAGAGGGTGTGGAAACCATTAGGTTTCTCCTTTCTTTTGTTAACTCAAGACTTCCAGAGTTTCTACAAAAGCTGAGCATTTAGCAAATGATTTTTCAGAGATGGTCAATTTTGTTTTGATTCTGAACAAAGGCAGTTTCCACAGTTCCCAGATCTTCTTGAACTGGATTGATGTTTACCAAACTAGAAGAGAAAACAAGATCCTTCCGTTTTCTTTCTTGGAATTTATTGAATTCCACGAATATCAGCAGTGAAGACATTGCTTTCAAAGCTGAGTAATACATGCATCTTTACCACTAAGAGAAGATTCTATATTGCTGTTTAGGCCCGGTTTTGCATAAGATACTGAGCTATGTGCCATGGTCTTGTGTCAGAGTGAGTCTTGTCAGCTGAAACAGTGTCTGGGACAGTTGTAAATATCACACCTGGCCTATTTGCCTCTAAAACCAAGTCAAAATCCCTAAGAGCCTGAAAATACACTAGAGTTCTTAATTCTCTTTGCCAGTCTTAAGTCACACTTTTCTAAAACATTTAGTTCTTAAAAGCTGCTCCCATTTCAAGAGGGCTGCCCAGCAAGATTCTTTTTTTGCCTAAATGAAACAACTAATTATTGAGGCAGTACTTCAGCAGAAAATACTCAAACGAAGCATTTGAATTTGAATTTCTGCAGGAAGTGAAGCCAATGTTTGATGAACCTTAATCTCTTGTTCTGTCAGGCATTTGTGTGTGAATGTGTTTCCATCAATGTAAGAACCAGGATGGTTATACCATGTTTATTTAAAGACAGTGATATGGAATCTAGGCTGTACTAGAAATACTAACCCATCTTTAGAGAATGATTTTTGCTTGCTCAGAAATACTGTATTACTGTTTCAAAGCAAATTAGCACAGGTCATGCTGGTGGTTGATGCCCTGAGCAGAGAGTTTCTGATAAGGTGAAACTCTCTGCATGGCAACTGAGCCACAAGTTCATTGTCATCAGAAACTGATAAAACCAGGAGACATGCTCAGTCATCTGCAACAATATTCCTTAGCCTCTTGAAAAGTATAATATCCTTGTAGCTTATCTACCTTTCTAAGACCTTCAATAGCCTTATTAAAGAGTAGGATTTCTTAAAATGAAGTATATCTCATATCACTTCAGGGCCCCATTTGAGCCATTCTGCAATCCCAGTTGAGAAATGTGGCTTTACAGTGGTGGAAGCAGTCATTAGTGATTGACCAAGGGAGAGTTTTGTCAGCACATACTTGTTTTTTGTCAGCTGTTGGTAAAACACTGGCACCAGGCCTCTTCATATCCTCTGAAGCAAGGGTTGAACTTACACTGGTATATCAGATGTTTGGAGGTGAGGAAACTGCAATACAAGAGACATGTGAAGTGTCTGGTTAACAGACTTCTTCAACGAGACACAGAAGGAGTTCATATCGAGTGATTATCAGTAGAATAAGTCTCATTACTACATATGTCATTGGTATTTTTTCCCCACGACATTCCATCCAGCTTACAGTGGCATGCCATCAGTTGGAAGAAAAGAAGGTAGATTTTTTTAATCTCTGCAAGAAGCCTAAAGAAAACCTGCGTGAACCAATTTACCAGGCAGTGCTGCATGCTCAATTTCCCCTAAGTTACAGCTGAAGAATAATTTCATTTTAAAGAAATCCACTATTTCTGATTACAGAACAAGATGTCTAAAGTTGTCTATTCTATGAAGCAGGGGATTAGGGGGTACATGTCAAATCCCAGTGACCAATGGCAAATCTGGCACTGTTACAGCAAAGTTAAACTCTGCTGAGGTGAGTTATTTGGAAAACCTGAAAATAATAATTCAGAATATAAGAAGGTAAATTCCCAGGTCTGCTCTGCCCTGTTCATGTACATGATACATGAAATATACATTGGCACTAACTTTTTCTGGAGTTACTGGCAGATAATTTGTGTAGGAACCCTGAAGGAGCATGAGGAATGCTTTGAATAAACCTGAAGGCTTAAAAAAACAAAAAAAAAACCCCAAAAATAACCAACCAAAGCTCCACCACCTAAAACTTAAAAAAAGAGAGGAAACTTTCAAAAGAAAAGAAAAAAACCCTCTTAAAATGGTTTCTGAGTTATATTTGCAGCCTTCTCAATGTGCTTCAATGTTCACAAACATGTTTAGATAGGTTGATATTTATAAATGATTCTTCAGAGAAGTATGTGCATGTTTCTGATCTGTTTTGACAAACCATGATGAGACAGAAGAGACAGAACATGCTTGCATCTGAACTTAATGCCAACTGGAGTACAGGCTGTTGACTCTTTCCCACAAAGCTATGTATTGTCTTGGGCGAATATATTTCTTTTAATATGATGTAACCAGAAGCATCTCCTGAATATTCTCCTCTTCCCAGGACTTTATTGAAGATCATCTTGATGTATGCTCTCTGAGGAAAACATTGTTCAAAGTTGTACTCCTAGCAGAGTTTTGAACTTTAATAATGATTTTTTTGTTTGGTGATGTCTTCTCCAAGTCTAAATTAAATCAGATGTATTCCCAAGGAGATAATTTCCTTGAATTATTTTCCTTTTGAATAGGAAATAAAAACATTTATGATCAACTCTTAAATGTCCCGTTTCCCCTCTGGCTTAATGGTGAATATGAACGTGAATAAGAATACTAGTCCTTCCTCAATAATAATTGAAATATATTCCCTTGCCCCCCTCCTCTGTTGCTGAACACTTCCAACCTTGGATTGTTTTTTTCCTCAGAATGTTTTATAACTATTGTTCTCTTGGTTTGTCTGCTTTTGTGCTGAAAGTTAGAAAACACAGGATTTAGAACTTTGTTTTTTGTGTCTATGGATAGCTGTAAGTACATGGTGTTTGTTACAGCGTTTTAAAAGGCCCTTGTTCTTTCTCTCTCTGTGGTTAATGACACTTATTTTGCATATATTAATCGACAAAGAAGATTGTAAAATTCACTTACAAAATGAGTGTTGGCTTCTCCAAAGTCCTGTGCAACAGAACAATATGGATTATTTGAGGAATCATCAAGGAGGAAAGGTGTTCTCCTGGCTCTGCTGCCTAGGTTTCTGCTGGAAACTCAACTATCTTGACATAGTATCCTCATTGTTTGTTGCTTTGTTTTTCTCTTTTCATGGTGACATGGATTTCCTGACTCATTTTTCACCATTTTATGTTTTACTTTTTGTCTTCCTTCCCCTGCTTTTTTGTCTTGGTTAATACATTAAATTATGAAGCTGTGGGATTGAAATAATGCAGTTTGGGGGTTTAGGGAGGGACCTAGGCAAAGTGGGGATAGAAACCCCTGGTAGGTTACAGCTGAGGCAAAATGTAGTGCTCAAATCTTACCCAAATTTAGTTCAGCAACATTTTTGTGGCATAGGCAAATACTCCTGTGCTAGTTAGATTTAACATAAGCACATTTAAATGGCTAATAATCTTCTCATGTTTGATATTGCAGGTCAAGATCAAATACTTCTTTTGTGTTTCTCTGTCCTTCCCTGTCATATTTTAATCATCCCCTTTCTGTGTTATTCTGTGCCCCAAATATCAAACAAAGCGCTGTTCCAAACTATGTTGCCTTCTACCAGTATGGTTCTTAACCTTCTGGAAAGATCATAGCTCAGATGAGCAGTCACTGCCCCAGACTATTCAAACTATTCAATGTTTCTTTTCTACCAGAAACATTAGGTGGAATAGAATTAGATGGCATGTGAGGATTTTACTCAAGAATAATACATCATTTGAGCCCTGTTTGAATTTAACATGTTGCTGTATTGCTGCTTGAGTAATGCTAATTTGGATAGCTATAAGTAAAGATGTTTTCACCATACTTGGGGAGGTGAGAAAATTCCATTGAACAGCAATTTTCCTGCATGTTTTCTTTTGTATGATTGCCAGCAGCCAGTTTTGTAAATTTTGTACTGTTGGAATTACGCTTTCATATGAGAAAATCCTGTTGAAGTCATAAAGATGGTACTACAAAGGAAAGAACAGTGCAGGCAAGGTAAAAGAAGCTGCCAGTGCAATAGGGTGGAGAATCTGGTCCTGGTTTACATATGAACACTTTGGGTTTATATAACTCTTTTGTGTTTGCTTTTATTTCACTCTGGGCTGTCTAAATATTTCACAGGCAGTTAGCTCCCACAGAATGATCAAGTCTTTATTTTGTGTATTTTACAAAGAGTCAGAGCGAGGAGCTGACAAGTTTAGTGATTTGCAGAAAACCCCTCTCTCTCAGTATCTGCACTGAAGTCTGTGATGAAATTCAAGTCTGATTCAGAGTCAAGTGCTCCTGTGTGTGTCCTCCACAATCTCCCTGCTGATCTGATTTTGCCAGCTACAAGCTTCTCTGACTCTTCTGTATCAAGTTCCACTGGTACAACTGCCTTGGAACACATCTGGGTTCGATTCCCTTGTATTGTGCAGTGATAAGTGCCGCAAGTTGATCGGAAAATATGTGGCTGGTAAACACCAGATTCCACTTTTCCTGAATGATTAGCTGGCTTTTTGAAGTCCTAATGATTTTAATTTGGCTTGGAGTCAGTGAGTAAGAGTATGCAAAGCCTTAGCCAAAGTACCTATTTATTTATGTAAATCTTATCAGCACACATTTCTTCAAAGAAGAGTACCTATCTCTTTGTCTAAGAGCTTTTTAATAAATATATAAATATATAAATGTATAGCTACCAAGTAAACTAGCTTAAATTTTCTCCATTGTCTCATAGATGACAGCAGTTAGTAGAAAGTGGTTTTACTTGGTGAACAGCGTTTATAGTGTTCCTGACTTGTAGGAGTGATATTGTGTGTTCAGTTTCATTCTTTATTTTTCATTTCAGATTTTTTTAAAAAGTAACACAGCTTGTTTTTCCTATGGCTGTTCTGTCTGTCTTTATAACACAAGTTTGGGTTTTACTCCCAAAGAAGAGCTCTGTGAATAGGTTAATGATTTGTTTAAAATGTGGATGGAGTTTCCCCAGACAGAAATTGCTCACTCTGTCCGTTTTTCTTGGCTACTTAAAACTTGCCAAGGAAGAATAATTTTTTCCCTTTCTCCAGGTTCTCTGGAGAGGAAAGATTGTCTATATTTGTGCTTGTTTCAGAAATTCTCAAAATGAATGTTAAAATTACTATACTGCAGTAATATAATTTTTTAAAGCCCTCTACTTGTATATTGCAGTTCTTTACTAGTATATTTAGAGATACATTTCATGAAGATGCTTTTTGTTTCCCTTCTTAAGAAGTGCTTGCATAATCTAGTTGTATGCTGAAAAAAGCTTTACTTAAAGGCAACAGAGATGTTCTATGCTGTGGCACCTTGATTTAAAAAAATGTTGAATTGTATAGGATAATTTATTGCATTTTTAGGAAGCTGTCCTTAACTGTGACATACAGTGGCTTAAAAAAAGATTGTGATAAAATTATATTTATAATTAATCATTAAATATTCAGAGTAAATGGCATAGGACTAAGTACCTTGAAAAGTCAGCATGTGTGCAAACATACTTCTGCGGGTGAAATACTGCATCTGTTAAAATGTAACTGTGTCTGTATGTTGTGCTGTGCAATATTACCAATATTTCAGATTTTTCTATGAGCACTTTCTTCAGCTGCAATTCCAAATGATACCGGAAATCACTTGCAAAGGAAATTCATAATATGGCCGGGTTCTCTAAGTTAAGAGCTTTTGAAAATAGCAGATATCTTCATGTAGGTTTCTGTGCATACAGTTCATAAAATGAGATGTAATTATGCTGCTGTTTGTTGTCTGAGTTATTTTCCATTCAAATGATATGTACTTAATTGAACTAGAAGGGAAGGAGTGGGTCCATTTTCCCTGGTGCTGGGACTCTATTGTCAAGTCAACAGTGATCTTGGCAGTGTTGTATTTTCACACCAGTGCAGGCAAAGGGTTCAGCTCAGCTGTGCCCCTTCCCTGTTGGTTTTGTCATTTACTGGGTTCCAGGCTGCTTGGAGATCTGCCAGGCCCTTGGCCATCAGGATGTTTGGTTTTGTGGAGCTGTAAAGACAAAGAACACATTTGAAAGTTTCCTCACAGGACTCTGAATTTTTCTCCAAGCTTGTTGGAGGTTCTTCTTTCAAACAGAAGTTTGCACACTATTTTTATTACTTTGGAAGTTGTCCTCACAATACCTTTTATTCATTTCTTTCCTGAAATCAACAGCTCCATTTTTTTAGATCTTTCTTTTTTTCTCATAAGTATGTACCACCACAATTATGGCTTGAGTTATGAGTCCTTGAAGTCCTTTTGTTGTGGCAATATCTTTGTCAATAGCACGCCTATGTATTCAGTTTTTTATTTATATAAGAACAAAAATATTTTCTAAATTGTTTTCTCACATAAATTCTCTTCCTTTATTTTAGACTCCATTACTCCCTACTCATGGTGTAAAGTACTGAACTTGTAGACTAAAACCCAAATCTCTTTCTTGAGTCAATACCATTAATTTTTAAGCAGGTTAAGTATTTGAGTGCATTGCATTTGTCAATATTGGCTTTTCCCTGCTATTGTGTTTCTCATTCTCTTAGGTTAGTTAGGTGTATCTGAACCTCTGGTCTAGACTTACCTGCACATTTTTGTGTCATTTGCAGGTCTGTCACTTCTCTGACACCTCCTTTTTCTGATGACTAACATAAGTAGCTACCACCTATACCAGAAAAATATGGCTCCCACCAGTTCCTACCTGTTCAGCTTTCTACAGAAAAAGCTGCACTGTTTAATTCCAATCTCTTGTTTTCTGTCCAGGTTTTTGAAAACCTTTGTTCTTTGTAGCCTAATTATTTAGTTACACCAGATATCTTTCTGGAAATTAATATAAACCATTTTCCTTTAGTTTTCTTCTGGTGCATTAAAAATTGTATCAGATTTGTGATTGCTAAAACTGTGGACAACAACTTCTACCTGCAATTTGTGTGTCTTCTTTCGTTTTAATGTCTGTTTCAATTAATTTGATGTCTTACATCAAAATATATATGCTAGCCTAAAATTTCTTTGAATTAATCCTGTAAAGGCTTTTAAAAATATAAGTTCAGTGTTTGCTGCCATGCAGTCCTTAAATGAAGTCACTAGTCTCAGAACAGTTTATCAGTTTATTCTTAATTTTTTCCTATATTTTTGACTGTGTGTAGTCTCTGTGGATTATTGACTTAATGCTTATTTAATTCCTCTGTTGTTCTTTTTTCCTCCCTCTGCTTTTGGGTACCTGTGTCCATGGTGGCATCTGATCTTTTCTTTATGTGGAAAGAACAGGGTCAGGTTTAAATATCTTTCTAATACATAGTTGGCAAAAACTGATGCAAGAAATTGTTTATCTTTTCAGCAACACCCTCATTTTCTTTAATTACATCTTCACCTCTAATTCAAAAGACCTACTTATTCTCCCTTAACTGTCTTGGTGGTTATTGCGTGGTTTTTACCCACAGCTGTTTACTTCAGAGCCCATTTTGGACCTCTTTGTTTCCTTCTTACACAATGAATCTTATAATCTGCTTTGTTGGCTGCACAAACATTGTATTTCCATATTCTGCATAACTTCATGTTGGATTCCTATAGGTGGAATGGCTGTAGGGCACTCTAAAATTGTACAACAGGTCTGTAAACTGAGAAAGCGCTTTACTAGTTTGAAGAGGACAGAATTCAATTTCAGGGTACAAAATTCATCTTAGCACTAAAAATGCATACATTTCCCCCTTGCCTGTAGTCGCCTACATTTGGTTTCTAGTCTCTTTAACATTTAGTTTTTAATTTTCTTATGTTAATACATTGGTTTCTGCTGATTTAACAGGTTTTAGATGCGGGAAGACTGAAAGAATATGGTGAGCCTTACATTCTGCTGCAAGAACAAGACAGCTTGTTTTACAAAATGGTGCAACAAGTGGGCAAGACTGAAGCGGCTTCTCTGATTGAAACAGCAAAACGGGTAATTTTAGAAGAAGAGATAATTAAGTTTGTCTCTGCAGTTTGTTTATCTCAAGTTAGCATATTCAGTGTTGCAGTAAGCCTTCCACTAAAGGATCTGTCAGTTTTGCAAGGCAAAGCCATAATTTTCAGTGGGATATACAGAGACTTCCAAATGATATATGTATTTATATACACCGAGTTGAAAGACTGGATTTCTTGCATCCTTTTGTGTGTACACAAAACAGTAAGTGTAAATAATATAGGACATACTCACTTGTGCTGGGCATTGATCTTAACTTGCTGTAAAAAACATGTTAGGGCTGCAGAATCAAACATTTATCTGTTATGTCTGTATTTTTTAAAGGGTCCATCAGATTTTAGTTGAGGCTCAGTGCCTGTGACTATGCTGTGATTCCTGAGGGTTTGATCACATTCCTTCTGTTGTGCATTCCCTTACTTCCTTCTTGTACCCTGGCTCTCTGTTCTGCACCTAAGATGAGTAGGGCTCAGCTAAGAAACAGCTGTTGAATGTTTTGTTGCCTTCTTGTTCCCTGCAAGGCTCTGTGCCTGATTTACTGTGAACTATTCAGATCCTACTTGGAGTACAGAATTATTAATATAATTGTGGGCATTCCTCTGGCAATCAAAGTGTTTAAGAGACATCAATGGATTCGCTTTCATAATATGCCTGTGAGGTGAGGCTATATCATCTTCACTTCTCAGATGGAAAGCTGAAGCAGAGATAAGAAGATAAAAAAGAATGACCTGTGATTAAGGATCTCTTTGACTAGCTTTGGCTTGCTTTCTTTTTTCTTGATAATTTACCACACAGGACGTCCAAGAGCAAGATTTTAATTCTCTCGGTGCCAACGAAGTTTCAGCATTGCTTCAGCTGAGACTGGCAGTGCTCAGTTTGGCAGCAGCTTGCTTGGAACTCATGTAACTGTGCTTTCAGCATGTGAGTAAGGCATTGGTATTAAGCAGGTAACAACATAAGAGAGCCTTTTACAGGCAAGAGGCAACGCTATTTAGCCTTTATGCTTTACTTTCCTCAAGTTGCTGGATGTGTGGAGCAGAGCTAAAGGAACACAAGGTCTGAACTGTTACCCGGGGGAAGCAAAAGACCCATAGACAGGGTACAACACACAAAGACAGGAAACTAGGAAACAAAATTACAGGTGCTTGACTACTTTCCAGTAAAAAAAAAAATAGATGCATTTCCAGCAAGTTGGAAAAAATGAAAAGTTGTGCTGGCGTGGAGGCTGTGTGCTTGTCTGGATGCTATTTTACTGGACTTTTTGAAGATTAGGGAAGAGATTTCTGTGTCTGTTCTTATTCTCAGATTTTATTTTTTAAAGAATTTTTCAAGTAAAGCACTGTAGCTAAGAGCATACACTAAAAATTCTTGGGTGGCACAAATTGTAGAACTGCGGAAACAGTTTTGTCTTGAACTGTTACGAGTTCTGCTGTCCTCTTCTATTGCTGCAGTGTAGCTTCATTTATTTTCTTATTAGAAGGGAATGAATTAGCCATGTTTTCTGTGGTATGTGCATGACAATCTGGAGGTTATATAAATGATATTTAAAAGGGTAGCTTCAAATTCATGTGACCATTGTTTGTCTGTAAAGTGAAGGCCAGCTTCCTAAGGCTTGCTCCTTGGAAAGGCAAGAGGTGAGGCTGTCCAGCTGTCATCTCTAGAAATTCAGCTGTGTCATGCTGTCATTCCTTCTTTCCCCGGAGCCCTCCCCAATTGCACAATTGCATTCAGAGATGATTCAAAATGTATAAAAATAATTGCCTGATGTTACTTGCCCATATAGTCATCTGCAGTTACCACATCAATGTTATGTGATTTTGTACAGGAAGGGAAGAGATCCAGGAACCAGTCTCTGCTGAAATGTGGTTTGATGAAAAAGTTTGCTAACTCCCAGGCTAGAAGGCAGATACAAGCTTTAGCATCTGCCAAGAATGCAAAGCATGGTGCTTATCCACACTCGGACCAAAAATATGGGAATCAAGAGACTGTATCTCCAGTCAGCAGCTACCCAGAAGCAGAGTTATAGTTCCTTCTGTTTGAAGGACTTGGACAGTTCAGGGGTTTTGTTATTGCTGTCCCTTGTGCTTCATGCATACTTTCAGAGAAGTCGCTTAGTCAGAAGAGCTGATTCGAATGGCTTTTCTTTTTACACTGCTGAGTCTCTGCATGTATTGCTGTTGATTTCCCACATTCCTACTGTGGTTACTAAGAACTGTTCTTATGAAGAACAGCTTTCTTTCTGTTTTTGGAAAACAGCATGCTGCACATAAAAAGAAATGGTAATATGACATACATACATTTCAAAAAGCATTACAGTGGGTTGCTAAGTAAAATGGTTTGGAATGTGGTTATGCTTTAGCAGTGATTATTTGATTTATTGCATTTTGGACCTGAATCTTGATTTATTTCAGTTTGGACCCATACAGCAAACTTGTACCAAGATCTTCTTTCAGTAAGCTGAAACTTTAAATGCATTTTCTGGGAAAGTATTGATTCTGCATATATCCTTTAAGTGAAAATTAAGCGGTACTAAATTGGGAAGACTGACTTGGACATATTTAAGAAACATAATTAAAAAAAAAAATCTCATGGTCCTCTTAGTGAAGCATTGCAGGACTGAGCTGTTGCTGGAACCTTAGATCAGGCTTCCAGATTGATCCAGTTGCTATTGTATGCCTCACTTGGTCACTCAGTATCCCCATTTTTGTGCAAATGTCAAAGAAGACAACACAGGCACAACTCAAATTGGAGACCGCTGAGTATGTATTAAACGGCCTGTGAGCCTGATGGCAACTGAGTTATGCTTGACATTGTGAGACCGTTTTTATCTTTGCTCAGTTTACAAGAAGCTGCTAGGAGAAAATCCTATGGGAAAGAGAGAAATAGTCATCAAGCAGTGAGAAGAGAAAAAAAATAAAAGTGCTCAATTATTCAGATAAACAGAAGTTGGTGTGTTCTCCCTGCTCTTGGCAGTGTTGAGAGAGGCTTTTCTGCAGGCTTTGGTGACATCAGGATAGGGATGGGTTTCTGTCAGTCAGGTTTGAGTACTTTGAGGGAAAAATAAGGGTTGTTTTATTTTACTTTAAAACTATGACAGATGTGTAAATATTAAAATACTAGGTGTTACCTCAGTGATTACTTTTAAAAAGGTTGCAGCTCTGTTGGCAGTGGAAGAAACTTGTATAAAGACTTGGGCATTTAATATCTTGAGGGATTGGGCTCAGGGGAAGAATTGCAATGAGACAGTTGAAAAGCAGCTGCCATTTCATTACATCTCTAGTAATGTGCCAAGGTTTTCTATTAGCTTTCCATTAAAAAAAATCACATTCAAAAGCTGCATTAAAAGTATGCCAAAGTTTTATGTTTTAAACCAGGAACGGGATGGGAATACTGAGGCTGCCGTCTGCAGCCTGTGTGCAGTCAGCAGCCTCATTAACGTCCCTCTGTTGCATCCGATTGTGACTGGTTACTGAGGAATGCCTCTTAACAGGACTCCCAATTCTTCTGTTGATTCAAATCAGATTTAATATTCTTTGAAACTTGTAAAAATGCATATACCCTGCATTAGTGAGTGCACAAAAGATGGCAGTGGTACTTACAGGAACATTTTTATAGAATGACTATTTCTGTTTTATCCCATGTGTCTTATACATGTATTCATGTATATGAAAAGGACATTATTATCAAACAAACTGAACTTTGTTGACAACACTCTTAAATATAAATTGCAGAAATGTTTCATAAGCTGTACTCAACGCAGTCTGACTATGAGACCTAACTCATGACATGTGTCAGCTTCAGAAAGATAGTGTATTTTCTGTTTTTAAAGACTCAAACAAAACTTTTCACATTCTTCTTTGAAAAAAAATTGCATTTGAAGTCCTTTTTCACCCAACACATTTTTAGATAAGAGCACACAAGTCTTGACATTATTTCATTTTGTTATGCGCATCTGTCAAGGAACAGAGATATGATACAGCTGCTAAAAACTGATGATTGTGGAACAGTGAAACTTGACAGCATTTCATTTCCTTTATGTTCTGATTATACATTTATCAGGAAACCTGTATCTCTTCTAGTTGAGCTAGAAATTGGTAAAATTCAGGAACTCAAAGGCTTGGCAAAGAACTGTCCTATTATTTGGTATCATCTTACGTTTTAGAGAAGTTGCTTGGTTGAGTCATTGTTAAAGCTTTTGCTTCTTCTTTCATTATTGTGGTTCACTATCCAGAGATCACATTTCTATAGGCCCTATAACTGCTCTGCAGCACAAATTAAAGGCTGGGATATTTCATACATATACTTCGAAGTTTCAATGGTTGTCAATCACAGTTTGTAAAATATAGGGATTACAACCTGATTTTAACATCCAAATCCATTGTGTTCATTTTATGTGTGAAAATGAGAAACCCTTGTGCAGACGCAAGATTTCACAGCTTCTTTGTCATCCTGTTTTTAATTTATCTCCATGTTTTGAGCTAGTAAAATGACTTTACTTATCAGTTTAATGTAAAGCGATAAAACATATCTATTCATCTGAATTAACAAAATTTGAGGGGAATGACAGGTTGTGTGGGATTTTTCTCACATTTTGTTTTAATGATAGTTCATATAGTAATTTTACTAATTTATCAGTGACATATATTCACTGAATGCCACTAACCTGAAGTTCCCATTGGGATTCCTTAAGGATGTGTATTTATCTCCAGAAATATTGTTTGAACCTAAATGGACTTTGGTGCATAATTACTTATAGAATCTAATATTTTTCCTAGGTATACTTCAGTAAGAATTACCCAGAAGTTGTTCAGAATGGCCAGCTTGCCACAGATGACTCCTTGGATCCTTCCTCAGGATTGTGCATAACTGAAACTGCACTGTGATTCCTCATTGCCTTAACTGTGTAGAATGTAAACCTGAGATCATCTAAACTCAGTGACAACGTTTGCAAGTGTCAACAGGAGAGGAAAGGGAGGAGGGCGATTCTTTGCACTGGACATCCTTCCTATTTAATACTGAGAAGAAAATTTTTACTGTCCCTGTTTCTTTCATTTCAGTGCAATATGTTTTTCTTTCCAACTAATTATGTTTGTGTTGCTAAGGAAATTAGGCAGATTCAGTTTTTATTTGAAAGTTATGTGGTAGAGATCTCTTTTATTTAAACAGGTGCAGGACACCTAACAGGTCTAGTGTGCATATTTGGAGCTTAGTAAAATAATTGGAATGTGTCCTTTTTTTTGTTTTTCTTTTAGAAATATTTTGAAAGCAAGCAAAACCAAATTTTTTTCAGTGTCACTTTAGCATGACAGCTCTGTCTGAACAGCAAATTTGGTAGTGTGCAACTTACTTGTCTAGAGCAACTGTCTTTCTGCCTGTCACAAGTAACTATGCAGGCTGGGAGGAAAAAAACTTGAAGAAGCCAAAAACACTTTTTCTTTTTGATAGAAAAGTACTATATACTTTTTTTTTTTAATAAACTGTTCAAATAGTGCTGTTCAAGATGAATGTAAATATCAGTTTTATTTTGCTAAAATCCAAATGCTGAAAAATCAGTCTCAGTCTTCTGTACTTCAGAAGAAAATTACCACATTTGCGCTAAGAAATATTTAAATAATTTAGCATACATTCCTCTTTTTACCCGGGTTATCAAAGAAAAAAGGTATTAAAATAACTTGAGGAAATGTTTGAATGACATGTCATTATACCTAAATGCTGTGTAGTACAAAGTTATCTTCAACACAACACATTGAAATGTATACATTATTTGCATTTATTGTGCCTTAATATTTGTGCCTTCAAGCCAAAGCTGTAACTGCAGGGTACACAACAAATTCATTAGATATATGTTAAAAATATGTAACTTCAGTATGTTTAAAAGTTTTGCATCAGGGGTTCTGTAGAACTTCAGCTGTTTGAAGTTACCATCCTGCCAGAATAAGTAGGAAAATACAACCTGTAGTTTCGAATGGCTGTTGCTGATAGAGAGGAATGCAGTGAGAGAGGGGTTCAATATTCATAAGTTATGTCCTGATTCAGCAAAGCACTTTAACACAAAGGCACTATTCCCATGTTTAAAAAAATAAATCAACCAAGTGCTGTATTGCTTCAAATTTTTCAAATTTAGTGAGCTATTCTTTGAGGTCCAGTAGAAAATACATCTATTCATCTTGCTGTTTAAAGGGCACAGGAGAGACTAAAAGGCAACAGATTTCTTCAGGACATGGAAAATACTGTGCTTTTTAAAAAATACTGAAGTTGCTTGCTATTACCTTTGTAATGCTGAACAAGTGTTATTTACCTAATGTTCATCCAGTGGTCTAAAAGTAAGGCAAACACAAATGTTCCTCATTTCAAGCAGTTCTACCAGAGTATGATTTAGTCAGATGCAAAGTTACCTCTTACTGAGAAGTAAATTGAGGCCAAAGCCTGTACCTCAGCACAACCACTCATCTTGGACATTTTCATGCTCAGAG
Organism: Sturnus vulgaris; assembly: GCF_052056855.1. Lineage (NCBI taxonomy): Eukaryota > Metazoa > Chordata > Aves > Passeriformes > Sturnidae > Sturnus > Sturnus vulgaris. The sequence goes on along the minus strand of NC_142244.1, from coordinate 78,618,021 downwards.
CCAGCCCACTGGTGAGAGGCAGAATCCGTGTTCCTCTGTTGCAGCATCCTCCCTGCACTGGGGCTTGCTGTCCTTCTGTGAGATCCCAGGAAAGAGGGGATTGTGTCTGCAGTGCCACCAGCCAGCTTTCTGAGGGACAGGGGCTTTTGGAGTTTGTGGAACAAACATCAGGCATCTGTGCTTGCTGGTAACATTCTCTTACATGGTTAGAAATCATTAGGGGGGAGTTACGAAATGAGGGGCTTTTGCCCCTTGCCTTTTTTTGTCAAGTCCTAACACTTCTCCTGCAGTGTATAGCACCTTACAGTGTAACAAGTTCCACTGAGATCAGTCGAACTGAACTTCACACAGTGATGTGTAGCAGGAGCCTTGTGCTACATCTGATGATAAAATATCAGCCAGCCAGGGGCAGCTACCAGCCACCAAGCCACATGGCACAGATATGGTCATGTAGGCAGTGCTTATGGCAGATCCTTTTGAGAACACACCAGCCACATCCACTTTTTGTATTGGCCCTTCTCTGAGCTGCTGCAGTCCACTTACACAGTGTCCTAGCACACAGTCATCATCATGTGTGTTCTGTGGCTGATTTCCTTTAAAGTTGTCTGAAATAAGGATAGGGCTGTTCTGCAGCTGAGTGAGAGTAGTGGTTGTATTGCACAGGTATGTGAAGATGTGAAGTTTAAATGTGAAAAGTCATGTTAGATAATGCTGGGGGACTGTGCAGCATAAAGGAAGTTCAACCTCATGGCCTTGTCCACAACTGCCTTTTTGGTAAGGATCCATGGATCCATGTTCAAACTCTGCTCAAGCTTTGCCATGGAAAGACCTGGTTGGAGGGGTGCAAAACACAGCTAGGGTGAGCTGACCAGTAAGGAAGTGCGCTTAATCTTGGAGTTGGGAGTTTGAGCTCCTCTGTCTTTTTTTTGAGCAGTGTGAATATATTCAGAGTCTGTGTTCTACAATATGGAATTCTTATTATTTCTAAGCAGTTAGTTCTTATAGGAGAGGAAGTGTGATGTATAATACAGAGACTTCTAAATACTCCAAGAGAATAGTAAGTTCTCCTGGCCATACATACTTGGAGTTTATATTTTTTATCAGACCCAAGGAGATCTGCACACGTAAACCAAGGGTATAATTACAGTTTTAGTTCATTTCAGCTCTGAAATGAATCTATGGTAAGTTATATTTCAGAGCAGAACTCCAAAACGCTGGCTGCTGCAGACTCACTGGTATGAGACCTTGACAGATCTGGCTATCAGTCTATAAGCTAGAATTAATTTGATCCTGTAGCTTTTTGAATGTGCACAAAAATGTTAGGTATCTCTGAAAATGCTGATTCTGCTTCTTCATGTGTTTTGGCAGGACACTACTTGCTGTCGGTATCAAATATCAATATAAGACAAAACAAATTTTTTACAAAATCACAATTGAAACCCATAAATTGCTGAGTAGAACAACTGATAGCAAGTGGTTCATGTCTATCATTGGCATTATTTCATCTTTTTGGTTTTTAGCAACAAAAATATTTTATTCAGGAATCTGGTTTTGCTTCTATTGTTGATAGCTGGTTTTTTTGGATCTTGATTAAGACCGACTGACCCATTTCATTTTAGTTGGGTAAAAAAGGTCCAGTGTACCTGAATGGCAGAACTCAAACCAGGGGGAGAAAAAGACCTTCATGTGGTGAAAGTCTTGGTCTGTTAAATGAATACACTTATCTTTCCAGCAAGCTGTTTTATGTTTCCTTATAAAGAAAAATTCAAATAGTTTTAAACTTCCGTTTTGAAAATTGTTGTGCTTTATTTGGAAGTAGCAAAGGTTACTCTAAGTTGCATACCTTACTGGGGATCTTGGAAAAAGAACTCACTCTCTTGAGTTATTCAAGCCTGTAAAATATTTCTTCACCATGAGGTGCCTTAAAGTATTCCAGAGTCTTATTTCTAATAAATACAATTTTATACAGTAATACTGAAAATCATCAGCTACAGAACTGTTGTTTCTTAGGTGTAAAAATCTAGGAACAGCCTCTACTTCTGATCTTGAGAATTGTTTTTCACACATTTGTTTTGGTATGTCTTTGGCCCACCCCTTCTCAAAAGACCACTGTGAGCCAACAGAGCATGTTGGCATTTCCAAAGCCACAGTTCTCCAGGATAGGCTATTCAATGTTTTACTTATTTCCTCGTTTTAAGGACAAAAATGCTCTTTAGTGAACTGCACTATTTGCCAGATGGGCATAATCTTTTGTGATACCATTTGTACTGTTCTTTGGAAGAGGGAGGACTTTCTGACCAGCCTCCGTAGTGCTGGTTGCTTAAGTAATGTTGATGGATTCTTTTAGCATTCCCAATACATGTGTGAAATAAGATTGCAAAAAGAATCAGAAGAAATGCTGCTTTTTTTGTTAAACTGACCCTTTGAAATATCTTACTTCGAAATTTGCCTTTTTTTTTTTTTTTTTTTTTTTAGGGGGGAAGAAAGGGTTGAAATCACTTCTTTCTTGTGATGGTGATGAGCATGACAGTTTTGCAGAAGATGAGGCTTTCTACATATGTTTTACATTGTGTAACAGCGCACTGCTTTTTCATCATTTTAACTCTGGTTTTGTTTTGGTTTGGTTCTTGCATTTGTTGTAATAATTTGATTTTGGTATTGCTATGGAATGATTTCTTTTGTAGATGTTCACATGACAACTGCTGTCATACAATAAAAGGCATTTCTCAGAAGCCTGTCTTAAGTCTGTTGTCATTGCAAATGTGTGGCTGAAGGCAGAAGTTACGGGCTGAGCTAAGTCAGGACATGCCTGATATCTCCAAACACCTCTCGGTGGCATCAGTAGCCCCAAGAACTGAAAATCCACTTGGAGGTACAAAATACAATAATGCATGCCAGCTTGGTTTTACCAGTTTTCTCCAGTCTGAGATCTCTCAGGTCACATTTTTGCTTTAAGTACTAAAAAGTATTGCAAATAAATTTTTTAAAATTGTGATGGAAGAACCACTGAAATTGCACCAGTGCAGACGGGGTATGGTCTCTGCCCAAGCAGCTGGCAAGCTCACTGGGTTGGACAGTGGAAATGTGGACAGAAGTGAGGTGGGTTAGCACCGTAACTCCAAATCTGGTGTTACCTCTCAGTCCTGTGCTTCTGTCTGATGAGTTTGTTGCTTAATTTAGCAAGACACTCGAAAACTGCTTTTTTCTGAAAACCATGCAAAATTCCTCCCAATGTCTTCCAAATGTCTCAAGTACTTCACTCTGCTATTTTGATGCAGGATTTTTAGTACAGGATGAATTGTGCATTTGTCAATAATCCCCTACTGCAGCAAGTTGCAGGACCTGGTACAATATGAATTGTCATCTGTCCTTTTCTACTATGGAATATATATTAAGAATTTCTCCTATTTCTACCATATTTCTCACAGCCACGATGCAGCTCTCTTAGTTGCCTCTGAGTGAATTTGGCTTGGGTTGTTACAGCACACTGTGGGATGTGCAATATCCACCTGCAGTAAGCTGTATCCTCATAGAACAAGCACTTGCCAAATGCATGTGCTCCAGCGTTAATACAGCAGTTCTCTTTTAGAAGTGGAAGAGGGAGATTTGTTCCCTTGCCTGAAAGAGAGCTGCTGATTAACAAATCCAAAGATGCTTTTTAGGAATCTGCTCACAAAATAAGCATGAATTTCATAAACTCAGTGTTTAAAGATGGTTCATAAATTTGGAGAAGTATTACTGTACAGAAAATCAGGGCCATACTCTGATGTATGAAATCAGGTTTCCACTGTCTGCACCTTGGCACCACTTAACTCCCAAACTGGCCTGGAATTAATAGCTTCATCTGTTTTGAGATACAAAATTCCCTATGGATATTAGCCCCGGATCCAGCATATGCTGAAAGTACAATAACCTTGAGTAGAAACTGGAGGTAGTCCCACTGCCATTCAGGAGCCAGGGCACATCCTGCTTTTAAGTTGCTGGATTCAACACGGATACTGGGATAATACTCGTTTTCTTCAAATGTGTGAGTTAACAGCTGCACCAGAGCTTTTGTCCCTCTCCTGCATGGGGTATCTTGGTTTTTTAGAGCATACTTTTGGGTGTTGAAGGTTTTCCTTAGGCTAGGCTGCTTGGATCTTCTCATCTAGTGCATGATCGAAATATAATACTGAGGATCTTTTTGATGGGAATGTTCATCATGAGTGAATGACATGGGAGATTGTTTACACCAGGATAAAGGAAAAGCCTAGATTCAAGTCCAAGTTCCAGGGAATATTTGTGCATTTTATTTGTCTTGGAAAATCCAGGAGGAGCTGGGACTTCTACTTCATTCTGTCAGCATAGCTGAGATGTCGTTGGGCAGCAGGATCCATTTGCTTGTGCTTGCTCCTGCTCTCTGGCCCCAGTGGGCTGGTGGTGGCCCAGGCTGCAGCTGCCACCACACAGGTCTGACAGGTCTGCTCTTTGCAGTCAGTGCTTCAGTTGTTGGGCAGCTCTGCCAAAGCAGACTCGCTTCTCCTGCCTCGCTAAGGACACTGTTGCCTTGGGTGACATCGCTGCCATGTGGAGCTCTGCTTCATATTGGGATGGTCTCAGTGCCCAGCTGTTCCTACTGCAGCTGCTGCTCCTTCAATTTATGGGCAGTGAGTCTCCCTGTAGACCAAGCTGTTCTTAGAATCAATAAGCTCCTAGCAAGGGCTCTGGAATACTAGCTGAAGTTTCTGCATTCACCACACCCAGAGAAAAAGCTCACAGCTTATGCAGTTTAAATCACTGTGTTGCAGTCAAGGGGATGTATATCATCTGCTCACATAACATCTGAATGTGGTGCCTGAAGTATAGCTGGTGGATTGTGGTCATGCTGGTCAGGCACATAAGACTTACAAAAAGCTCTGGTGCTTTTTTTTTTTTTTCTCTTTTTTTCTCTATTTTTCAGTTTTGGATATTTGCTATGGGGAATTAAAGTAAGGTGAAACAGCAAAAAATAGTTCCCTTTGTTTAATTCTAGTAAGCTTTGTATCTCACCACAGTTCAACCACAGATAGCAAATAAAGGAAGGAGTTATTTATCCTCTGTATTCTGAAGAAAGTAAATCTTGCTAGTGTTCATGCCAGGTGACCTTCTTCATGGAGCTCTCTCTTTTCCAGGAAAGGACCATAATTATCTTATGGCATTAAATTGAGTTGGGTGGGAAATGCAGCCTCAGATTTATTAGTCAAAATTTCACTGTCACCAACAGCTTGTTCTTGAATATTACACGCCTGGATTTTCTTTTCAATGTAAGTGCCAAGCATGAATAGGACAAGTGAGCACTGTTGAACTGTCTCTTGAAAACATTGCCAGGATACCAAAAGAGAGCATTTCTCCCCCTCCCTGCCCAGCTGAGAGGATTTTTCCTCATTCTGTACCAGCAGGACGGCAGCATTGTACCAAGAATATGGACCGCTCTGTGTTTTGGTTGATTTAACATGTATGCACTTTTGCAGAGTAGTGATTTCCTTGAGTGGAGTTATGCAAGTAATTCACCGTGAGTCATTCATGCAGTGAATTAAGTGCCTCTTTCCACAACCAGGTCATCCTCTGACAATCTCTTTTTTTTTTCCTGGAATTACTCAACAAATCCTTTTGCAATTACTTTTAAGCATTCTGTGTAGATCACACGTTTATGTATGTGGTTAATATTTGTTGATTTTTTTGAGTCATATTCATAACACATCAGAGAAAATATGTAGTGTTTTCTCTGTATCGGTTGGTATAAATGTCGGTACCTGCAAATAAAAATTTCATTTTCATCTGGTTTCAGGTGAGCATGTGCCTGTTCATTTCGGTGTGTATTCCTGTCAATAAAACTAGATTTACTTGAATGGTGTGTCACATTATGCATGCACATCAACACAGAAGGGCAGGGAACCTGCATTTTTCAAAGAGTTTTATGGAAAAGTCTCTGCTGATTTTTCTAGCAGCAAGTGATAGAGACCATCATGGTCTTCGGGGAACAGGAAGATGCCTCTGCACATGCCAAAAGAACGTAGAGAACAGCTAGATGCCTGCAGTCTGCTTGGATGGAGCAGGGCTGTCAGGAGTCTCCCTGCACGGGTTTCACCTGCCTAGTTTTGCATTTCTGTGCGTGTGAGAAGTTGCAACAGACTCTGAGAAGCACCAGTTCAAGTTGCTGAAAGCAGAAAGTGAAAGGCCAAGTGCTGCTGGTAAGCAAGAGCAGGTGTTTATCCTGTGCCAGGCACGGCCGAAACCTGTTCCCCACAGGTGTTGTCCTTACAAGTGCACTGGCTGGATGTGCCTCTGCCCCATGGGACTAATTTGGCTTTTTTGGAGGAGGAGAAGCCCTCCAGAAAGGAGAAATTTTTAGGGAGAGCTTCCTAGAGCACGAAGGAAGCAACAGTGAGGTTTCCCTCAGAGGTCTCCCTCTTGCAGGAAAAAAAATAGTTCTTTTCTGATTTTCAGGATGTGTGCTGGACCCCACTCTGCAAGGAAGGTGTAACAGCCCACAGTGCTTAGCAGGACCTCTTAATGGGCTGGTTAAGTGGCTAATGGGGATGCCTTTGCTGCAGCCAAATGGATTACTTAATAGAGACGTGTAGATCTTTGGGAGATGACTGGGCTGCCAAAAGGAACGGGCAACAAACCAGTTGGAGCTGCTGATGCTGTTGTCACAGATTTACCAGAAAATCTGCTTTTCCTTCCAGCTGCTTTTTTTTTTTTTTTTTTTTTTTTTTTTTTTTTTTTTTTTCCCTAAATAAGTGATTATCAGTTCAACCTTTCCCTGGAACTGATACTAAGGCAAACTTCTATCAGATATTGCTAATTGTAATGTGCCTTTTCATGGCTCCTTGGCTCATGATGGCTGCCAAGCTCACAGGATATTTTGGCCCTTTCACTGAAACTGTGGCTACTGTTGTTCACAGCTGTTTGGGACTTCCATTTATCCATCCTGAGGGAAGTGTAAGAAAGACTGGTCCATGCTGTTAAATTGTTTGCATAATTTCTTTTTTTTTTCTTTTTTTTTTCCCTACTGTTTAGCTGGGAAAGTTGATCTTAGACTAGAAAAAGGATCAGCAATGCTACAGTTTTAACATGGAATCATCATATCTGAGTGATTCAAGATGAGTGTGTCCCTCTTCTCTCATCCATTGCCTTGAAGTTGAGGAAAGTGCTTGATTTCCCACTTTGATTTCTCTGGACGACTCTTAATCCCAAATTTTAGTGAGGAGCTGATTTATTGTCTAGCATCAGGGAGGGGACATTAATTCTGTCTGCCACCCAGTGTGCTTGCTTGGAAAGAAAGAAACCTCCTCTGCTGTAGGTAAGATCAAAACCAAAGGGTATAAACTGGGTTGAAATCCATGTGTTCAGGCAGCTTGTCTGGAAAATGCGACTCTACTGCCACTTAACCCTGTAGTTGCCTGGAAACCCTTCCAACACCTGGCTCTTTACCTTGAAGCTCACCCAGAACCACCCTGTTTGGGTCTCCAGAGCTGCCAAAACTTGCAGCTTAGTGCCTCATGCCTGCCAGAGCCTCCCTGGCACGGTGAAAACAAGGAATTTACTTGTGTAGGGCTCGGTGGGCCCTGGTAGCTGCTCCTGGCACTTCCCCATGCAGCACCTGGCAGCTCCATCTCCAAAGGACTGCTCCAAAAGCCGTGTGGGAGCCCTTAGGGCAAGTGGGAGAGGGGCTAAGGAGGCCCAGACCTGCTGCCTCCCGGGAAGTGCCCTCAGGGGCAAGGATGCCGTGCCCCCTTGCTGAAAGCCTTTCCTAGAGTCATGGTGCCAAGGAAAGAGAAGGAATTTGGATGCCAGAACCGCAGTCAGCTCCTAAACCTCCCGGGACAGCAGCTGCCAGGGCAGTGAGGAGGAGCCCGCGGCTCCCCGCTCGCCGGTGGCGGCCTCGGCGAGGTTTCGGCATGAGGCACACGCTCCCTCCTTGCTCGCCCTCGCAGCCCCCGCCGCCCTGCCGAGTCTGGAATTCCTGGCTGCGGAGTGTGGCAGTTTCAAAGCAGGGGTGGAGGAGGCTCCTCCGCCCAAGGTAGCCTCCAGCCTGGTTGTTGGGGCACTCTCATGGCATGTGGGAGATGTGGGTTTGGGCCCCTCGGGCTGAGGCGTGAGAGGAACCCGGGCCTCCCACTTCCTCAGCATATACTTTGAATACCGAGGCATTATATAATAAAAGCTATCACCACCTTTTCTTCTTCCTGCTTTGTTTTTAAAAGACTGATCTGTGTGGAGTCTTTTGAAAGAAAGGGCGTAGGTACCAATCTCCAGAAGAAGATTCCAGACAATGGATCCCAGGCAGACAGGGTTGCCTCACTCCAGCCTCAAGGGGCTTTTAGTGCAAGAGAGAATTGCACATACACCCTGGTCCTCCACTTTTCCTGTTGCTTCAGTGTAAGCAGCTGCATGTTCCCTTCAAGAAGATCCCACTGTATCCTGCCAGCTCTGTTGTGTTCAAGTCTCGAACCACCCAAACTCCACCATCAACCACACAGGGATTCTGAGTACAGCTCCTGAGATGCTGGAGGCCAGATCGTCTAAAAGTCTGTGCCCAAACCTCACCTGAATTTAACCTTAAATTCTATACTTATATCAGCTTGTCAAATCCAGATGAAATTACTTTCCTCTTTGAAAAAATACTGGAGATAGGGGCTAGATCAAGAGGGACATTCTTATATAATTGCATAAGCAGGTTAAAATATTTTTGTTGCTTTGAAAATTTTAGAGGAATTTAGTCTAGAAATAAATGTCCACAAGTAGTTTTAATCACTGCACTCTGTGAATACTGTTTGAAATAGTCTTGGCAATCAATTCTGATGTAGCTCTTTAGCTGGAAAAGTCCAGACAGTCCCAGATGCCTCTTTGATGCAGGATCACACAAAGATGCAAGTTTCCATTTCTCTGATGAAGCAAGATGTCCCTTGCCCTAACTGAGGGAGAAGAAGTCCCTGTGTCTCAAAATATAAATGTGTTGCACATGGTGCCTATTAATCAATGGAGTCAAATCTGGAGCAGCATCAGCTCTTATAACTTGTACTCAATGGTACGATTATACAAATCCATGTATCTCTTCATATATCCATATGTCTTTCCACGATATTTGAGAAATGATGGTAGCTGGGTGAAGTCCCTGGGGACTAGAAGTAGGGAAATACTCATTTTAAAAAATGGTAGAAAGGAACAGCTTGGGAAGTACCAATCTCTCAGCCTCTGTGACTGGGAAAGTCATGTAGCAGATCCTCCTAGCTGTGCTAAGGTACATGGAAGACAGGGAGATGAGACAGCAACTCCCAGGATAAAGTCTAGAAGACAAAGAGATAGAGAGCAGCCCTGCCAAGAAGGACTTGGGGATGCTGGTGGATGAGAGGCTGGACATGTCCTGGCAATGTGTGTTCACAGCCATGTAGGCCAACCATATCCTGGGCTGTATGCAAAGGAGCATGGACAGCAGGGTGAGAGAGAAGGTTTTCTTCTACTCCTCCTCAGTGAGACCCCACCTGGAGTACTGTGTCCAGCTCTGGGGCCTCCAATATAAGAAAGTCATGGAACTGCTGAAGTCAGTCCAGAGAAAGGCCACAAAAATGATCAGTGGTCTGGAGCATGTCTTCTATGAAGAAGTTGGGGTTATCCCACTTGGAGAAGAGAAGGTCTCAGGGAGAACTTACTGTGATCTTTTGGTACTTCAGTGAGGTTTATAAGAAAGATGGGGACAAACATTTTGGTAGGGTCTGTTGCAATAGGACTAGATGTAGTAATGGTTTTAAATTGAAATAGGGTAGATTTACACTAGACAGAAGGAAGAAATTTTTTACAATGAGAGTGGTTGCCCAAAGAAGGCAGTGGTGGATACTCCATCCTTGGAAAAATTCAAGGTCAGGTTGTATGGGGCTCTGAGTAATCTCATCTGGTTGAAGATGTCCCTACTTCTTGCAGGGATGTTGAACTAGATGAGCTTTAATGGTTACTTACAACTCAAACTGTTCTATAATTGTGTATGTAACCTGGTTTTGAAGCATTCCATCTGATGAACTCTATTATTTTCCCTCTTTTTCTTGGCAGAAATCTTACTCCAGAGGGACAAAGGCCAGCTCTTCAGTGGGTCTTCATGAAAGATTAAAATCTTTGATTTTTTGTGGTAGATATTACAAATCAAAGGAGATTAGCAACCAAAATGAAGAAAGGATGTCACTGTCCTTGCCACACTTTTATCAAGAGCACTCCCCAAAGGATGGCAAAGGTTCTCTGCAGACCCTTCATTCACATCTTCATTATCATAAATTGCCAGTGGAGCAATCATTGCAAGGAACACCAGCTCTGGTAGAGGGGATTGAGGCTTTGTCCACTCTCTGAGACAGTCAAGAAAGCTGAAAACCTTGAAATAGAAACCTTCCCCAGGATGTTCTGAAAGTCTAAGAGTACATTTGAGGAAGTCCAACCACAGGAGAAATGGCTGGTTACCCTGGCCCAGGACTGACTGGCCATGATGCTTCATGGACCCTCAGGTAGTTTTTACCAGGTGCTGTGATACAATCAGGAGATGCTCATTGCAGAGAAATAAAAGAAAGAAGGTACTATAGAGGATCATTTCAATACTGACACTCTTACACTTGGCTAATTGTATTTGTTCATTAAGATAAGGATCAGCATTCAGCTTCTACATTTAGGTCAGCCTTCCAGTACATTTGCACTTGCAAGAGAGAGCTGCTTTAATGAGGGATAATGAAACTTGCTACACATTGCATCATAACTTCTGTGTTAATATCATTTACACATGATAAAATGCAAATACCATTGACCGTCAATGCACAATCATGCTTAATCCTCTAAGCCCACACACACTCATGTGCTAAAACTAATATCCCTAACAGTAAACAAAATACAAATCTGTGCCTCTCTCTGTCCTCCTGAGAACATTTGTTTTCCCAAAACTACAAGGTGCATCAGCTCTATCCACACAGCCAAACAAACAGACTGCCACTGGTCCTGTAGGTACCCTTACTCCCTGTTTGCACTTCACAAAACCGTGACAATGCAGTGAGACCTCACCGTAAACAACCCTGTCTTTAGCAGACCCTCACTCTGCATTACAGGCATTCAAAGGGCATTTCTAATGCATGACTCTAGTTGACTCTCCCAATGCATTTTGGGTGTCCAAGGCCTGCTTGTCCATCTTCTGTAGGCACCTTGAATTTTGAAATAGGCATCTCAGCTAAATGATAGGTGGTAGAGATGCTCAAACTCTTTTTCATTTGGGATTTGTACTGGTAAAAGGGTAGCAGCATACTCTTTTATATCTGGATTTTGTAGTTGGAAAGTAGCGCAAAAGGCAAGGTATTAAGCTGAAGTGAGATCAGTTAGTAACTAGCCATCTTCAGTGAATAAATATTCCCTGAAGGTTGAATAGGTCCATATGAACTTCAAGAACTACAGATCAAGGGCAGAGAGAAAGTTAAATTTATTTAATTATAGTTCTGTTATGGGAAGTTCAGCTCACAATGTCAGAATCACTAAACCACTTTCAGGTATCTTAATACCACATAGATGTTCGTATTTCAGAGGGAAAAACCTCTTCAGGTTGCACTACAGGTTGAGAGTGCTATCTCTGAACTGTATGATTTTAGGGATATTCTGTATCTCTGGTTCTCTGAGAGCTGCAAAAGTTTTTTGATCAACTTTTCTTACTCTTTGAATGTAAAAACTCACATTAGTTCAGGACTGGTGAAGAATTGTCTTTGGAAATTTCTCACGCACCTTATGAAACTCAGCATTACAGCAACTCTTTGCTGTTTCTATTTCTCAGTGCTATCGGCAAAGTGTTGTCTTGGGTTGTAATGATCCAGAAAAATGCAACAGACAGCAGTTGTCTGAAGAAAGCATAGATTTGTGTAGGACATGATCCTTGGGGAGGTGTGCCACTGGTAAGGAAACTCTGAACAAGCTCAGTGCCTCTGAAAGGCACTCTTCTACTTTGATTGCACAGGCTCTTACTTTAAGAGGGCTGCTTCATGAAGCTAGTAAAATTTAGCTTCATGATGCCTACTGGCCAAGTCTCACCATGAACAAAGACTGAGTTAATGAAGTTTGCTTTCCAGAGAAAGGAAGTGTCCCAACCTTTGTAACCAGCTGAGCCTGACATTCACAGAGCTGTTCAGAGTGCTCAAGGTTGAATACAGACGTGCCCTTTAGACACTTCTTGGCCCATTCAAAGCTTTGCACTATATTTCTGTGACTACCTAATATCACACTGTGCTCCCTCAGCAGGCATAAAGTCAAAACTTTTTTTATTTAATACTGGTGAAGCAGATGTTGTTCAACGTTTACAATGCTTTCAATGCCTGAGCAGCTGGAAAGACAAGTGTGTACCAGAAGTGTGTGTTAGAAAACACAGCCTGTACAAAAAAAAACCACAGCCAAGCTACCAAAGAGTGTAGGTGCAGAGAAGCATCTCCTCCAAGAAGACCAGGCAGCCCATGGACTGTGTCAGAGGACTTCAAGACACAAACTCCTCAGAGCAGCTGAACACAGACTCCTCTCAACCAGACGTGCACTCAGTTTGAGTATTATGTATGTTAGATCCTTGCTTTGATATAGTCCCTTACGCAAAGCCTTGGCTCTATCAGTTCCGGCATAGTCAAACTTGGATGAATCAGCCTCCCTCAAACCATGCAGCCTGATTCACACGCTAGGAATCCAGGCCTCTCCTTGCTGCAGAGTAATCAGTGGAAGCTCCAGCAGTGGAGCTGCATTTAGTATCTGCTCTGTGAGCATTTTTGTACACAAACCTCAGGTGTTTTTTGAACCCTGACTGTCGTGAGTGTGCTCTGGATTGTTCCAACCGACTGGATTTGTAAAAGTAAGGCATGGAGGATGAACTTATGCTCCTAAGGAAAAGAAGTGGAGATCTTGTCCATACCTGTAAGTTAGAGGGTGTAAACTCTGTGCTGCAACCAGCCCCACTTTTTGGTGTGCGTTCCCCAGCATGGCTTTGGCCCATGAGGACCAAAGTACTCCTGGGTACTGCAGGGTGTGGCACACATCAGACTGATCTTCAGGGACCACGTGGCTGAGGCCAGGTATTTTAGATGGGAAAGTGTGTTTACTCATGCATCTACAAGTTGTGCATGACATAAAAAGGATTTGCCGTCTGGGTACTTCTTTCACAGCTGGTAGTGTGTGTGCAAACATACACTAGACTGTGAGGTATGTGAGACTTATGTGCATGTATATACGTAGACGTGTGTATTTATATACATGCACACACATACACTGCACTTTTATGCAATAACCAAGTTTAATGCTACCTGTACTGCAGACTAAGAATCATGTCCTCTTGTTCTGTTTCTTTTTTTGCAGAAGGTCAAACAATGCTGGTTTTAGCAGGTCTCCCTTTCTGAGCATCAGTGGGCTTCAATGCCCCCATCACAGTACTGTGGTGAGCTGGTTTTTGTACCTGAAAGATCAGAGAACTGAATAATCATAGTGCTACAGCCCCTCTGCATTTTCTGCCCCAATGATATTGCTGAAGTCTAGCTCCAGCTTCCCTCCCATCATTATACCATTATGTCTGAGGTGCCTGATTTTGTTACCTGCCTTTTGTGTAATTCTCTGGACTCCTCTACAGCCAAGACTCACTTACAGTCAAAGAATGCTAACATGCTATTTGCCGAAATTCTCATGGATGAGAAAATTAACATCCCCCCCCTCCTTTTTGTTGTTGCCATGGTCACAGGAAAGGAATTAAAGCATCAAAGCCTTCCATTTCCCCATGATGGATTAAGGAAATTATTAATTTGTCTTATAGAAAGGCAGGTTGTGTCTCAGCAATTAATGTTAGAAGGCTCTTCATGAGGGGAATTTCAGCCTCCTGGGCGGAGAAAGCTAAAGCATCTGCTTGTTCACTAGCTGAGATAGATGGGACGACTATGGGGGTCTGTGCATAATTCCTGTCTTTATTAGTAACTCCAGATAGTATTTAGCTGCCTAGGCAGTGGTTTCTTTGGGGCACAGTATTAAAAATTCAAGCCCACCTACAAATTAAGTCGTCTCCTTTATCCATTTCTTTTAGGCTCCATCCATGATCTCTCAGGTTTTCTTCCACTGCCAGTTGAGGAAGAGAAAACCAAGGGAAAAAATCTACTTGCATGTAATTGTCTTTGATATGTTCCTACTCATCTCTTACCCTGCTTTCCTGGCTCCCTGGTGCCTAGCATCTACCTACTGGTGAAGCAGCTGTTTATATGGGAACATTTTCCAAAGATTAGCTTCACAGTGGGATGTGTTCTCCCAGGGAGCTGCAGACTTGGCCATGGCCACTGTAAATGACACAACATGGGGCATAAAGACTCAGTCCCATAAAGACTTTCTGATGGATCTGTTTAACCAGCTCCATCTTTTACCAGCTACATCTTGCCATGTTTTTTGGTGACCTGTCCTGGCTGGAGCTGCCTATGCTTGCAGGAAAAAAATGGGGAGGAAAATATCTTACCCTGTCTGCTTCTGGTGTCAAAAATTCTCTCTTTTGCTTCACCTTTTCTTCTCCATTTCTGTTTTTAATTCTAAACAGTTGCAGAAAATTGCAGCATTTGTCTTCAAAATTAGGAGACAAAAAATACCAACACCAAAACATGGTGATTTTGATCTTGATACTCATCAAAATTCTCTTGACTCCACAGAGGGTCACATTGTCCCAGGCTTCTTTTCAGCAGCTTCTCTGAGCTTAAAGGTGCTGCTTTGGCCTCCCACTGCCAGCAGCAGTGTTGTCTGATGATAGAACCCAGCACACCATGCAGACTCTTAAATTAATCCTTTCCTATTTCTTCTTGTTGCGTTCAGGTAATTTGGCTTCTTTATTTACTTGATCCCCTTTTTTTCTTCCTGAAAGAGAGTGTCTTAGTGCTTCCCATTGAAACCTATGGAGGTAAATTGTTGGAAGATGATACCTGGTGAGAAAGTGCAGCTGGGGCAGAGGTGGCTGAGCAGCGCTTGTGACACAGAGCGGTGCCTCATGCTAACCTCGTGGCTTATCCCTTTGATATGGTGTCTGTCAGGCACTGTGCTTTGCCTACCTTGCTGTGGGAAATGAGGGAACTTGTTTGTCACTTTTTCCTATGCTGACAGGGCACAAAGAAGGAAAGGATCTTTTCTCTGAGTGGTAAACTCCCATTTCCCTTTGATCTGCTTTATGGGAGTACCTTTCCTCTATGAATGAAACAAATGCCAGGACTACTTCTTGGAAAAGCTGAATGCAATTTGGAAACTCAACAGGAGTTTGCATACCTGCCATATTCCTATGAATAATACAGTGCTGTTCTCCCAGCGACCACACTTAGCTCAGATATCTTTCTTGAAGGCATGCTGCAGTCAGGAAGACTCCTTCAGCTGATTGAAAGATATGAAACCCTTGTTCCTGGGTCTGACGGGTCTGTAATTAAGAGCTTTAAAACCAATGTTGTAACACCATGAGGGACATTTCTTTGGTGTTAAACATGTCAAATGACCTACTGCTCTCAGATGCTGAGCTATAACCCTTAAGATCTCAGTTGGGGAGAAAATCCATATTTATGTCTCCATTTGTGTAATAGTCATGGGGCCTGGTGATATTGGTGTCACAATAACACTTCAATATGCAAATAGATGGATTTACAAACACAACATAAACCTACAAAGTCTAAAAAAGTAAAATGTTTCACCAGGTATACCCTGGATAGATTTATATATTAGTTAAATTCGCTTTGAAGTGTTCCACAGTATGCCAACACCATTTATTTTTTCCTCTGGTCGACAATGTGTGTACAATGTGCAGGGTGTAAAGTAGGTCCCAAATGAGTTTACCTTCTCCACAGATAGCCTTTGAGGACTCAAAAACAGAGATGCCATCTCCTCTGCTATGCCTTTTCTCTCCAGCTGAGCTGAGTAATTGAGCTGGTAGCCCTGGTGGCACCTCAACACCTCCACAGCCCTTAATACTGAGCTTCTTTTGGCCAGCCTGCAGCAAGTATGCATTGTGCTCTCCTGTTGATCCTTGTTTTCTCTGTATTCAATACCAGAAGGCCATAATGCTCACCATAATCTCTCTCCTTATGCTGATGTGTGTCCAAATGCTGGTGGCCACATGCAGATATATCTTGGTGTTCAGCATCAGGGGAGTGGGGAGAGAAAGATTTATCTGCCTAAAGAGAGGGAAGAAGGAGATGCAGACATCATAAACCCTTTACTCACACCACAGTTTACATTCTGTTGTGAGAAGGAATTAAGCTTATATGTAAATCCCTTTAAACTGAAATATCCACTGTCTAATTCAGAAATAAAAAAAATTATAAAATTTATCTGTCTTCCTTTTTCCATCTTTCCAGACTCTATGGAGACCCACCACAGGTCCAAAGAGGAGTTTTGCAAATGTCTTCTGCTCTATGGCAATCCTGCTGTTAGCAACACATGCTTTCTAGGGAATGTGGAAGATGCTATGCACCAGATAAAGTTTTCTTTTTCTCTCTTTTGCTTTCTCTCCTGAACTCCAGTGTGAAGATTTACAGGTCATGTCATGACAGCCTGCTCCACAAGGTAAGTGAAGCTGAGAGCAAACACTTCAGTAATGGAGTGACTCCAGCTGCCTTTGGCTCCTTAGGTGATGCTGATGGAGGCACACAAACATGCAAGTCTGCCTGTACAGACCTGGTAATCAATTTACAGAGGGATATCATCTTTTGTAAACATGTGGAAACCAGAAGGAGAGTTATGTTGCTGAACTTAGGCTGTGGAGAACTCAGTAAGACATTAAGTTTCTTCCTCAAATACTATGAAAGGAAGTATTCAGGATAGAAATCATGACAAGACAGCCTTATTTCCAGGTAGCCAAAGGGGAAGAAGTGCATGCTCTTTGGGAAGGAAGGAAGGAAGGAAGGAAGGAAGGAAGGAAGGAAGGAAGGAAGGAAGGAAGGAAGGAAGGAAGGAAGGAAGGAAGGAAGGAAGGAAGGAAGGAAGGAAGGAAGGAAGGAAGGAAGGAAGGAAGGAAGGAAGGAAGGAAGGAAGGAAGGAAGGAAGGAAGGAAAGCTTAGGTGCATAACTTTTCAATATAAAGACTAGAAATTGGCTGGTTCCATCAAGAGAAAGATGGATTACATGGCAAAAAATCAGCTGGTATATTGAGAAAGGATGATTTCTTTATTTTGTAGACAAAACAGGTAGAATTTTTTAAAAAGCCATAGAAAATACAAAAAAAAAAAGTGTTGCAGCCTGATTAAATGGGTTAAATATATTGGGGGGGACAAAAATGCAATTTCCCGCTCAATTTGCTGGCAAAATAGTGGCAGAAACTATAAAACCCCACAGAAAAACTTGCCGTGGCACATGGGATGTTGCTACTGAGGCACACTAGGCTTTCAACAACAGGAAGGTGAAACTGGTTCCTCTCCTGTATCATGGCAACATGCAGGACATTATCAGAAAGCTGCTGTTTTTGTGATGGCTTGAGCAGGACAGGATGGAGGCAGAGCTCATGTTTCATCAAATCCTGTGGAAAGGCAATGGGGCTGGTGGGAGGGGTTTTTCTCCATGCCAAGGCAGAGGTGTGTGCATAAAATAAGTGTGGTATCAAGAGGTGCACAAAAGAGTTGTAAGCAGACACCAGCTGAGGGGAGCTCCCCCTTGTCTACCTGCACATAGATTTAAAGGTCAATATTTGAGAAGGCGTAGTAGGGAAGAATACCTTCAGAGAGGTTGCTGCTTAGGGGAGGGTAAAGAAAAGTCACTCCTGAAGGATGGGAGACTAAATAAAAATATTCATGCTGTGGACACAGATAGTGCTGCAGACTGTAAGACTGGGATAGCCAGTTTAGAAATATTCATCTTGCGCAAGATGGATAGAAATATAATCTGGTTAACACCCTGGGTGGTGGGGAGAGACTGAAGATGAAGCTGCATGAAGGATATGAAGGATCATAACACAGTGGCTGTCATCCTGCTTTGGTAGTATTAAAAAATCCTTCCGTGACATTGCACTAATGCAGACACCAGTGTTGCTGAAGATTTAAAACTCCAGGCAGATTGGAAAAGCTAGGACAGGGACCGGGTATCGGTATAGTACCAGGAGGAAGATATCAAACACTGCAAGAGCAGAAAAAGCCAGGGAAATGTAGCTCGATTGAAGTTGGAGTAGCACTGCCCTGCCTCTGCCCAGCGCCTGAGTGTATGGCCCAGTTCAGGTCAGGTGCATTCCTATATTAGGACACTTTTTGAAGGAGTTTTTTCCACCCGAGGTGCCTTTGGTGGGGAGAGAGCCAGGTACCTCAAGTTAGGCAGGTTGACTAGGGATTCAACTATGTAAAATATTCAAGGAGAGGATCGCTGGATCCCGTGGAACATGAGTCACCCTTTCATATTTGGCACTCTAGGTCCCACCACAAGAGCATGCTTCAGCACATAGCAGAGAAACTTTCAAGTCTCGGGATGTGGCAGGGTGTTGCAAAAGACTGTCATGGATATTATCTCAATAGTGATTTCTGGCCACACCAAAGTGGTTGGTTTTTTAAAAATGGTTATGATAATAGTTTACCAGGTTACTAATTAGTCTATTAATTTTGAAATGGTTCAGAACAAGGTTGAAAAATGATGATTCATATGTATTGTTTATCAAGAATGATTCCAGAGAGGACAAGTACTTATTACAAGTATATCACATTATGAAATCAATAGAAGAAGAAAAATAAAAAACTCTCAGA
Source organism: Sturnus vulgaris (assembly GCF_052056855.1). NCBI lineage: Eukaryota > Metazoa > Chordata > Aves > Passeriformes > Sturnidae > Sturnus > Sturnus vulgaris. Next base: position 78,599,296 of record NC_142244.1, on the reverse strand, counting down.
AAGTAATAAAAATCCTGAGGAACACCATTCATCTCCCAGGATAAGACAAAACAGATCCCACTAAATGCTCAGAAAATGAATATGAATAATATGAAAATAAACTACAGGCATAGCATTCACTAAGTGATGTAAGAAGAAATAAACTTATGTCTCTCATCTTCTGCTCTTACCATCAATTACGTTTCTTTTGTGTCCCGGTGCAAGAGTAAAGAGTATACAAAATTGCCTTTAGAAAAGGGTCCTGCCCCTGATTATTTTAGCCTCTAATCCTAGTCCTGTGTTCAGATGTTATGTCATTTCTCAGTCAGATTTCTCAGTGATTAGAATGCCTCCCCAGAGACAAGTTCATTGACAAACTCCAGGAATTAGGTCAGTGGGAAGACTTCCACTTGATGCCGGTAAGGTCTGGGAGTATTGCTGCTGGAAAACTGAATCTGAGGCTCTTTTTACAGCTCGTGATGCACTTTTATGACAGAATCACAGAAGGGGCCAGGTTGGAAGGGACCAGAATGGGGTCATCTGGTCCAACCTCTGTGCTCAAGCAGAGTATTCTTAGACCCCACTGCATCAAGGCATGATCACAATCCCATTGTCCCTGTTGCTGGAAAATGCCTGCTTTGCTTGCCATGCAGGGCAGCAAGGGCAGACGCCCTCCCCGGCTGGAGAACCTGACTCCCAGCCCAGGTTTCCCTGCCTGGTAAATACACTCTAATTTACATTCCTCCTGAGTTAGTAAGCTCGAGCCTAGTCTTGAATCCTTCTTGAAAATCCTGGACTGATTCATTTTCCCCCTGAAGAAGCTCCTCATAAACTCTGGCTCACCCTACACACATACATTTCATTTTAATTAAAAAATACCTTGCTGGCATGACAAGCTATACAAGTTTTGCTAAAATATTAAATAATAAAAAAAAAAACCCTCTGAACCCTCAGGTCTCTGTCACTGAGAGATACAATACATCAAACATCTGTCCAGAACAGAACTGAGGATAGTCATAGCATTTGGAGGTTTAACTTTTTTCCATTTATCATTGTGACGTGTTTTGGATTTGGAGGTAAGTTCCTTTGCAGCATGATCATAGGTCACTTCTTCTTTTCCCCCATAGCTGTATGAAAGTTTTCCTCAATTTTTTTTTAATGGAAAGTCTTTTACTACTTTAAAATGTTATTTTTTTAAAAAAGAAAAACTCCTCCTCACATTTCCACCTGTTTTGGGCACAGAAATAGGATGCTTTTCTCCATTTCAATTCCTCTCCTATCACATTAGTTGTGCAGTGATTTCTTTTTAGTTCTGCACTGTGCTTTGCCTCTTCCAATTTCAACTCCTCGTTTACAGTCATTGATTCTTCATATGCTGAGGATCTACTCCAGGCTGGCATATTTCAGCCTGTGAAGCTATCCATTAGTCTCAATGCGCTATTTAAAACTCTTCAGCAACTCCATCTTTGAGGCTTTAATATATCTGTGATAGTGACCTGTATATAGTTTTATGGTAGGGTTAGGTCTGGGGATGGAGACGTGCTCTTGCTCCACTTTCTTCAAAGTCCCAGGCTCCCTGTCCTAGTGCTGGGGGAGGAGATGTAATCCACAGAAGGTAGTGTGATGTATTGAGAGCGGTGTAAGCAAAAGTCCACAGAAATAGAGAGCAGTGAGGTGGAGTGTAGGTACTACCTCTGGTATGTGGGCAGGCACATCCAGCTCCTGGGGTTCTCAGCCAGCAGCTTTTTGGGTGCTGGGAGAGAGCAGCTGAGAGCATGCAGTCAGGGAAAGGCACACTAATGTAATGTACCCTCAGCACAGGAACACTGCTGAATGAGCACCACCGAGGTGTGTTGAGATGTTGCTCCAGCTGGACAATTAGCCTAATGGTATAAGCCCTCTCTGAAGATGTTACTGGGGGGTCTTGGCATTGTGCTGTGCTAGCACTTCAGCTGCAGCCCACGATCTGAAAGTTCAGACACCCAGCAGAGCCATAAAGGACATGGATGAATTCCTAGGCAGCTATTTCTGCTGCCTAGGGAGTAATTAATTGCAAGGTGAAGGGTGCACCTTGGACTGGAGTACCTTCCTACCTTCTTGGGTAAGGTGAGTGACTGTGCAGAGAAGCCGCCCAGTTACGTGAGACCAGGGAGGTGGTGGGAAAATGCTAAAGGGAGTTTATGCAGTGTGCAAGTCATTGGTTTTGTCTGGTGTTGGAGTCCTACTTTTCTTATGTGAGTATCCTCAGTTGTGATGGCTTTCGACTGCTGGTGCCAGGGCTCGGCTTGGCTGCACCACACGTTGCAGCTGCCAGTGTGCTGGACATTCAGGGCTGAAACTAGGAGCAGCAGCACAGTTAAATCAATGCAAAGCTGTGCTTCAGCAGCTCAACTACCCATCTCAACCCAGCCCTGCTGACAGAGCTATGCCACTCTGAGCTTCACTACTACTTTATTTTCTGCTTACATAAAGATCTTCCCACTGTACTTCAGTTCAAAGCTTAGACGTGAAGTGTCTTAGCTTAGAAGTGTCCCCAGGGAATTTATCTTTCTACTAGGGTGCATGTTGATATAATTTCTTATCATCCAAACTAATGTTTTAATCTGTTTTTGAATGTCTCTTTCAGTGACAGTCCTCTGGAGTGCATTTCTTGGCCATATAAATTCCTTTTCTGTTCATCCATGCACTTAATTTCAAGAGCAAGCCACCTTCACAGCAGAGGTGTTCCATCTGTGAGCCATGTTGCTGAGGTTTCCAAAAGTGTGGTCTTGTAGATTTAATATTTATAGTTATTTGTAGGGAATTAAATACTTATTTGTTGCCTGTATAGTAATGAACGTTTGAGTCTTCCAGCAGCTCAAGAAAACAAAGTCCAGCTAGACAGCATTAACAGACTGCATACAAGAAGAGGAGGAAAAGCAGCAAAGAAATGTTACAAAACTGACATTTCTAATGTATTTTTGTGGTGAAAAAATACCCAGAATGAGCAACTGCAGGTAGTCTTACCCACTGACTGAAGTCCTAAGCAGCATTGTATATGGTGAAATAGGTAAGAAATTGCATTGCGGAGAAATTCAGTTTTTATTGCTAAGGGAAATTTGCCCCTGAATGCACATTGTTGAGTTAGAAAAATGGAATGGGCTGTATGTGATTGACAGTGTGGCCATGACCCTCTCAGTTTCTCTCTCCTGCACCAAGACCTCAGTTCAGCATCCCGTGCTTCCTCAGCTGCCTTCCATGACCTTGGCCATAAGTGCTCATCTGGAGACTTTTGGGTGCCTAGAGAGGAGGTGAGAGAGGGCAGGTTCTGGCAAAGCTGATGCCTTAGAGCAGGAAGCTGACAATCAGCCATCCAGAGGCATGAATCCTTGTGGATGTGTTTGGCCCATGCCTCTGTGGAGAGCCTCTACACCAGCCTGCCTCGCTGGGGTGTTGCTGTTTGGGTCCTCCTCACTGGCTTCTGCAATCACAGGACATAGATAAAACGTAAAATAAATTTCTAGAAAATTTCTTTGTGCAACTAGTCTCTTGTGTTGGAATGTATCATGGGTTTTATTCCAGTTAATGTATCACAATTCTCAATATCCATATAAACATTGGCACACTTTAAAATCCTTTTTTTCTAACCTCAGCAGTATCTGTGGCTTTAGGTCCCACACATTAATTACATGTTGTGTAATAAAGCATTTCCTTAGCAGTTCCTTAATTTATATAGCAGAAAATGTCTTCTAGGCAGCATTTCATCTACCTTGCCTATTATTTCCTATTATTAATTTACTCTCAAAACTGGCATCCCAAAACTGACATTTTCCTGTCAAGCATTTCTCTCCCTGCCAAGTGCTCTCCCTTATCCATTTAGAAGTCAGAGAACATCCCTCAGCACAGCGTCCCTTTCAGTGGGTGCTTTACATCATAGTTTCAACATTATTTCCTAAACAGTTTTGAAACAAGTTAACCTTGAGTTGCTTCAGTTACCTGGGCTCCTGGTGTTCCTGCTCTCTGCCCCTCTCAGGTTTGCCATGAACCTTTCTCTCCCCATCCCTCAGGGGTGTTGTGTCCCCAATACCGTGCAGAAAGTCTTGTGGTTTTTGTCTTCTGAGACTGCTCCAATTACTTCAAAAATTACAATTCTCTTTGAATCCCATAGTCTTGCCCATTTTTGGAGAAACTGATAGGAAAATCAGAGATTTCTCTGGAAGAAGGATGAAGTAAGCACACCCTATTCAAAGATTTGGAGTGGTTTATTGAGCAGAGGTTTCATCCCACTTCCCAAGCTCTGGAGTTTATGTCATGATAGAGTTTCAAAATTTCTGTTTTGTTTCATTATTAGAAAAAAACTTTTCAAGAGACAGTGGTAAACACATGTCACTTTTTTTTAGGAGAGGTGCAAGGAATTTTCCCCATTTCCCACCCTGCACTCCTGTTCAGAGACAGAAAACTTCACACTATTATCAATTCAGTGGTAAGCAATGAGAGGTACTGTTGAATTTTTAGGCTCAGAAGAGTTTCTGTGCTGCACTCATGGTAGCATTTTCCTCCACACTGCATGGGCTTGGCTGACAATGTGGCACACCAGGAATTTAGCTACCTATATAAACCCTTGCAAAAAATACAGTCTCATGATGTTTTCTTCTGTGGTATGATTTTTATTCTTTTGCCTTTAAATGTCTGTGGGTGTTTCCAAATAAATCCATTTTGCAGAGAGTTAAGATAGCCATAAAAATGTGTTAAGTCTGCAGATATTGAAGCTGTGAGTTTCCGATCCAGATGAAACTTTTAAAAGTGAAATTTTGCTCAACTTTCAGTGCAGGATCTTTTTTTCTGGGTTTTCTTCGTGTTGAGAAGTTTGAGTCTGTGATTCCGTGTGTGTGCGTTTGTGTGTGTGTGTGTGTGTGTGTGGACACGCACATGCATCTGTGGTCTCTGCTATTTCAAAAACTATAATATTGTGAAAGCATAACCTTTTTATAGACCAAAGTTCACAGAGAGTTTTTTCTTTATCTCTCTTTATAAATTTTATTTATATGTATGATTTTGATAGCTTCATGCCTAGCTGTAAATAAATAGATACATAAACAAGCAAATGCTGGGGTTTAGTGTGCTTGGAGGCGTGGACTGAAACTGGATTTGTGTGGCTGAGGATCTATGCACTGAGCTGAACGTAATTGCCTCTAGTTCCTGTGCACAACATCTAATTTGTGGATTTAAAAGTCCATAAGTGCTTATTGCCATGATGGATCATAACAGCTTTTGAGGCAGTTTTTCAGCACCAACGTGGTAGAAGATATTAATTTAAAATTACTCTGCATACATGCATTTTTCTGCATCTGTGACAGACCATCAGTACTGACCACTGTAATGAAGGGGGTCCATTATGGACTCTCCTGTGTTCCCAGAGGAGAAAACATGAAGGACAAATAAAGGGAACTGTGTTCACAACAAAAAAAAAATTTCCTATTGTGCTGATTGGCTTGAGCTGAACTAAGACAGGAATAAAGTAACCTGGTACCTCTTTCAGGCTAAGAGGTTAAAGTGTGGAGTTTTAACCCAAACCAGTGCTATATGCCATCTCCATCAGCCCCGTTTCAGGCTGTGAGAGGCAGAGGTGCAGAGGGTTTTTGTGAGCCTGCCCTTATTCACCATTATCTGCTAGGTACTGCAGATAGTAGAAACTTCCATCAGGGGTCTCTGGCTAGCAGATCATCTTTACACATCACGCCAGCGATACATGGAAATTCAGAGAAATCTGAGGAAAGGGTTGAACGTTTCTCATTCTGTTTCCATAAGGGTCAAACCTGCCACATGGAAAGAGACGTGCCAGCACAGTGAGCCCTTGCATGGACATCCCAACTACCCCGTAGTGCTGAGCTCCCTGGAATTATCCTGCACATGTGTGCAGAGTGTAAAAGAACCACTTAAAACCAAAAAACCTGTCACAATCTGATGTCTGTGGCTACACTGTTAACCAAGCTGCTAAAAGTCATAGCTGCCAAATGCTGTGAAAATTATAGGATCATGTTTGGAAGAGACACTTGAGAGGTGGTAGGTAGCCCCCTTCCCTGTGTCTGTTTATATGGCAAGTGTGTGTGTAGGACTTGAGAGGGTGACTGCATGTGTGTTGGTGGGTGAGGGGATTGGAGACCAAAAAAGCACATGCAAAATTGCAGGTTGCTGCTACTGCTGGCAAGAGGTCCCATTTTAAAAGGGGCTTTGCCTAGAGGATCTCAGCTGCTTCTTGACTAGATAAGCTTTGGCAAGTCAGATGAGGAACAGATACACCTGAAATCACAAATCTATTGCCTTGGGTTTGTGTTTGTTTTTCAGATTATGAAATGTGGAAGTGGGAGACGTGAGGAAAGGGGTCCTGAGGAGGCACAAAATCCAAATGGTAAAAAGTCAAGCCCTGCTTCAAGGAGGATCTGTCTTCTGTTGTGCACAAGCACAAAGAATCATGAAGAGATGTGGTAGCTTGAGGAGACAGTTTAGCAACATTCTTCTTTCTGCCAGAAATCAGGTCCTCTCCTCGACTGGCAAAAGCTGCAGAAGCCCCTTCCTTGTCTGCATGGGGATAATTTCTGTACAAAATGAAACGAGGGGGAGGAAGAACATAATTTTCCCTTCACAGCAATTGTTTCAGCTTTCAATAAATACCCAGAGTATGTGTACAAAATATGTTCAATGTATTTAGCACCCGTTTAATGTATAATCAGAAATTACTGTGACACCCATGAGAGAAAATAGGCACATATAGCATTTCTGTAGTGTATGTTGCACAGTGCAGTATTTCTCTCTCATGGATACATATGGTATATTATCTGTACATTTACCATGTGCATGCATGCTTACATACTCACATATTTATATTTTTCTGTAGGAAGAAGACTGATTTTTAAAATTCTGCAACATGGGTGAGTTACATAGTAAGTACAGGCCAGATTACTGTTTTGATAATTTTATAGTTTTGGGGATTAAATTAGAAAAATGTAAATTTCCTAGAGCCTGAGAAGCCTAAGTCTCATATTCAGAAGTCATTTAGGAAGAAAGTCTCCATCATGTAAAGAACTTTGTACTGGCTTTTCTGAACTGAACTTGATTTTATATATATAAGTATTTAAGTATTACAAAATACTTATATATGATCTCTTTCTGTCTGAATGTAATTATTTGAATTTTTGAGACATACAGATAAAAGGTCTATGGGACCTTAGTCCCACTATTAGAAAGATTTTTTAAAAAGACACTCTTGGCAGCCGTAGTACAAAACTGCTCAGAATTCAGCTTAAATCTTAAGTGTCATGTGCCTATGATTTTGTGAAAGTGTTTGTGATGGAACAGCAGGGCTCTTCGAGGCCTGTGCATTGTCAGGCAGACCTGCAGTGTGCACAGGCTTCCAGTACGGCTGTGTTTCCATGAAGTACTTTCGTGTGGTATCATTTTTTTCAATCATTCTTTGGGTCATAAGACATGGGTTAATGCATCCTTTCCCAGACAAGTGCCAGCAAAACCTTTATACTCTGCCCCAACATGGACTATTCTGTAAATGCTACCTTTTATTAAAGAAATATTTTGGAACAATTGCAGAGAGTTTTTAATAACATTATTAGCACTCTAGCCTTCTGCCTCTAAAGCCAGATGACTTGGGGCACTGTAAACACTGGCAACACTTTCTTCATGTCAGTAGCCTTAATGACTTCAACTCTGTACAGTACCGGTAACAAAACCAAGAGTGCACTTCAACCACATGAATAGGGGTTTTTTTTTTTCCCCTTTAAAACTTTTCACCATACATCATGTTGTCATAATTTTTTGTTGTAGGGAAGCTCAGGAATTTCCAGGATGATGAGCAAGCATCCCACAGGAAAGGAAAAATTCTCCCCTCACTTGGTAGAAACCTCTCCACTCTCAATTTACCTCACAGAAAATCTTCAGGCCAGTCCCAAGCAAGCCCTACACTGAGCCTCAGCTATTGTAGTCCCACAGAAGTCAGTAGGACTAACACAAGGATGGGCAAGTTTCAGTAAAGCTTCAGAAGTTTTCTGTATAGGATTCCCAATTGAATGCCTGCTGCAGTCAGGAGGTGGATGCTGTCTGGTGGCAGGAGACATGGTGCTGGTGCTGGTAGTGGTTGCCCCTTGGACCAGCTGAGGCCCTAAAGTACTGCAGCCCTATAACCACCTGCAGAATTAGGGATTTTGTGGGAAAGGAGGGAATTTTTACCTAGAGGTCTGAATTTAAAAAGAAAAATAAATAAACGGGAGCTGGTTTTAGCTGTTTTTTGCTTGGGAATAAGGAGAGCAAAGCCAACAGAAGTATATGAGAGGGGACAGCAAATGCAGGTGACTATGTCTGGAAGGCATAAAAAGGTAATTTAGTACTTTGTGATTTATCACATACCGATCCCCTGCCTGTGTTGTGATGAGTGTGTGCAAGGGCGGGAGGATGCTGAGGGCATGTGGATACACGCAAACCTGTGAGCACACAACGGGGCCACGGGGAACCTGCTGTGGTACCCTGAGTGCCACCACTGTGGCACTCTTTGGCACATCTCTTTGGGGCTGGGGCAGCCAGGTGCTCTGGGAGGTTTTACACCAGCACAGTGACAGGAGCAGTGTATTTTCCTGTGCGCCTGTCAACTGGCTTCGCTCTCCTGAGCAAAGCAGTGCAGTGGGTGCTGGCTTTTCCCACTTGCTGGGATGCAGGTGCTGTGGGAGCAAGCCACTCCCAGAACCTACCTCACTGCATCCAGTTCCCTCTGTGCAGCCTTGAGGGGGCAGAGCCTGTCCTTCCCCTTACTCAATGTGCTGCTGCTGCTGTAGAGAAAAGAGATGTTGCCAATCCCTTCAACCTGGCAGGGCTCCCTTGGCATCTCTGCAGCTCCATCTGAAAGCAGTGGAGCCATGTGGATTTGGGGGTGTCTGTTGGAGGGGTGGGAGGGCAAACTGGCACCTTCTGGCAGGTGACATGCAAAATGACCTTAGTCCCCACGTGTTTTTGCCCAATCTATTTTACAGAACAAGAGCCAAGACCAGGACTAAAAGCGAGGGCTGCCTTCAAGCTTGTTTATATGGCTGTCCACACAACTGTCTTAGCGGGAAATGCATTTTGGAGTGTGCTGCTTTTCCCCTCCCTTGGCTGCACTGTGAGGGAGAGAGCATCCTGCATCCCATGTCCTGTACCCCACACCCCATATCCTGCAACCCACATCCCTCATCCTGTGTCTTGCATCTCACACCTGCACCCTGCATCCCACATCCCCTGTGGGACCCAGTGGAGAGAGGGCTTGAACCACTGCCTGTTAACACTGGGTGCAGTCTCTTAGTGCTGAGAAATTTAGAGGGGTCCCAAGGTGCTGTAATAACAGGCTGGCCTGCATAATCAGCAAAGTCACAACAAAAGGCATGGTCACCAGCGTCAAGGGAAAAACTCTGTGGTGGCACTGCCTGCCGCTGAGCTCCCAGTATTGTGCCAGATCTGAGGAAAAGCCCTGAGTGGGTGGAGGGGGCAGCACCCACAGAGTGCATCCTGCCTGGACCAGCGAGCCCAGGACTGGGATGTGCCTCCTTCACAAGCCGAGCTGTAAACAAGTGCCTGAGTGTGTGTCTGGCCTGAGTCAGCCCCTGGCTTCCCTCACTGCCGCCAAGGCGGCAGGAAATTTGGGCTGCAAAGTCCCTCCCAGGGCTGCCAGCCTCTTTGTTGGGAGCTGGGAAGAAAACCCGTCAAAGCTGAGGAGGAGGAAAGGTGTGCCGAAAACTGAATTGCAAAGTAGAAAGGCAATTTCGACTTAGCTGGAGTCTTGAATTTCTTAGTTGGGAAAATAAAAAGCAGAGTGTGAATCTACAGCTAAAGAGCCTTCCTAAAAGTGTCAATAATTTCCATATACAAAGAATTTATTTTAGCCTTGGATTTCAATGTAAAGTGATTCAACTACGGAAAGTAGGACCACTTTATTGCTGTTCACAAATTCACATGCATTTATTCTGCTGAAAATTTGATATAGGGCATTTTTTGTATTCCCATTTATCGCTTGCCAAGAAATAATTAAGAATAGGAGCTAGAAGATTAATTTTAAATAAAAAATCTTCTCAAATGAAAATGTCAGGTCATAAAAATTCCTTTTAAATCATAACAGCATATAAATCTTTGAAATTAACCATGTAATTACAATGTCTATCAACTTTTACCTTGAGCTTTGAGCCTCTCTTTTTAATCTCCCATTCTTTTTTAATGAATAGCTATTTTGAAATTAAAAAGTACTGTTCATTACACATGCCCCACTATAATAGGGTTTTTATCATATTTGCTCTATTTAAAAATACTTGCTACTTTGTAATTATTCACACGCCGATCCCTTCCTATATTGAGTAGAAAATAAAAAATGAAATAGAAGTCAAAGGTGCTTTAGAGCTGAATGATTTACACAATTCATTAAGGACGGTGATTTTTCAGTTAGCATCAGATTAAATGGTTACTTACTCTCAAATAGCCCTTGGGGAGTTGAATTGCTGGGTAGCAAACAGATTAAAGTTTGCATTGAAAGAAAAATTGAATTCAGAGGTAATCAATAGCATAATAGGGGCAGTGAGTGGTGCCTGCTGCCTGAAATGAAATTACCATATTTTTAATCTTAATTTTCCACTCTGTTTATCTGACAGTGTGGATGTGCAATCCAAACAGATAATGAGAGAGTGGGATATTGACACTGCTGTCCTCTGGAGTGCTTGTTTTCAGTGATTAAATGCTGTGATCTGTGATTACTTTGTGCAAGGATGTCAGAGCTGCTGGCCAGGACTATGGGAGGGACACTAGCTCAGCAGCTGTAGCTCTCTGGTCTCTCAGGTCCTAATGTCTGAAATTCATTTTCTGCTGGCTATATGGGGAGGGGGGAAATTGCCTCTTTATGTATATACTTCTGCTGCACAAATTACAATAATTAATCCCATTACTATTGTTGTCCTGATTCAGAAACGTTTAATTAGATCAATATGTAGTGCACCCTCTCTGTAAGTGCTATATTAAGGAGCCGCCAAACTTGCAAGGGATAGTAAAACATGAGTTATTATACAAAGCATGACTAGAAAAGTTTGAAGGTAAAGTGAATTATCTTTGTAGCAGAAGAAGACGGATAATGGAAAGTGTGATTGTACCAGAGATCCAGCAAAGCCAGTTGGTGCAGATATATGGAAATCTGAAATGTAAATAATACCCATTGTAAGTATAACATCCGCAGTCTTTTAAAATGCAAATGTAATGATAGAGATGTTTTTGTAAAAAACATAGAAGGACTTGGGAACAAAACATGATTTAAAAATTGTAATACATTAACATAGCTAACACAACTGGAGTGCAGAAAAATATAATGATGCAACCCCTTTTTGACAAACAACCTCGAAGATTTCTCAATTCTATGAGTATGAAATCTCAAAATATTCCTGGTGTTTGTTGCTTAACCCAAATGCAGTGTAAGCCATTTGCATTTTGATTAGAACCAGCGAGATAGTATGTTCAGTATCAGGGCCTGATCCTGCCTGATAATGGGATTACTGGCATGTAGCAAGGTTGTTTGTGTTCCTCAGTCTTTCAGGGATCAGGCCCTGGAAACAGAATTTAGGAAGCCCTGAAATGTGTGTGTACATGTGATGGATGGGTGAGTTACTTGAACTGGAGTACGTCAGGCCTTGGCAGTGTATTTATCGGCGACAGCTATCATGTTCTCTGGAGAATTAGCGTCTCTCTAGAATGCAATTTCCACGTTTGATTACAGTCTGAATTGAACTTCTCACTTTTCTAACATTGCCACTGGGAGACTCTCCTTGTGGATATTCCCAAACCTTTGTATCAAATATTACTTTGGTCTAAGAGAGGTTATTATTTCAACCAATCATTAGAAATTTAGCCATTTTCAGGTATTTTTAGGTTTTGCATTCTTTTTTAGGGTTCATTTCTTTGGATGGGTGGATGGGTTTTTAAACTTTTACTACAATGCAACAGAGAAGGCAAGATTTTGTTTTCACAAGTGCTAGATTCTCACAGCTACGGTTGCAGTCATTACCATAGGCAAGATTTCACTCCTCCTGAGAATGAGGGGCATTATGAAGAGCTGAAGGTCTCCTGAGTGTAGCTCCGTGCAGACCTCACTGTCTGTGAGGGTCTGTGCCTTCATGGGGGTCACATTTCTTGAGCTCTGCTTTGACACAGGGTAAGGAGTCTACACCTCACAGCAGGTACTTCAGGAATGCCCAAAAGTCAGATCCATCTTTCCTTGCACATATGGATGTAAACACGCATGTCCTAGATTGATTTCCATGGATGAAAGCTGTAGTCCACAAGCATCCTCAAACTTTGCCCCTCTGTAGTAATTTCTACAGGCTGGAGCAGGGACAGGGTGCATGAGCTAAAATACAGCTGCTGCCTGGTCAGGTGCTCTTCACCAGACAGGGCTGTCTTTGCCCTCTCCCTTACAACTAATTCAAAGAGATGTCATAACATGACATCTGAGTCATTCCTAATTTTACCTTCCCTTCCCTTTGAGCATAGTTTGGATGCTCAGGTGGAAACAATGCAAAAGAGCTTCTTTACTTAGAGAAACCAAATCCTGAGAGCTCTGTAACATCAAATCCCTGAAGGCTAGGAGAAAGCCCTGTTTTACTCATAAGAAGCAAAAATAGTAAAACAGCTGCTACTCCAAGAATTAATACAGAAAGTGGAAATTGCCACAGAAATACCACCCCACTATCAAAAACTGAAACATGGCAAAGTCATTAAATTTCCTCCATTGCCTTCCTTAAAGAAGTACTTTACTCTTTGGGAAACTTGGTCCTACTTCAGATAAAACCAATAGTACAAAGGACTTCAAAGGAAAAAGGAAGGTATATCAGAAAAATATTTTGGCACGTGTATGTCCCCTGTAAGGGGGCTGAAGTACACCCTGTGCAATGCCCAAAGGTGCAGACCTGGGATATTTCCATGTAGTTTCTGCATATGATAAGAATTTAGATGTTGATACAAAGAAAAATAATGTAGCAAAATGCATGTTGACCGAGATATCTGCAGGTATTTGTTAATCCCTGTTAATATTTTTCTCTCAGTAAATCATAACTGGCCATGTATCTTGCATGGTGCTATTTCTTCTCCTTTACTTAATGTTCATAAGGATAAAGGTTCTCATACAGCATCATTGAAAGCTGTGCAAGTTTTATCACTGACTTCTGTGAGAGTGAGAACAGGATCAAAATGCACATGGAGGTTTCCCCAGTCTTAATTTCCTATTTATGACTGACCCAATGAGAAGATGGGACAGAACCATGAAACCAGTTGCTTTTTTACTGGCACTTCGAATTTTTGTTGTTTTATGTTTGTTGGGGGTCTTTTTTTCCAATTTCAAACCTTTCTGCCAGCTCAAATGAAGTAATTATATAAGTATTTCTAGCACAAATTGTCATGAATGCTAAATTATAATGCCTTTTAAAAGGAATACTTATATATGACCTTGAAATTTGCTGCTTTGTTTCTTCCAAATACTGAAATATACTACAGTGCTTGGAAAGTGAGTGTAAAAGAGGTGTGAGTGAGGCAGAAGCAAATGCAGTTAAATGTCTGATCAAACATTCATGACAGCATTCACCCACCTTTAGTAAGAAGCCAGTATCCAAAATATTCACATAATTACAACCCATGCCTTCAGCAGACATTCATGATAACATTATTCTCATATTAATCTTTGAACAGTGCATTGAGGTGATATTTTGTCACTTCCATATGGTCAATGACGTGAGTTCCCCTCAGAATTGCCAATATCTCACTGAGTCACTTGCTTTACCATATTTCTTTGAAACTGTTTTCTCCTGAAATTACTATATCTGCTGTGTTTGTCACATCCATTAATATAAAATACAATGAATTTATATTAGCAATATTTTTTAAAATTGCTAAAAAATCCTGATGTGAGAAACTCCTTTGATTCATGACGTGGGGTTTAGATTTGCTCTCCTTATACCACAAACTACTTCAGATAAAGATGACAGAAAGATAGGTGTTTTCCACAGTTATTCAGAGTTTACAAACCTGCTGAAGCTGAGGAGTTTGCTTGAGCCTAGTGAAGTAAGAAACTGTCTAGAAGAGGGAGAAGCAGTAGTGTTGCTGTTGTTTCCCATATATTAACACCCAGCTACCATTTATGGAAAATTATAAACTCAGATATGAGCAAGTCCTCCAGCTTTCTTTTAAACAGGGACATCCATAGTCATTACTGTTCTTTGCTCTACGTTGTCTGGGTGTGCATCAAATTCCTTATCAGCACTTTAAAATGCTGTCTCTGGGACTCAGTGATATTGCTAATAAACACCCATTGAAATGGAAAGTGGCTAAAAAACTGTTTGAACTTCTTTCCTGTTGTCTGACCATAGCGGTATAGTCCCAGCAAACGCTGGGGTTTATAAGAGCACAAAAGCTTTCTTCTGCCCATGTACCTGCAGTCACCACTCTAAGTATATTGAGCTTCAGAGCACACAAAAGAGAGGCAGAAAATCCAAACCAATCTCTTCCCTTTCACTCCTTAAATCCTGACATGCTCCATCACCTCTTCAAAATAGTGAGCTGCCCTTCCCCAAAATGGAGAAAAGAAACAAAATCAAATGCAAAACAATGAAGGAGGGATAATCTGATCTTTAAATAAGGAGACATGTTGCTTGGGGCTTAAGCAGGGTAAAGTTTCACAATGATGTCACCTTCTTCTGAGAACGTGACCCCCGTGAGAGGTGAAGGGTGAAATATAAATACCGCTAATCCATTGTGTTTGTATATCTCTTAAATATGTGCCAAGTTTGGCATGGCTGACTCCACCAACTGTCTGGCAAACTAGGAAGTCTTCACTACAGGCTTTGAATGAGCAGTATTCATGGGAATCAAACTGGCTGTTCTTTTTTTTTTTTTCCTGACTGAAGTACACCTCATTGATGTATTTTCTTTAAAAGTAGACCTATTTTTCTGTCTCGTTTCCGACAAAACTGTCTGATTTTTTCAGACAAAAGCAGAAGAGCCATTGCTTTTCGTGCAGACAGCAGTATCCTCCACATATAAATGATTTCCACAATCCCAAGTTAAAAGTCACGTGTGTGAAGTTCACTGTTTGCTTCTTCGCTCATTTCAAACTCATTTTAATTCACTGAAACTCATTTCATTATGGTATTCACCCACCTTTAGTAAGAAGACTGTATCCAAAATAGTTGGATTTTGGAACATGGCATTGAGCGGGTGTACCATATCTCCTACCATGCACCAGCTGGCAAAGTGAAGAGGTATAATGGACTGTTAAAAACCAAGCTATATTAAACCACTACAGTTTATTTGTTTGTTTGTTTGTTTATTTGAAAAATCTGCTCCAATCTAAACAGGAATGTATTCAGGAAAGTCACACTGCCCGTGTTATAGAGGCTGTTGGAGTGGATGACTGACAACCTGTCTCTCCTTGCCTGGTTGTCTATGTGTTGGTAAAAGTGGAAGGAAGCTACAATAGCAGAAATGTCTATTTTTAGGAGATGTTCATGAAATATATTGAGAACAGAAAAGTTTAAGATTTTTGAGGATGTCAGTGATTAACATTTTTTTGTTGTTGGAATACCCCTGGAGAAATCCCTGTGTCAGTGTAGCAGAAGCAGAAATGGAAACTGACTAAGAAGCTCTTTGATTGAGAGCTCTGTAAGCTCTTTTTATTTGTCTTGTGATAGATACCTGTCTACTTTTAAGACCAGCAACACAGGAAGCACAAATATAGATTTCATTTTAATAATATTTTTATTTGAAAGCACAAATGCTTATAGGCATGACAGCTGGTAAGAGGACCAGAAACTGCTGCCCCACCTCAGAGAACAGGAACAAAATCTGTGCCCCACCACTTGGACAAGAAAATTTGTTTAATCCAACATTTCTCTGCAGAGAACTTTCCTGAGAGGGACACAGAGAGGAGGAGGATGAGGAAAAAAGGAAAAATACTTACTTCTTTTCAAGAGGAAGGCAACTAATAAAAAATCTTGTATCCCAGGAGGCACAGCTTTTCCAGATAGATCCTGCAAAATGCTTTTCTGTGAACTTGAGAAATGCTTTTTTCCCCTGGTCCCATCTAGCCAGGTCTGCAGGGATTTTTGTTTCTCTTTGACTCACTCTCTCCTTTTTACTGTAGAGAAAGTGTTTGCTTTCACTGGTAAGGGCTTTCACAATCTATTGTCATCCAACCATTCATCCTTTTTTTAAGTAGCTCCCCACTGGTTTTGACTGGGCAAAATATTTGTCTTTTCCATGCAAAATCTGTACACAGGTACTCCTGGACTTTTTGCAGTGCCTCAAAGGCTTGTGCATGATGATCTCAATATCATCAATCAATACTGATTCCATTTCTAACCCCAAGTTCTGCCTTTTCCTTGGAGCAAAGATATTGCTAGTTTCTGTGCTAGTGTGCACAGTACTGGTCACAACCAAGTCCTAACCCAAGGCTGAGGCTCCTGGTTAGTCCCATAGTAGCGATTCAGCAATACCTAGAGTGTAAAGGCTGAATATTTGCACATCACTTTGATCCTATTGCCATGTTCATGCATGTACCAGTCTTCACTGCTGAGACTCTGAAGGGCAGGAACTGTCTTTTTACTGTTCCTGTGTGCAGGGAGATGGATAAGATCACCTAGTGACTCTACTCAGCTGAGTCTACAGTGATTTCAGGTGTCTTAGAGGGTCAAAGACATCCAAGTGGGCTAGGAGGTATGACACAGGACCTACAGGACCTGGCCATGAGGAGCTGGCCACAGGACCTACAGGAAGAGACCACGAAGGCCAGGTAGGACACCCCAAAGCAGGTAACGTGACCTTGTGCACCTCTCAGCTGGTGAACCCCACCAGAGTGGGGTGACTCTCCGTGAGCTGTGCTAGGTGGCTGTGTCAGGCTGGAGGTTGTACATGGATAGTCTTCCACACAGGCCAGGAAAGCTGCCAGCAAACAACGAAAGTACTCGAGGAGCATTGAAGTTTCAGCCTAACTTTTATTTAGCTGTTAATTAAGCCACTGGCTGTGTCTAGACTAGAGGACCTGGGCATGCTGCCAAGCGCCCGTACACGGCGTGTTCCCACTCTGCTGCATCCTGGCTCCAGCCCGGGGCATGATGGCCGTGTTTGCTGCCCGCAGTGCCCAGCCCCGCCAGGAGCCCCAGCACATGCTCAGCACCACTGAATTTGGGTGTCCATGGCCACCTCTGGGAGCCTCGCAACACACAGCCAAAGGTTACTGAGGACATGGCCTCTGTCACCAGAATAGGAGATAACTTTATTTTCCAAATAAAGTCCCCTCAAATGCTAGGTTGAAAATGTTGAAAAGCAGTCTTCTAGACATGCTGATGAAGCGCTAATAAAATAATGCAGCCAAGTCCCACTAGCTTTGAGAAATTAAGCAGGCAGCTGAATTCAGCCTATGGTAAAGTTAAGTGATATTTAATGAATTTGAACCGACACCAATTATCTGAATTTTTTCCTTACTAGCAGAAGGAAAACCAAAAATTGTTACCCTGTACGCTGAACCAAAGATATGGATCAAGCAATCAAATGCATAGGCTTCTCATTAGGGCAGAACAAAGAGGTTGGTTCACTACTTATTAGTCAACAGTGTTCATTTGTTCACTCAAGCTGCAGATCTAACTTGGTACAAAAATCATATTTTCAGTCTTGTTTTGGATCAATATATAATTAAGGGTATCTCCTGGGGTGGTATCAACATCTGAGGTACGCTCTAGATAACTTCATGGCGTAGTTTACTGTACATAGACTAATATGAGAAACCTGTGAAGAAGAGAAAGGAAACCTTGTCACTTTTCCCTCTGAAACTTTTGTGCCAGCTAGAGGTGGTATTTACCCAGACACCAATGAGAAACATGCAGAATCTGTTTAAGAGATGTATCTGATCACAAAACATACATCTAAATGAACATTTCTCTAAGAAGTGTACATTTTTCTCCCCTGACTGAGATGAGATTTCAGAGCAGTCGTCTCATGTGCAGCCATCTACAGGTCAGGAAAGAGAAAGCTGGTGCAGATACTTGCTGCCAAGCAGAAGGAAACTACCCATAATCTTCTCCCCACATTCAGGTCTATGCACTGTGCAAAAGCCATGTAACTACACTGAGCTCTCTGCTTCCTGAGGACATCCAAACAGGAGCACTGCACCTGACACTTTTGTCATAGCAGCTGGTCCAGATCCTGTGTTTGTTTTGAGGAACAGAGCCTGCCACATGCTGGGGAAACCACTGAGATAGCATAGACAAAAGGATGTCCAGTCATTCTTTTGTGGTTAATGGTGTGATAGCACCAGCCTGGGGCTTTGCAGGGCAGCCTCCAGAGAAGACCAAATCAGCCACACCATCTCAAGACACTCCAAGTGCAATCCATCTTCCTCTGTTTTTGGGCAGGCAAGAAAGTGTCTGTCTCTAAAATTGCCACCCAATTTCTAGAACTGAGGAGTAGCTGTACTTCAGAAATTGACCTATTTTAGAGATGAAAGGAGAAAGCAAATTCCCTTGCTGTTCATACAGCTGTTCTACCTAAACCTTGTATATACCTAAACAGTGTATAATACAGTATTTACTGGTAAGACAGACTTTTTATATCCTGGAGTAAAATCTTGCTATCAATCTAAGAAAAACAATCTGGAACTGAGACACCTGCCATAATATTATTTTCATTTGATACTGTATTTCATTTGAGCTTGACTTTAAAAGGACATATGTGCCTGGGTGTGTTAGAAAAACCATAGATTTAAGTGTGGAAAGTGGAGTCAGCAGTCATGAGAACTTTTACCATGTGACAAATATATAATCTCCCTGTAACACCAGACCATAATATATAATATATAGCTGGGAACTGTGCAGAAAGGAGAAAATTAGTCATTTACAAGTAGTCCCTTGTGTCTTACCTTTATTGCAGAAGGGTTTTGCATAAAGTCTGTCTTGCCAGCTTTTAGTGTGCCACTCTGCAAATGAAAGGGAGGGAAGATTGCCATGCAGTGAGCTTGCTGGACACAGGTTATAATTTCTCTCCCTGTTAATGGTGAGTCTTGTGAAAACAAAAATTATTCACCCAGTGTGCGGCATGTAACCTACTGCATGTATAGATTAGCAGTGATATAGAGCCCTGATGATGATGGCAAATGAGTTAGAACAACTAAAGTGGATGACTGCAGTTCTTACAGGTACCACTCACATTTGGATCAATACATAACTACAATTCTCATGCATTTACTGGACCAAGATTTGTACAATTTTACTGACTATGGCTGCACAGATATAAGGGATAATTATTCTAGGTGTTAGCAGTGGTAGTAAATATTTGTATTTATATTATGGTGGTGTCCAAAAGAACCAGTAGGGGACCATTATGCATAGAACTATATAAGAAAGAAAAGATATAATCCCTTCCCTGTGGAGTTAACCGTCTAGGGGACACAAATAAAAGGTAGAAGAATGGGAATAAAATGTACATGCAAATGAGTATAGCAATGAATTGGGGCAGCTTTGTGAGTTGTATGACTTTTTTGTTATTCCTCTAAGGAAGAAAAAAAACCATGCACAATGGTTGCTATCAAGTCACTGGGACATTCTAGGGGTCTGGAATTCATTTCTGTTTTAGAAAAGTGAGTTTATGAAAATTTTCTATTTTTGTTTTTGTTTCGTTTAAATAGAGGAAGAGGAAAAAGTGAATCATAATAATTTCTATTTCTTTGGATGTGTAAACTCTAGACTCTAGGATTTTATCAATTATAATATGCTAAGAAATGGGCCGTAATTTGCAAAGTCATGTGCATATACATTCAAGACACATAAGAGATCCGGTTGCTGATCACTCTCACATCTGGTTTTAGTGTGGGTCTCACAGGAATAGCACAGCAGCAGCATCCACTCCTCTCCTCATGGAGCTATGTGGAAAGCAAACATCCCACAAGTGGACATACACACTTGATTAGCAATTCCTGTGCCCTTTAAGATAAAGAAACCAAAAAATTAAGGCTAAGTTATGCCTCTCCCCTATCCAAATGCTGGTGGAAGAGAAGGAGGATGAGAGTCACCCTGGGGAGGCTGTAGGGATGATAGACATTGCTCCTGGACTGCCATCTCTGTGGCAGGGGGAGCTGCCCCACTCCCCATCCTGTCCCTGCTGCCTGTGGGAGCAACTCTGGTGGCAAGTGACCCTTAGTAGGAAAGAAGAGCATTCAGATTTGGTATTTAGCTTCTGAGTTTCTCTCCCTGAATTGTTGATTGTTTACCAGCTAAAGTGAAGTTCTTAGGGTGGATATTAGCAAAGAAGGAACTAATTAGGCAACTTCTGTAATCCTGTCAACACTGTTCTGGCTTGCTTGTGCAGGCTGAAGCATTTTCACATTTTATTCTTCTTTATTCTAAACATTTCCCAGGTAACAAGGAAGGTGAAGAAAATTATCATCTTTTAAAACTGCCTCCTTGTAACTTACCTTGACAGACAGATGAAACTGCTTTTTCTCATGTTTTCCTGGCATAATCCTTTCCCTCTTTTATCCTTCATTTCATGGCAACCTATAATCCTGGAACTGATCTAAAGAAGCTGTGTTTTTCATGTATCTGTGCCTTATAAAATGTTTTCTTCTTCACTCTTCAGGAAAAAAGTTGTCCTAGGACACAGGGAGCAAAGCAGGGCTTCAAGCGACACAGTAACAGTTTCATTGTTTAACTTAAATAATGAAGGCTTTGGGGTTCTGGTTTTTATTTTTAAATGTTGGAAGTGAAATATGGTAGTGATGTTTGAGTTATGAACAATGTCACTTATTCTTTTACTGCTTCAGAGTCAATATTATAGCAGTGTTCTGGCCTACAGTGCTCTTAGCTGTGGGCAATATTGGTTAGCTAGATTTGGGGCATAAATAGGTAGAAAAAAAGGATGGCAAGGAACACTAATGCTAGATAGTGTGCTACTTTCTGAAAAACTTGATTCTTGTTTATTGTAGTTTGTCCTTTTTCAACATGAGAGGAGTAAGAGTTGATTAAAGAAACAAAGAACATGCACAAGCATAATATAAAGTTGGCAACTTAGATTTGCATAACTTAAATTCTTCATTTAAGAGACATAAATAAGGAAAGAAATTCCCTCAAGGAATTCAAACAAAACTTCTTTGGATTTTGTATTTTCCACATTATAAACAAAATCCTCATTGCCCAAAAGCAGAAAAGACTTAAAAGACTATAGCTGCAGGAAAGGGAAGAAGGACATTTAAGTTTCTGAGACGTATTAGAAATTCATTCTAAGATCAGAAGGACAGACATTTTTATCTGTTCTGACCCTAAATGGCTTTGTCTGATTGTTTGTTTCTTTTGTGATGGTGCAGAGAGCTGCTTCCTTGGAGGAGGCTGTTTAGCAACTACCAGTGGCTCTTCCTAAATTACTGACAAGGATAGTCTGCCTCTGGTTGAGTCAGGTTAAAAATGGATCTCCTCATCATTCCCTCTCTGGATGTTCTTTTTATTTCTCTACTTTTAGTGCTGTTTCTGCTTATGGGATGATTCCGATCTCTCTCCCATGCAAGATTTTAATTACATATGAGTTTAGTACTATCTTTTTTAAGTTCCTTTTTTTCTCTCAAAGTTTCTTGTTTAGTCTGTGGACACAAGCAATAACACCTCACAGAGGAAGGTATTACACTGAATCAAAGAGATTTCTGTTTTCTAGCTCAGAAATAAAATACTGCAGGTGCGTCTGCAAGTGTCAAGTTAAAAAAAAACAACAAAAACAACACAATAAGACAACATGGAAATGTTAAAAACAGTAGCAGCATTAGAAGGGTTTGATTATTTGTATGATAATGGTCAGCTTTAATGTGAACTTTTTACGTAGTTGAGCCAGTGAGATCAATTTAATCCGGGTGGGTTATTCTTCTCCTAATGTAAAAGACCATTGATTCCTTCTATTGGCTCAGTGAGGGAGCTCTTCAGCACAGTGGCACACTGAGGAAGCTGGTTGAAAGCCACTGAAATCAGCAGGAGCTTTTTAATTGACTCTGAATCAGGTCCCAACACTGCACATAACTGCTGTCCTTTCACAAAACTTTCTGTTTCTTGAATACAATTGGATTACCTAAATAAAACTCGAGTTTCCCTGTTAAATATTCTGTGTGAATCAATTCTTTATGGAGAAAATATTTTGCCTGCGCTACATTTGCTGTGTGTTTAAAGTCTGAAAGTGTTGCCAGTTATAATTGCTTCATCATCTTTTGTTCAGGTGACTAATTATAATAAAACATATTTTATGCATAAACCAGTATGAGACTCGTTTTTATACATTTCATTTAATTACTTTTTACTGTGACAAATCACATTGTTAGAAATGTACTAACAGATGGGGTGGATTTTAAAGTCAGTATAAATTATGACTCCTTAATTTTTGCAAGTGTTGAAGAATTTAATTGTCTCCATTCAGATTTTTGGCTTAACTCCTGTGGTTTGACTTGTTAGGATTCCAGACATGCAACACAAGGAGCAGAGAATTTCTGGACTGTGTAGTGTCTTTTTTGGGGCGGGGGGGTGTGAAGAAAAAAGTTTTCTAAGAAGGAAAGGAAGTTAGGACAAAAGGAAGGTCTGAACAGAAATGCTCCAAATGGCCCGTCCCAGAGCGAGGGTTAGGATGTTGAAGGGCTCTCGTTGAATAGCCCTGCTTGTTAGGGGCAGCAGAAGCAGCGTTCTCTTGAGCTGCCCACATACCAGCTGCAATGAAATAAAGGCTCTGAGGATGACCCCAGCCCAGGAGTGGGGAAAACTCTTACCCGAGTATAAAATCAGAGCATGGGTAGCTGCAGCTAGCAGTAAAACATGGTTAGCAGTGAAACACTGTCTCAGAAAACCTTTTCCCTTCCTTTCCCTTTTTTTGGGAAGTTCTTTCAGCTTCAGTGATTTTAATTCAGTAATTTTAAATTCAGATATTCCTGTTGAGATTTCTCTGGTATTAGCTGCCTCCTCCCCTGTCCTTTAGTCTGCTCCACAGTTGTGTTACTCCTGACACTTTACTCTCCTGCCCTTCCTCATACAGAGTAGATTTTCCTCTGGCAAGCCTGGGCAGGTGGGCCACCATGGGCAAAGCCATATTTCTCACCCACTGCTCCAAACCTGTCACTGCTCTTGTTAAACCCTCCCACACTCATCCTTTGATATATCACTCGCCTGCAGCTCTTTGTGCTGCTCACCATGGTCTCCAGCCTAAACTGCCTGAGTAGTTCACTTCATCAGGCAAGCATCAGGACTTGTTGAGAAAGGTGTACTTGATCAGGTGATGATTATAAACTGTGCCAATGGGAGGCAAAGAAGCAGCTAGGTTTCCCAGAGGACCAAATTGAGCATGACAGATCCAACTGCCTCCAAGTGTCCCATCAGCCCCTCAAGAGATTATCTGCAACCTTCTCTTTCCTGGTAGATCTGTGCTTGGCACATTCATCCCCCTTTTGGATTTTGCAAATTCCCTTGTAGTGCTTTCGTTGTGCATCTTTGTAGATGCTCGCTCAGGCTCTCACCTGAACAAAGGCTTGTGTTCATATTCTCCAGTGGGTGGAGGACTTAGACCTGTGCCCAAAATAAAGTAGAGATACTATTTACATTGGCACTTGCTGTTTTCAGTGCTGCTAATGTCTGCCCATGAGGCTTCATTCATACATGGAGTACACACAATACAGGTGTGTGGAATAAATTCCACTAAGTGTGCCATTCTACTTCTGAAGATAAAAACCACATTAAATTAATGAGGAATGTCATCAAGTCCTAGCAGGAGATTAAGCTCAGCGATCTGTGGCTATAAGGCTGTGGTGTTGACTAGCAGGGTGTTGTTTTTCCATGCCTGCCAGTTTTGAACTGGTATTGCAGAATTTGGAAACCCTGGATTTAGAGTTTGGCTTTGAAAGTTCAGCTGATTCAGAGATTAGGAAGCACTAGTACAGCATCTGTGCCCATTATCTCATGATTTAAATGTTCTCTGTTTTACATTAGCTAATGATTTAAGTGCCATTAGATATCTTTGTATGACATCCAATATGAAATAATCAACTAGCTTAGCATAACATTGGTCCCATCAATCAAACTCTCTGTTCCTCCCACAGCATTGTTAATGAAATGTTGGTAAGAAAACTAACAGACTCGACTATGGCGTTAGAATTAAGGGGTGAAAGGTGACATTTCATTACTCAATTTTTTTTCATCCTTGTGTCCCATTTCATTTCAACAAAGAGTCCAGAAGGGACATTTGCTCAGAAAATGTTTTATAACTCCTAAGATATCTGTCCCAACTACTGTTTGTGTTTAAGTAGATTATATAATATAGCAGCATTAAATGGAGAAAAAAAAGTCATCATAGCCTTTAAAACAGACCTGATGCTGGAGTTGACATGGTCTCTTAGAGAGGGAGTCCTGGTAGATCTTTGTATCCTTGTGGTCCTCAGGGTGAGATGGATGTTGGCTCTAAAATAGTAGTTTTAGTGGAGACAAATGTGAATGTTGTTCCTTGTGTTTGCCTGACTGATTTGTAGGGTGAAAATGTGAGGGTATAAAGGTGAACATTGTCGTCTGCAGGACCACAGCGCTGCTCTCAGTGGAGTCCTCATTAAAAGATAACATACCAGTAAAAGAGCCCAGCATCATTGCACGTTATCATAATAGGGGGCTGAACGAGGAGGAAGTGAGAGGCATAGCAGGGACCTGGACCTTTTTGTTACCTTCTTCTCCATCATCTGAAGCCTCCAGGTGGACACACAGATCTTCTGCCTATGTGGGAGCTGAATGGGCAATAAGGAGAGAACTTTGGATGGAGAAAGAAAGAAGAGCTGGGGTGGAGGAAGTCCCAGGGAACAATCAGTCAAGAAGGGGCTGGTGACTGTAGTGTGGAGTTATGTTTTGTGAAGTAAATAATAAAGACAAATCCCAGGAAAGTGGGAAAGCAAGCCTGTCTGCATCTCTTCTTCTCTTCAAAGCAGAGCAGGGACTCCAACTGCTTGGAGAGTCACCTTTCTTTGAAGCAATTTTGAGGTGAAAATCTCAGGCCTTTGTGCAAAGAATTAAAGCATTTCTAATTCCCCTTTAATTTGGGAGTACTCAGAAAGCTCTCAGCACTTCTGCAGGTAGCTGGCAGGCTCTTTGCCATTCCTTAACGAGCTTTATTATTTTTTTTTTTTTTGAGACACCAGGATTGAATTATTGTAATATACATGGAAGAGAGATATTAATTAATTCCAAGGAAAAGATGATTTTTAGCCTATTCTTATAATTATCACCTAAAGTACATAAACTCTCATCTGGGACTGGGCTTTTTTAGGGCTGTTTTAGATCATCATGAAGTCTTTTTCAATCAGGCACAAACTCAATTCAGTGAAAAAAAACAATGTCTCTGCTCTACTGCCTTGTCCCAATCCTGTACTAAGGGACAGCCAGCTGTAGTGTAAAGGCTTAAGATTGCTGGTTTTCTCGTCTTTGAAGATTTATATGGTATTAAATAGGAAAGAAATGTGTCCTTCTGCTTGTGAAAAGAAGGACACTTTAATAGGTTCAGACTTTTTTTTGTGGAGGAGTAAAAATGAGACACTGAATTCTGAAAAGTGTTTAATTAACAGCTTGGTTTTGCCAGACTTTTCTAGTGAAGAACTAACTTAGCTTATGGACTATAACTCCAAAAAAGAACTATTGATATGTTAATTGTATATGATTATGAATGGTTATTTATGGCATTGGATCCCTCTGCTAAACCAATTATGCTCTATTTGTGAGATTTGCATTATGCTGCATCCATGGCATTTAATTAAACTTCTATTTCTCTTCTTTCTTTCTTTTTGTTTTCCTTTTCCAGCCTTACATATATGATAAACTGCACTAAGTCACTCAGTGGTTAAAGCTAAATCAGCTATTTATTTGATCACCCCTCATTCACACCCTGCTCTGTTTGTTCTGCCCAGAAAATCTGAGCTGTGCCCCCTTAAACATTAACTACCCAACTCACCAGCTCAAATTCAATTAATTTTTATAGTTGTATTTTATGTACTTCTAAACTAGATACAGCAGTCACTCAAACTCTATTGGTGGAAACCATCTTCTCTATTTTAATGTATATTTAAATATATTTATATAAACATAAAGGAGATGTTTAAAAACAGTGTAATGGCACAGCATGCTATAATCTGAGTTTCTTTTGGTCTCCCTCTGCCAGTTAATAAACAGCATGTAAAGCCAACTGCATAACCAATGGTCTAATTCAGAACATATCAAAAGGTTTGCGTGGGTGAGGTAAATTGGGCTGATAGTGAGTCAGGAGCTGGCTGGATCCCTCATTTGTTCATTCAGAGCATTTCTTATGTAGAACTAATTTTCAAGTAGTTGAATTTTTGCAAAGAAAATGAAATCCTTAAGGGGGCAATTCAGCTGGAATCCTCTGAAACACAGTTCAACATCGATTGCCTTTTCACAGCTGTTTTGTGTGGAGAAGGATTTTAGGTTTCCAGTCCTGCAACACCTGCTTACTCTTTCTTTTCTGAAAGTGTACTACAGTGCACCTAGTGAATGAGCTGTTAGGATTTAGAGCCTAGTGATTTAGTGATTTAGTTAGGAGAAAAGGGTTAAATCATGATATGGGATATACTTCTTTGTTACTCGAAACTTGTTTTGCCTCCTACTCATAGTGTCAGTGCCAAAAATTTTGGTCTGGGGCTTTCAGTGGTTGAAGTGTCCAAAAGTGGGAGTAAAGAGAACTATATCCATCCTCCCTGCAGCCCCTTGTGTGTACTGCTTGCTGTATTACTGGGGCAGGGTGCAGAGAAATCAGGGATTCAGGAGCCGATCTTCCAGTGCACATAGATATATACAGACATGCACAGATCTATCTGGTTCCACTGTCCCTGCCCAGGCAGTGGCAAACAGCACAGAGCCTGTTCTTTGGTTTCAGAGCATAATAATATCTTCTTCCTGGCCACAATGCTATTCATCACAGCCTTTTGCCAAATAACAGGCCTAAGTGGCCTGGAGGTCTTTCTGTGGACACTGTTCCAGATTCAGTCTCCCAAAGAAATATTTTGAAACATACCAGTCCTAAAATATTTTCAGTCTTACTCAGAAAAACTCTCACTAACTAAATTCTACTCTTGGATCTTTGTTCTCTAAGAACCTGAGTCCCTTCTGTCTCGGTTGAAGTCTCGACAGAAAGGAGTTTTAGCATCTTGCTTGCATCTTAAGTGCATAATTTAAAAGGTTGGCTACACAAAGCAGGAACAATTGGAAGCTTTCTTCTCTATATGATCATAGGGACGGGAGAACATAGTTGGAATAATTGTATCAGAAGGGAACCTTTTTAATTATGTTCCTTCCACCCTAACACATAAGCAAATAAAGTAGGACCACTGCAAAAGCATTGATTTAGCCTGATTGTCAGGGCAAGTGTAGAAGTGTTTATCATCTTGACATTACCAAGGCAGCCATTGCTAGAATATAGCTTGAAATAGCTGAAGGGGAAAAAAAAAAATAGCTCTTATTTCAATTGGGGCAATTTGCAAATACCCAAATCTTCTATTGTTTGAAGGGTTTATTTTTCGACACAGAACCTATAGTTACTGCACCCCAAAAGTTCTTTTTTATGATTAGCTGAAGCACAGACAAATCATGAAAAGACAATTGTACACTTTCTTGTGTTGCTTTATGGGCTTTAAGTGCCTACAAAAAAGGATTCCTTATGCTTTAATTTCTCTTTATTTTTTTGACTGTAAAGACCCATGGGGTAAATGCCAGTCCCACAATCCTGCAGTTATATGGTTACTGTCAGCCTGCTCAAATGATGCTTCCTGTTCATTAGGCATCCTTTCATCTGACAACAATGTACTGGCTTTGCTGCAATTCTTAGTCAACGCCCATCTCTTCAATAGCCTGTGAATAGTATTAAATAGTGTTTATGCTAGCTATTGTTGCCTTTTGTGTGGTTTGTCTAATTCACAGAGAAAAGTCTGCTTTTGTGGTCTAAGGCTGGCTACGTCATGGCACGCCATGTGCCTTCTGATGGGATCCATTCCTGCTGAGTGATAACATTACAGGTCTCAACTCCTTTGCAATACAATCCAGCATTCTGAACACAGTCAATACACTCACAGGCAATCTAGTTTACTCTTTATATTAAGAGGTTTATGGAGACAAAGCTCATCTAAATACCTGCTCGTGAAACAAGTAAGATGAATTCAACCGATTTGGGAATTACTTCCCAGCTCCCACACAACCACACAATGAGTACCAGAAATAAAAAAAAAAAAAAAAATACTGAAGCTGAGCAGGAAATGCCCAAATATCCCAGGTAGAGTCATTCTGCACACAAACACAGCACATTTTAGCATATAGGGTGGCATTACTGTTCTAGTTAAGAAAAGGCTTAATACTAGAGTCAAAGAGGCTGCTTTTCTTTGCTTAAACTACTCACAAAAGAGAAGGGATATTGTAGGGATCATTACACTATCCCGTAGCTCAGGAGCCTTTGCAGGGCAGGTATGTTGCTGTGCCTTGAAAGGGCTTTTGATGTAAGCAGATCATTAGAGGCTCAGTGTGTAATTGATCCTTGGCTGTCTCTGGCTTTTGCCGTATATGGGTTATTCTTATCTAACCGTATGCTCCCTGTTCTAGGTATCTAAAATCTTATTGTTCTCCTTCCCTCCCTCCTCTCTGCTTCCCTCCCACAGTCCCTCCCTCCAACCTTGTCGCTGTACAGCTGAAGCTGGTTTCCAGCTTTGCCTTGGGAAGCGTACAAATACATACAAATGCAGCTGGAAAGTGAGGCTTACACTCCTAAATAGTGCCATTTGTTTGTCCCAGGAGTTGTTATCCTCCATGCGTCACGCTTTGAACAAGATCAAGAGTGGCTTCTAAAAAATATGGCAATGAAAAGAATGCACACAAATAGTAATTATTACTCTGTAGCTGCTCAAGCTATAATACCCTCCGTGGCCAGAAGCAAGCAGGGAGGCAGGGGACTGGGTGGGGCTGGGAGTAGGTGGAGGCTGAGCTTTGTTCTCTGTGCATCACAGGAGAGCAGTCAGATTGCCTTTCTGATCAGCATAACCATACCTGCACTTCTCGGCGGTATTGTGGGTCACATCCACAAAGGCTTTCAGGACTGGGAAGCTCCTGGCAAACAAGGGGCACTGGGGTGAATACCCACAACCAGCCTGAAGGTAGACTTCTCCACCTGAAGTGGCCACTCTTTGAGTCACTTGGAAGAGACTACTTCATCCTCGTGTTGGCTTCTGACATTGTTCCGTTGAAGTACACAGCCTTTTCTTGCTGCTACTAGTAGAGTGGGATAACCAGCACAGAAATGGACACTGTAGACAGCTAAAGTCTGGAAAGATGAGTCCTACCCAAATGTCCTTCAGTCCAGCCTCTTCTGTCTTCAAACTAAAAGCTGTTTTATCCAGACAGATAGCACAATGTCCTTTTTTAATTTATTTTTTTACTTTTTAACCTTCTGAGTGCCTCCAAGCTACACAGAAAGCAGTCATTCTTTCCATCTTGGAGTGAAAAAATGAATACAAAAATCTGTCATAACAACATGAAAGCATTTCCTGAATTACAGCCCTGACTGTTGAATGAGTGTATTCACCTGAAATGAGTCAGTACAAGTGCAAAGTCTGTTGCCAAAAAGCAGGGAGGAACCTGACAGTCTAGAGCAGTTGCTAGATAAGAGCTTTTCCCTGTATTCAGATCACCTTCCTATGGAAACAGTTGAGCAAATGCTCACCAGAGTCAGTAAATGAAAGAGAGTCTATGTCCTGCAGAAATGCATTACCTTATTGTGCTGTGAATGAGGTGGGCTTTGACTAACGCTTTCAGTAGCAGGCATTGGGAATGAACTAGGGTTGTCAGGAAAGATCATTGATTCTGCAGGACCCATCCAAATTATATGCTATAGTTTGGAGAAAGAGCACTCCCTTTTCAAAGGATAATTTTTCAATGTACTGCCCATGTTTGTGCTTTTGTGCAAGCAATAATGGTTTCATAAATGTTTTATGTGATTGGGGTTTAGCTATACCTGAGAAGTTGGCAATTCTGACTAGATTTTACAGATACCAACTTTTTTTGCCATTAATACTTTTTTTTCTCCTTTCTGTTTATGTTCCCAGATTGATTTCCAATAGTTAAAATTTAAACAATAAAGGCAACTTCAGTTTTCAAATCTGCAAATAGGACAGACAATGTATGCAACCTCCTCATTGATTGACTCTTCTGTTTTTATAGATTCGCCCTCTTGAAAGAGTCATTAAACACCAGAGAAAATGATTTGTTGCCATTGATTACATGACATACTGCTCTGACATACACAGTTTTTATATCTAAGTTATTAATTATGTTGTTAATGTAATTTTCAGACCACAAGATAAATCATTCAGCTTCTGACTGGATATTACTGGATATATTGCATATATAAATACATCTCTGTGTGTGAAAGGTAACTGTTACCAAGAGTAATAGATTAGAAGGCTTCTAGTTTGCCTTATAAATCATAATGAGCTAAGGAAAACTTCCTCTGCCCATTTATTTTATTATCTTGGAAGTACTGAGCATCTCAACATCTCTGCCATTTATGTGCTACAGCAATGCACATTATCACCTCATTTCAATATAGAGGAAACATTTGCAATTGTTGTGTTCATGCTCTATCCTCATTTTCTCAAGAATTTCACAGTTTAAGGTTAATAAGCTAGGCGTATTTGTGTAAAAAGCCAGGCTTAATTTGTGTTCTCCCAAAGGCTTCACTAAACAATTTTTTCCCACTTCTGGTGTTGGATACCTTGTGCTAGCTTAGTTTTCTGTAACTTTCTTTTCCTAGCAACAATTGCCAAGAAATTAATTATGACAGCCAGTGTCACAAATGTGTGCCATGGTAGTCTGCTCCCACCAGTGATAGACTCGTGTTTCAAAGTGGAAGTCTGCATTTGTACCAACAAATTATTTTTTAAAGTTCCTCTTGTTTTGGACTTCATTTCAACAGGTCTGGGTCTTTCCTTAATTTCAGAAGGGTTTAGCAGCAACTATTCAGCAGCTACCCTGGGAGCACTGTGTAGATTATGCATGCTTGCCTGACATTTGACAGATGCCCTTAAAAGGCTCGGTTTCCTTTTCATAGAGGCCAGGGGGTTGAGGAGGGTGGGGGGCTAGAAACATTTTTGAAGTGAGTGACACATGTTTAAATGTCAAGGTGGTCTTACTGAATCGCTAAGCACAACCCTTGTACACTGAGGCAGTGGGAAATGTCCTTTTTAGCTAGAGCTAAGAATTCACATTTTTAAAAATTCCTGATCCCAGAGATGACATAGTCCATTATTTGGATAGGAAGCTGAATGCTGAAGACTAAATTTTGTTACCAGCACATGGTAAGACTGCTCTGAAAGTCTCACCACTTGCAAATAGTGAATAAAATATGCTTTATAAGAGGTAACTCAAGGAGGCAAATTTTCTTCCCTCCCTGCTCAGCTCTGTCCATGCAGAAGTTGACATTGAATGTTGCTACAGTAACTATAAATAAAGCCAAAACTGCAGCTGGAAAAAGGCCTGAGTGTAAGGGGGATAATTACTCATCTTTAACAGGTTTCTTGGCTTTGGAAATGTTCATCATCTTGATACAAAGGTCTTCAACATCATTGCTGAGATTTCTAAAAGTTTTAGTGTCCCAGTCATTCCCAGATTGAAACAGCAAGGCGGCCTCAAAGAAGGGAGGTGGTCCTGGGTTTGGATCTGGGTGTGCATCCTGAAGGAGTCCTGTCCACAGAAGGAGCCACACACCCCTTCACTTCTTCCTTTTCCTTTGGCTCAGGGCCCACCAAAAGGCAAGCTGCAGGCTCAAACTATGTGCAAGTCTAAGTTCAAACGTGTCTTCAAATTCCCAGTGCAGGTGACTGGTGAGCCACAGTCAGGAGCATGTTCCTACATGTTTTAGCAGGTGAAATACAGAAACCCTAAAAGTTGCATTTGAATATGTGTTCCTTAAATATAGCAATTCTTGGGTCTAGAGATCCCTTTTAAAACCAACAGAAGTATTTCTGCTGTCAATGAAGATGCAGGTTTAAACCCCTCCAGCAGACATTACATCTGTTTTTAATGAAGTAATTCTTTTGAGTACTGTATACAAACTTCACACTCCTATAACTAGCAATACTAGTCAGAGTAAGGAATGGTGCAGACAGCCCTGGTTCAAGGTTCAATGCCCACCAGTCCTTATCAATCTTAGACTTGACTTGTCCTGAGTAGATATTGCCAATTATGTCATGGTATCTGAGGTAGATAGATATCTCCTTGGGAAGAAAATAATAGCCAGCATCATTTTGACTTCCCATCTAAATTGAATTTGAACTCAACTCTCTAGAGAAACACAACCACTGCATTAAACAACTGACGGAATTAATGCTCTCATCGATCCTGCTCATCATTACAGATGTGTGTGCTTCCATCTGCATCCAACATCTCCATCCTAGGGACTCAAACTGTGGCCCTGAGTGGGCAGAATGTGCTGGCTTTTCCAGCTGTGCAAAATGGTACCAGCCCTGCTACTGGTCTGACAGTTCCTCTGAGTTCATGCTGATGTGAATAAGTGGAAGTAGAGGTTGGGTGATGAATGGGATGGAGAGGTGATTTCCCCTTATTTACTTCAATGCCTCCTTTTAAATGCAAGTAAAAAGTGGAAAATGAAAACAACGGTGTCAGTTAACACCAATGAGTAAGTTTAAAATTTAAGTTTATGTTGTGCGTTTTACTAGTCATTTTTATTACACAAAATTTCTCAGAAGAGGTATCTATAATATGGAAATAGTTTCTGTCTATCAGATGATTGCTGAATGTTTAACAGCATATAGTAATATGTATTTTTACATATAGTAAAATCTACAGGCAAGTATTCACTGATTATATCTAGACTTTCCCACTTGGACACTCTGGAATAAAGGCTTTTAATTGCTTTATGTTGCATCTACTCACAAAAGAACTGCTATGAGTTTCATTCTGGAGAGTTTTGTTAAAGACCATTGGGAGACAGAAGATGAAACACACAACACTTCAGGGATATCACATTTTTATTCTTGATGCTTTGAAATTTCAGAAGGTTTTTAAACAGATCTTTATGGTTTGACCAATAACCTAATTGTCAGTCAATCTATATATAGATATATTAAAGATTTAGATGTTAAAGATTTTGTTGTTGTTGTTTGTTTAATTCCCCTTACCCAGAATAGCAGATAATTTTTAAGAGGATTAATCAAAGTAGACATTGAATAAAATATATTAAAATAAAGTTGAATAAAAATAAAACGAACCTTTTTACTTTATCAGTTTATTCACACAAATTGACTTTGTGACTGATAAGGAGGGCAGGAGGTTGATGAGCAGAAAGGAAAGAACAGCAGCCTAGGATTTGGAAGGTGCTGGAAGGGTCCCAGATTGTCAGCACAATGCAGGAAGTGAGTGGAGGACAGCATGCTGATATCCTTCCCTGTGCACAGCTTGTGCGAGGGCCTTGATGAATGTGAGAAATGAGGCTAAGAAGATGCAATACTGACAAGCTCTAAAAAGGGGAGGTGGATCATCTAATAAGCTCAGGAGTCTGAGGAAGAAAGACTGTGTCATGGAGCCATAGAATGGCTTGTGTGGGAAGAGACATTTAAAGGTTATTTACTCCAACCTCCCTGCCATGGGCAAGGACACCTTCCACCTTCCACAGGGACAACCTTCCAGCTTGCTCAAAGTCCCATCCGATCCTCTGATAATCTTCTTGTCCCTTCTCTGGACTCACTCCAATGTATCTATGTCCTTTTTATAGTGAGAAATTTCTTTGTATTCCTCACAGGTTACCAGTCCTTGCTTCCATCCTCTGTAGGCTTCCTTTTTGTGTTTGAGATTACCCAGGAGCTCCTTGTTTATCCTTGCAGGTTTTCTGCCATTTTTGCCCAACTTCCTTTTTGTTGGAATGCATTGCTCTTGAGTTTGGAGGAAGTGATCCTTGAATATTAAGCACCTTTCTTGGGCTGCTTTTCCCTCCAGGGTTTATCTCATACTTCTCTATGCACAACCTTGAAAAAGAGAAAGTCTGCCCTCCCTAAAGTCCAGGGTAGTGAGCTTACAGTGTGATTTCCTCCCTGCCCTAAGCAGTGACCACTTCATGGTCGCTGTAGCCCAGGCTTCCCTTCAGCTGCCCAGTCGTGTCACTGCCATCTTGTCAGTGAGAACAAAGTCCAGCATAAAACACCTCCTCATTGGCTCCTCTGTCCCTTGGAGAAAGAAATTAACGTTGATGCACTCCATAACCTCCAGGATTGCTTAAGTCCTGCTGTATTTTCCCCCCAACGGATGCCAGGGTGGTTGAAGTTCCCCATGAGGACCAGAGATTGTGAATGCCATGTCGTCCCTATCTGTCTGTAGAAGGCCTCCTTGACATTTCCTGCTCAGGTGGCCTGTAGCAGACCACCCACTATGAAGCCACCTGTCCCTGCCCTCCCTTCAATCCTGACCCATAAACTCTGGCGTGGCTCCTCACCCATCCCCAGCTGGAGCTCCATGCACTCCAGCTGGTCACTGACATAGAGGGCAGCACCCTCTCCTCAGCTCCCCTGCCTGTCCTTCCTAAAGAGCCTGCATCCATCCATTCCAGTACTCCAGTCATCACAGCCTTCCCACCACGTCTCTGCGATGCCAGTAAGATCCTAGCCCTACAGGTGTGTGCACATCTCTAACTCCTCTCGTTTATTCCCTGTGCTATGTGCAAAGAGGCATTTAAGAAGGGTCCTGATGTAGCTGATTTACTGATTGGAGTGGCTGGAATCTTTTTGTGCTGCTCTCCAAGTGTTCTCCTGCTGACCTGTGATCACTCTCTGGGCTCTGGACATCTACTGCTGGCCCTGTCATCAAACTGGTAGGAGTGGGATGGAGCGGGTTCCCCTCCCTGAGCAACATTATTTTACCCTCTTTATCAACTTGGTAACCCTATGACTGAAGAAGCTCTTGTCCCTCTCTGACATATGGACTTCAGGAACCCCCAGTAGAATGTTTAAGTCCAACATCATTTAGCACTAGTATTGTTCAAGTCCTTAAAACGAGTTAATTTGTTTATTCTTGTTCTTTCTCCTTAGTAGATGATTTCAGTCTTCATTCAGAGGCTGCAAAACTTACTTTGAACATTCAGGGAAAATCTATTCATATGCTATTTTCTAATAGACTTTAATTATAAGAAATTAAATGATCCTCCAAAACTCCTACAGACTTCTCTTTCCTCAGGATCCACTTCTCACTGAGGAAGTGCAGTGGCAAACATAGTGTTGTCTGTTAATAAAATGCACATAGATAAAAGACATAAAATTAACATATCACAAGATTATAAAATCACAAATTCTGTTCAGTCTTCTGTTCCATTTGCCTTCCTGTCAGTTATTAATTTGACCTCTGCAAATATTCTTTGCAGTACATCACATGGTTATAAATCAGCAAAGCCTTCAAAATTGCAGTGAAATCTCCAAAATACTAAAATAGCCTTAGAGTGCAAAGTCAAACGTTCAGCTGCTGGTAATGCAATTAAAAATCTATTGGTCTCCACAGGCTGAGTAAAATTTTGCAGAAGACTGCATGGCAAGCATGGAATGCAGCTGGAGCAGAATGCAGTTTACATGACCCAGAGGTTCCCCAGCTCTAGAGACACCTTCTATATTCTTGCCACTTGTCGTCACATTTTCTTTCATTCCTGATTTATTGCTTCAATCTTGTTTATGGTAGCATTTGTAAATTTTAGGCAAGTCAAACAAAGGGATAGGTGATATATTCCTCAGCACAGGCAATCTCTTGGAGAGGGACAAAAGGAGGATCACAGGGGTCATTAGAGGGCTGAACCAACTCTGCTATGAAGACGGGCTGAGAGCGATGGGGTTGTTCAGCCTGGAGAAGATAAGGTTCCAGGGAGATCTTACAGCAGCCTTCCAGCACCTGGAGGGGACCTATTGGAAAGATGGGGATAAACTTTCTAGCTGTGTCTGTTGTGATACGACAAGGGATAATGGTTTTTAAACCAAAAGAGAGTAGATTTGGATTAGATAGAAGATTTTTACAGTAAGGGTGGTGAAACGCTGGAACAGGTTGCCCAAAGAGATAGTAGATGCAACATCCCTGACAATATTCAAGGTCAGGTTGAATGGGGCTCTGAGCAACCTGATCTGGTTGAGGATACCCCTGCTCATTGCAAGGGGACTGGACTAGATATCTTTAAAAGTCCCTTTCAGCCTAAACTATTCTATGATTTTTAAGATCTGTGTAGCTTGCTGTGTATAGACTGTCCTATCCACAAACGAGACCATTAATATTTTAACTGGAAGGTAAGGAGCTGAAGTAAGATTGCTCATCTTTTTCACCCATATATGAAGAAAGAGTGAAAAACTCCAGATGCTAGTGTCTGCCATCTACTATCTAGACCATGGAGGAGCCCTGCAAATATCACCTGTGTGTGCTATTGGTGACTCTGTGGGTATCACAGGGTCTAGAGGACATCAGGCTGAAGTGATGTTAATTTGGCACGCCTGTGCTGAAAAGCAGTGATATGGAGCAGTTGGGTCTTGGATGTGTAGATTCAGTTCCTTGTGATCTGATGTCCACTAGTCCATGAACACCACCAAATATTTACTGCAGTTTAACAATTTGTTGGTTCTCCAGCGAACCAGCATAAATGACCTGGGACATACCCTCAGCCTGCAGCAGGGACAGGATGGGGTGCTCCTGGGAAAACCTACACAAAAGGAAATTGCTTAACAAGCAGATTGTTAAACCCTGTGAGTCAATCCCATTCCAGTACCTGCCCTCAAACAGCCTTTTACAGCAATAGAAAAGTCTCTGCCGAGTTCTCAGGATCCAT
The DNA here is from genome assembly GCF_052056855.1 of Sturnus vulgaris. NCBI lineage: Eukaryota > Metazoa > Chordata > Aves > Passeriformes > Sturnidae > Sturnus > Sturnus vulgaris. The sequence goes on along the minus strand of NC_142244.1, from coordinate 78,562,396 downwards.
ACAGTGAGTACAAAAGGCAGCTTCACTTCTCATCTTGCAGATCAGTCCTGGTGTCCTCGTTTTACATTTCTGCTAAATCCAAGAATGGGAGGTATAAAGCTGTAGATAGGCACCTTCAGGTGATGTGCCTCTCCTGGTCTACCTGGAGGCTCTCTGCCTGGATGATGTTACCAGCATCCCTCTCTGCCAGCACATTTTCCCATTCATCTTCCTTTAAAAAGTGTTGCAGAGCAGTTAACAGCTTCAAGAGAACTGTTGTCATTACTAATGTTTAGGGATTAGAAAATGTTAGTTCCGTGCAAATTATACTTAATTAGTGTTGTAAGATAATAATTATTTTTCATTAATAGAGTCCTAAATCTTTGAAAGCCTTAAATACTGTGTATCTCATTATGCTACACAGTACAAAACCAGTGAAACCCTTTCATTAATTCATTAATGATTAGTTGGAAAAGCAATATGACATTATTTTACATGTTACTAACTACTATTAGTACACTCATATACACAGCATAATTTAGAACTTTAATATTAGTTTTAGTTCTTCAACCATGGAAATTGAGTAGAAAATTACTATGAAGATAAATTTTCATTTGATTTTTTTTTTCCAGCCACACTTTGTACCATGTACTCTTTTTTTCACAATTCACAGAATAAGAAAAAAAATTTAAATATGTCTTTAACATGGAGGGGTGTTGTTTGGGTTTTTTTTAAAGCTAGGTATCATTTAGTTAATGGATGTCCAATTAGGCAAAGTGGCCAAATCAGCAGTGGCATACTTTTGAAAGCAGTGAATCCTCTCTCAACTCAGCTGAGAGACCAGGCAGAAGTGCTTAAGCAACTAAATCAGACTTTTGGTTATGGACTTCTACATTTTCCCAAGGCAAAAATGCCAGAAAAATGAGTTAAAGTTTCATGTAAGTAAGTTAATGAACATCATCTCTTTAGAGAGAGGAAGAGAGAATGAGAGAAAGCATGAGTCTTGTTCTCTTCACACTTTTGTCTCAAGAGGAGGCAAGGAAGAACACCTAGAAGCTGTCTGGGATGGGTCAGGCAGACAGTACCCTAAAAGCAGCACTTTCATCACCCTGTGCCTATTCCCTGCAGATGTACCCGGATCTCACACACCTGTTCTTGTTTGGACAGGAGAGCTGTGACCACCGTGCTGTGTGTGAGCCCTCCCAAAGCCAGGCTCTGACTCTGTTACCCCCCTGTGCATGATCAGCTCATTCAGGCCACTGGGTCTAATTTAGGTGGAGTTATCACTACACATGAAAAGTAGATGACAGAAGAAAAAGTCACACATATTTCTGCCTGAATGCACTCTTGCAGCAAAGCAAGCCAAGATTACCTGCACAGGCACTGCTGCTCTATCTTTGTGAACTGCACATGAAATATGGAGAAAGTGTCTTTAAATGAAGGCTTTGGAAATGTCTGTTGGCAAAGGAGATGTTTTGCAGAACATTCTGCAGTAACTTCTTGCCTGGTGGATAGGACTCTTGTTCTGCTCTTAAAATGGAAGGAGAAATTCACAGATAACTCCTCTGCTTAAATAGATGCTAAGGGAGAAAGCACAGAAGGGTATCTGTCAGCCACCAGGTATTTCCTTCATTTCTTATCCCTTCAAGGTTTTTGGGTGGTCTTTGGTGGTTGCAGGGCTCTACTCAGGTGTACCTACACTAAATGGAGACCTCAAGCTTTCCATAAAGAATTTGCCAGAATATAGGCTTTTCCTGTCACAAGGAAGTCTATCCTTTTGAAATGTGCTTTGATCATGCTGCAATATCAAGTCAGGGACCTTTTATTATACGTGTGTCAAATAAAAAAAACCAACAACTAACCAATCAACCAAAAAGCCCTAACAACTTTAAAAGATATTACGACTATTTAACTGTTTAATATTTTTTAATGTTCTATTCTATAAATTTTAATACAAGGATTCACAGAAAAAAATGAAATGAGAGCTTGGTGATGTAAACAAGTAGTTTCAACCCTTTCACGTGGAAAACTCTGTCAAAGTTGTGTGGCTGCAAAAAATTTGCAGTTTCCTCCAGCCTGCTGTCCAGTAGAAAGGTCTTCCATCAGAAATGTTTTGTATTCATGAATTTACTCAGAACAAGCAGTTTCACATGCTCTAATGAGCTGTATGTGAAGACAGTAGACATGCACTTAACCAGCAAACAATGTTTTTCTCCACCCCATACTCAACAGAATGCAAAATAAATTCCATTATTTGCTTCATTTGCGTCTTTTGAGGACAGTAATATATTGTAAACATTATTAGTGCTTTAAATTGACATCTGTCTGTGGAAGGACTCAGAAGTTAGTCTTACCACAGGGTGTAAATTATCACTGACCCTCTGGAAAGAAAGTCCCAGGCTGTGGCTGGGAACACCAGGAGTGGGGATGTCCCTGGAGGCCAGCCAGTCTCTGAGAATCTTTTTTAATGCTCATTGTAAATCCTGAAGATGTACAGAAAACTTCAGTTTCTGTGATGCTTCCTAAACCACAGGAATATATTTAACACATTAATAAAAGGGAAAAAAAGCCAAACAAACCCTAGGAACAATCCAGTTCCTGTCATCTCTCTTGATTTTTCACTTAGTAGACTTCTTTATGGATTAAAAAACTTTTTTTCTTCTTCTTCTTGTAAAGAGTGTTCATTGAAGCTTGGCCAATAGATGGTATCACCCTTTCCAAAGTCTATGCTATGGGAGGCCTATGGAAGCATATCTGCTCAAGGCATTCATGCAAATTATTACTTACTGCCCTATATGCTCATAAATTAATAGCTTCTCTGTGGATGAAAAACAGAAATTAGACAACCATTAAGGTTGAACAATGTATAAAGAATATTAAATATTAATATATGAAATGAAAAAATATTGCAAGAGATATGAATAGATATGCCAGAAGCATAACAAGCCAAACCTAGGAATGTAAATAATAAAAACATGTTTTCAGCTAGATATTCTGGATGGTTTAGTATTCAAATTAAAGTTTATTTTCCCATTCAATAAAAACAAAACAAAAAGTATTTACCGTTGTTGCCTTATTTGCATGAGAGTTCATTTTCCTCCTGTGAACAGAAGCAGATCTTTGAGTGGAGGAGAATCAGGATGGAAAGGCCACTTTCTCATCGGAGCGTTTTTCAGGGAGTGTTTCAGTGAGGTGTGGATGGCAGCTCTGCAAGTTCAGGAGCAAGAATACCCCTTAGAATTTAAAGTGTTATTTGAATGAATAATTGCAAAGCTAGCTTGTGCATTTTAATGACTTGTGTCGGCAGCAATGATAAAATTGAAATGGAAATTGGATGAAGTGTTTACTTAATAGTAGGATAAGGCTGCCTGTTGCTGAAATATTGTGGCTGACTGCATGTGTCACTTGTCTCTGGCAATGATGCTTTTCCTTGGAGCCCTGTCAGAGCTACAGGATCTATCATTTCACACAGCCCATCAACTGTGAAAAAATAATGTTAAAAATACCTGATTTCCTTGTGAATCCAAGTTAATTTATAAAATCTATTACACCCTGGCCAGCTTCAGCTAATTTCTGCTAATTCTGAATTAAATGCTATCCTCCCTGTTCCTGGGAGAATTATTGCAAAAGTCCTCTGTATGGATTTTGACCTTAACCATGGATTGCTTCAGCCAGACCTTGATTCAGCCTCCTGTGAGGCCCATAGGAGTGACAAGTGCACCCATCTTAAACACACATTTAGTGAAACATCAGGTGGAGAATGTCCTTGCTCCCATACTCAGTTTTATACAATTTCATTTAGCCAGACATTCATTTCCCAGAGCTTGGGCTGGACTGTCTCACAGAGTGCTTTCCAAAAACTCTAGATCCACTCCTGGCTAAAACCTTGGTGTGAATCCTACCAAGATTCAACAGCCTCACTTTTAAATTGTACACACAGAGCTGCACAGGCTCCACTTTAGTTATGGTACTAAATCTGGCTGTTCCCATGCTGGGGGCAGTTTTGTGGGCTTCATAGGAATGAGCAAACAGTAAGAAGGAATCTGGTGTGTTTGTAGTAGGCAGAAATGAAAATATTTTTCAGGATAGTCCCGAAACAGTCTATTGAACATAAATATCTAAAGATTTCAGATCCAGATGCTTGGTTTAATCAACATGCACATGCACACACACAGAGCACATGCTGGCTCAGAAAATTGATTAATTAGTAAAGCTTTTTATTAATACAGATCATGGAAAAACCCAAACATTTGTTTTAGAAAGGAATGTTTTTCTTTCTGCCTGTAGTTTGGAAAAAAATTGACTCCTGACTGCTTCTCAATTCTGATTGTAAAAATGTTTCAAAATAACTGCTGTATTTTTATAAAACACAATAACCACACAAGGCAAAGTACCAATCCTTCTAAAGGCACATGATTGTAAAACCTAGGCTTCAAAGTAGTTGGGGCTGTGTCCAACACCGAGAAAATCCAAAATAACATTGCACGACTGTACTATCAGGCATAGGGTCAATCAGGTTCAGCTCCAAAGGAGGTGGCATCTGTTACCTACCTCATGTTTTAGTAAATAGTCCGTTTTTTATGTGACAAGTGCAAACAGAGATACAAATTAATGGGAAAAGAAAAGCCCCAATTGTCCATTTGTGTCACACTGCAAACTGCTGGATGAAAAACAGCCCAGCATCATTTAATCATCCTGTTTTCCCTCTCCTTTTTCACTCATTACATTCATTACTGGTCACAAAAGACTGCTCACAAAACAGCTAGTGATTTTAATTTAATGCATCCTTTCTAAAACCTGCAGGGAAATTAAAGGAGGGAGCAACCTGGGGAGGGCTGGGGAGCAGAAGGGGGAAATGGCACATCTGAAGCTTTAAATGCTAATAGTCAAACATTTCCCAAATAGATCTGAGCTGACCCTAAACACATTGGGAGGGCTTAACTCATTAGTTTGCAAATTGAGTCAAATTGACACAAGGAGTTTCCTTGCAGTGCCTTTAAATCTCTGATGGAGGCTGGTGAGTGACCTCTCAATCTGACAGGCCAACAGTTGCCAAACCATCTCAATATCACAAAATACAATAAAACAAGCTACCCGGGCAGATTACCAAAGGCTGGTGCAAGTTTTTTTCTCTATATTATGCAAAAGGTTGCCACCTCCAACTAAATATAGGGGCATCATTGCTTTACAAAGGGATAACTAAATGAAAGAGCAGTAATCAACTAATCTAATCAGTACAGGATGTAATATTAGGGAAGCACGACAACATTTGGTTGGAGCTGTAGAGACCCTGTGGAGCACAGCTCACCTGGTGGGCATTGCTCTAGAAAATGGCACCTTCCAAATTGTTCCACGCTAGCTGGTGTGGGGGCTTGGATGGTAGATTTGCTCTTTCAAGTCCTATCTCCTCATCCACTGAAATCAATAAAAAGGCTCCCACTGACCCTAGAAAGGTGAGAAGAGGGAAATGTGTCCCGTGAAAGAGGCAGGTAGGGGCTGTGCTGGCATGAGCATGACCTGCTAAAGGGATGGGATTTACCTCCTCAGAAAGGTGTTTACACTGGGATGTCTGCCCAGGAGCTGGGTGCTTACTCAGGCAGAGGTGCTTGCCCCTCCCTGAGGTGCCCCAATCCCTCTGACCAGATCTCCAGCAGCTGTTCCACAGGAGCCTCAGCACTCAGCTCACCCCAGGCTCCTGCATGCTCATTTGCCTGAACCCTGAGATGCTGGGTGGTGCCACCATCTTTCTGCTTTCCAGCCCCTACTATGCACTATCTGCCTCCTCTTGTAGAAGATGCTGCAGTCTCCAGCCACTGCTTCTGACTAGAAATGATGCAGGAAAAAAACCCTGCTCCTGCAGACATGCTCCAAAAGACCTTCATGCTTCCATTATTTAACACTGGCAAAAGCTCTTTGAGGCTGATGTTGACAGAAGGTTGACAAGGATGCATCACAACAAAAGTAGAAGACTTCTACTTAATTTTCAGAAGTAATACCACAGTCATCTGGGGAAAAAATATTGCAAAATCTGAAAGAGCTGTTTAAATATGACTTTAATAAGGTTAATATGCCTAAAGCATACAGACCAAAGGTCCTTCAACACTTTACTGTACATGTCTTCCTTGGGATGCAGTCCAAAGTCTATTGGTCGTGACTTGACTTCCAAGGCACTTGACTTGGAAATTATTCTCAGTGCTTATTTTTCTCCTTTTCATTTTTGTTCTGGTATTTTAATCAAGGCTCTTCAAAATAATTCATTTGTAGACCACATTTTCTACCCTCTTCTGCCAGAAACATGTGTTCTGTGATGCCCCATGTCAAGTAACTCACGAGTTACCAGTTAAATGCACACTTGAAATGATGATATTGAATGAAGGCAAACAGCCTTGGGAGACCAATTAAGCCACATGGTTATTTTGATATATCATGTCCTAAAGTGCAGCCTTTTGTACATAAATGGGGAGTATATGTCCTTTAGAAACTTCCCTGTGTCCTTGTGCTCAGGATATGGATATGGGAACTAATTACTGCTGTGTTTAATTGCTCCTCTCCCCACAGTAAATTCTCTCTCTCCAGGCTGGCTGCTACCCTTCATTTACTTACTGAGGAGGGAACTCTCCCTCACATATCCCAAGATGAGAACTGGTGCAATGGCTGTTACTGCAGGCCAGCTGACTTACACCATGTTCACACCTTTTGTTTGTACGACTATCCCATAAACCCATAAAATTCATTTTGCACTAAAAATAGAGGCAGTGAGCTAAGGCAATATAGCACTTCAGCACTTCCATGCCTAACTGCCTGTCCCGTGCTGAGACCACAGTTCAGAGACTTAGGAGTCCAAAATCTCAGTGTCACCATAGCATCCAACAGCAAGTACCAGGGCTTGGCCCTTTTGTAGCTCACTGTTGCCTTGTGGGAGATTGCAAATCATTCCTTCTGTGTTGTAGCATGAACTGGGTCCCCTTAGCTTGATTGTTTACCCAAAACAATTATTTTGCAATGCAAACTGGTCTTGTTATCCTGGGTGGAGTTCCTGTTTCTTCCTAAAAATTGATTTTTACAAATAATTGGATGCAATTTACCTCTTTTGTTTTTGAAGAGGGAAAGGAGAGAAAGCCATAGTAACTGAGATTTTGGGCACTTGCATCTGATATCCCTCATTGCTAATTTGTTCTCTTTTGTCTTTTACTAATAAATGTTATACTTCCCTTTATTCTCCTTTTATTTCTGCTTTGTTGAAGAACTTTTGCTTGTTTCTTACCTCTCTTGTTATTGAAATGCATTTTATGTCCTAGCTTTTTTGATTTTATCTCTGCCATATAATCCTCAGTTTGGTGGGAGAATTTCAACAAGGGGGTTTCCAAGAGACTTTTCAGCTTCTCCTGCCAATGCAGCAAACCATTGTGTTGTAAACACATCCAGGGCTGCCTGAAGATTGTGGGTTATTGTGCTCCTCATACTAATTACCCTCTACAGGGAGATAGTGTGCAGAAACATTGTGAAAACCTTGTCTTCTCTTCCTCCAGCCTTTTGTTCCATTCTCACATCCTTGGCATCCAGCTTTTTGCCAATCCTCAGCGTCTCAGCCTTTGCATATTCCTTTTTCTCTGCCTCGTCTTTTGCAACAAAGGAGGAGTCTGTTTTCTTAAACTCCCTTCCCTGCTCAAATACCTGAGCACCTCCATTACTCCCTCTACTACTCCAATGCCCATCTTGTAAAGCAGCACCTGGTATAAACACACCATTTCAGGTGTGGTCTTACACTTTTCCATCTCCTGCCAGGAAAGAACTTTGTTTCCAAGTCCAAAACTGCTCAGTTCTTGTCTTGGATCATGCTCAACAGTGCAACAACTCCACTGAGATCCTCCTCCTGGTCATCCAAGAAAAATCATCTTGTCTGTGCAAACACGTTCGGTCACTATTTACAAGGAGGTACCCTTTGCACAGTTTTTTCTGTTTCCTCTTACAGGCTCAAGGCATGTTAGGATAAGAACTATTCACCTGGCCTTTCTGCAGTAAGATCTGTCACATTATGTCTGCTGTCATAAAATATAATAACGAATGTTAATCTGTTGGGTGCCTGAGCTAGAAGAGCTGACTTACTTCGCTGAGAGAAGCTCTCTTGGTCTTTGAAAATCCACTTCTTCCCATGGATAAAATGAAACCTTTAGGAAGAAGCTTTTATACAAACTCTTAAAATTTTAGACCTCTGAGACAAATCAAGGACCAAGACTTGAATTCTCTTTTAGAGATCATCCCACCACTAATTTGACAGAAGAGTAACCCCTACCAAGGACACAGAATAAAACCCCATCTAGTTTTTAATGGCTTCCTCAATCTCCAGAAGAATCCTCCACTTCCCAGGTACAGCAACATGTCCAGGTCTTGGCCTTGTGCTACCCCAGGTGAGACCTGGTCATTTCTCCCCATTTACCCTCCTTCTTTCCCGGTCTCTGGCTCCAGGGAAGGGCCTCTGTGACACTGACTGTGCAGCAAAGAGCCAACACAGCTGGGTGAGTCAATGCCTGAAGCCTTTATTTAAAGGAGAAAGAGCACAAATGCCATTTTTGGCTCACTAGTCTGGCTCGTGAGGTCTGGGAGCATGTGGGCTTCTTCTCTGCCTCACTGAAGAGCAGTCATCTTCATCAAGTGTTTGAATTATGGCCTTTGGAGGCAAAACACCCTGATGAATGGTGACAGGAATACCTGTTTTTTTTATTGTTTTGACACGTAGAAGAGTGGAAATTATGTATATAAGATGCAGGAAAACCTTCTGTATTTCATTATTTGTGGCATGTATTTAAAAATTAACAAAACTTTCAGAAAAATCTGTACACATTTAACATCTGTTATCTCTTTTCTAATCCTTTAAATCCCTTCATTTACTCCAAAGTTGCTTAAACTGTTATCAACCTCTTTTGAGGGCTCTACATCTTAATCACAACTGTATGACAAATATTTGTTGATATAGTATGCATTTGGCAGATACTTAGGACTCAAATGATAATACCAAAATAGAGGTTTCATATGATTACAGAGACTAAGGGATTAGAAACCAGATTTAAATGGGTCCAAGGGGCAAATTCAAAGACTTCAATCATCTTTTTAAAAACAAGATGCCATGGTTTGTAAAAAAAATTCTAAAATGAATTTGCCAATGATCTCTCCTCCAGAAATATTCTATCACTTCATCAAACTTACTTATTTATTTAAACTGCCTTTGAAGCTCTTTTATTTCAAGTGGAAAAAAACCCCGAGTTCAACTGCATACATTACACAAGGGGAAAAATAACACTTTATGTAAAACCTCGGTGGGAACTTTCCCTTCTTCTGTTCTGTGAGGGGTAGACATTTCCCCATAGCTGCTTTCGAGTTTAGTGGTAAATCCAGCCTCCAGGTAAATCCTCCTGAGTGGCAATGAAGCACAGTGAGAAATGGCACACAGTGACAAGCTGGGGGCTGCTCTCCGTGTTGGTGCAGCGAGTTTGGGGATGGAGCATCCACACGGTGACCAGTCTGGGTGCCCGCTGATCCCAGTGGAGCTCAATTGCTCAGAGCAGCTGCTGTCCAAAGCAAGCCCAGCAGGTCCCCACAGGGCTGGCAGGGACATGGAACTTCAGGGACGCCTGTGCCCTGGCACAGCCCTGGCTGGCAGCTGCTGCAGTTGGGAGTTACAGATGTGCCCTCCCCTCCGCAGGGCTCACCAGGCTGGGGCACTGTGCTGATGTGACCATAACGCTGTCATTTTCAGAGCTGCTATCCTGGACCTAGCTTGAGCAGCCCTGCATCATGATGAAGGATGCACTAAGGACTCACTGAACAGGGGAATCACTGTTCCAACTTAGCATATCTCCTTCTCATCTCCCTTTCTTCCAGAATGAAATAAGGTTGGGGCTAAATTAGTGGGATGCTCATTAGCTTGAAGAACTGCTAAGCACATTTATGATCAGAATCTGCAAAACTTTTAAGCTTTCAGTCATTATATCTTTTTTTATCCCAAGTTAGCTTTTTGCTAGTTTCATGCCTGGGGCTGGCTTGTTAGAGGTTTGCATGAGCATCGGTGCAAGAAGAAAAGAGAGTAAAGAAATATGCTGCCCAAAGTGGGGACCCAAAGAGGGTCCCAAAGAGGGTGGCCCAAGTCACCCTACTGCAGCACCTTCAGAGGCTGAGAGGTGGAAAACATCCTCCAGAAAATCTTTAGCATTATCAGTACTCAAGACTAAAGACATGAATTTTTCTTCTTACTGTTAATTTTATTTTAGAATACTGATCCTCTAACCAAACAAAGCAAGCTGCGACGTGAGCTCCACTCGTCCTCTCCCACAAAGGATCCAAATAGGGAAAAAATAACTAGAAAACATGCTGGGACATAGGAGCAGAGAGCACCATTGCTTTATTCCTTTGGGAAGAGAACTGGTGGCTGAACAGGAGCAAATCCCATGTCCTCAGGGTGCAATGGAAGACAGGAGGACTAATGCTGGAGATGCTAAACATGCAGGTGATGTGCTGGGCCTCAGCACTGGTGCATGCTCTTCCTCCTTGCTGCATGCCTCACTGTGTTGCCATTAGCTCCAAAACTGTATTAGTGAGCAATACTCAAGGATTCCAGGCACGCCACAAACCCTGAAGAAGGTGTAGAAGCATCCAAGGAGAGGGATTTACATGCCAGGTGATAAAGTACATTTCCAGGTGGATTTCTGCTTGGACTGGCACTAGAGGGGTGTATGGCCTGTACCCTTGACCCAGCTTTTCTTGCTGTGCCTTATTCCGCATGAACACCTGGTAATGTAATCCTCACTTGAAGAGATTTTCATACTGGATTGCTACTACTCACTAGGTCTTTTAGTGGGGTTTTTCTATCCTTTTCTGTTTTATTTCCCTGTACAAAACCTTGAAATGGAGAGTCATCACATATATCAAGAACACAAGAAATACTATTGCCTGTAGATGAAGTAGCACTTAGTACAACAGTGATCTGAAAGACTATATATTACATTTTACCAGCATTAAAATTTCCATCTTACAAAGGGGAGAAAACAGTCTTCGCTGGGCATGTGCTCTGAATGGAAAAGTCACTTTATGGATTCAAGTGGCCCTTTTGGTAATGCTTTGACCAATGCTTAGAGTATTACAATAAAAGAAGAATCTTGTGAGCAAAAGACAGGCTTTTGCTTTCATTCCTGCTAACACATTTTCCAGCATCTCCAAACAAACTCAGCTCAGGTGTCTTGGGCTACTGTAAACTTCAGAGGCAAAGTTTAAGAAGCAAGATGAATTCAAAAGAGTTTGTGTTGTTAGCTACAAGAGTAAAAAAATGTTATCAGCTGCTTAAGCACTGCTGACTAATGTATATTCAAAAGCAAATCAACACAGTCGCACCCACTCTTCAAGCATCAAGGAAACCAGATGAGACCAGTGTCTCAGAGATATGGTGTCAAAGGATTTGGTGCGTTTGTTTTTTTTTTTTTTTTAGACAGTAGATGGAAGGGGAGAATTGCATTAAAATGTAATGTTTGTCAATGGCAGTGATAAAAAAAGAAAACTTCCCCGGCCGTTGCTGGCTGCCGCATGCAGCAAATCTGAATACATTGGTAATGTGAGGGACTGATTAGTCCTGTAAGGCTGCCTACAGGTTAGCAGGCCTCATTTCAAATCTCTGACAGCAATATGTGTCGTTTCATGCTTCATCCTCATTCCCCATGTTCAACACAAACCGGGGTCACTCTATATATGGAAATCACTGTCTTCAGGGCAAAAAAATTAAAAAAGGTGAGATTGCCGCTTTAACCTCACTGGCCTCAGAAAATATGTTTTAGTCTGATACATTATACTAGTAGGAATTATTTATCAAGAAGATACAAGCTCGATATTTCAGAAATAATGAGATGTTCTGGTTTTGCAGCTGAAATTTTATGGTCCAGAGAGCATCAGCTATGAATTCAGAGAATGAAGTAAACTTGCAATGAATGATATACAGCATGCAGCTGAAGTAAAATGGCTGTGCAAAGGGTAATATGAAAGTTATAACACAGTGCAAAGCTCACTATGTCTTAAGTGCCTTTGTTGCCAAACAGACAGACATTTCAAAGACAGTGCAGGCACAAGATGCCTGCAGTATTTATTGAGGGAAGTTTTGCTTGGGAAGGAATTGCCCAGTGAGAAAGTTTAGTCACCAGCCCTCAAATCCCATAGCTTAGAAGACCTACTGAAGTATTCATGCCAAGATAATCTGAGAGCAGAAATGCAATGTTCCAGTACTCAATGTGGAAACATTAGGTAGGCTGCAGCAAAGGCTAGAGGTTTTCTTCCAATAAGGGGTGGATTTTACTCATATCTTTATTTTGCTAGAACAAAAGCAGGTGTATATATCCATGAATGCTGTTTTACACCACTGTTCCCAGCAAATATTATTCTAATAAGATGAAAAGGGAGCAATGTATGAGCTCAATATACTCTCTGATTTTGTTTAGTTTGCTTTCTTGTCTGATCAAACAAGCTCAGTGAAGAACTTGCATTTCCTCTAACATCAGTTTTGGTTTAGAGTTCAGCAGAAGTATTTGAATGTCAGACACAGAATCAGTTGCCAAATGTACAGTGCTGTCCAAAATAACTAATTTGTTTGACATGGCTTGTGGAGACTATAAACTCCATGTGACTTAATGTGTACAGAAGCACAGCCATGAAGAGTGATAGCCAGCCCTTGTGGCTGCTCACATCCCTACAAGAGACACCAACATGCAGGTGCTCAGTAATTACCAGAGGAAACAGGGCTCAGACCAGGCACCCAGCCCACAGCAGTGCCACCACCCAGCCCTTTCCTACATCTCTTTCTGCTGGTACAGGCTGGGTGGCAGTTTGTGGTCTCCTTTCTAGTGTTTTGTCATCTGTAAAATTAAAATACCAAAAAACAGTCAGACAGTTTCATAGGCTGAGACCTACAACTGTTTGGTTTTTACCTGACAGTGATTTTTTTTATCTGACAGCTGATCTGAAAAATGACAAGAGGTATCAAACTAAAACGCAGGTTTTTGCAATCTTCATCCAGTGATCTTAGAAGCAAACACAGTGAGCGGCTCCTCTCTTTCTTTTCCGATTTCAGGTTGTCCAAGATCATTCCAGGCAGCTCTTGGGTGCAGGAAAACGGTATTCCTTCCTCTGGTAGAATAAATCAGTCTCTGAGCACCTGGGACCATCTCAGCCCCCAGCAGGTTTGCACTGCTGAGTCCATGTGGCATGTGCTGGTGAATCCCAGGAGCAGCCCTACCCGTGCAGCACATCTCCCTCCCAACAGCAGGGATTGCCTCATGGAGCTCAGGGTAAGACTCCCCACAGCTGTCTGCAGAGATGATGGTGAGGAGGGGGTGGTGATGGAGAGGATGGTGAGCATTGATGCTGCTCAAAACCTAGAGTTCATCTAGATGGCTATCACCAGCCACAGAAAAAAAAAAAAAAAGAAGAAAAAAAGGTAAGAGGGACCTAAGACAGAAACAACAAAACAAATACTTACATTGTTTGTGCTGAAAAACATGCAATTTTAACTACCTCCCAGGAAGTCTCCCTTTGACTGACACGGGACAGGCTCGTGATGCAGCACTGAAAAGGAGCTGGCACTCAGGTGTGTAGCAGCAGTGGAGCCACTTTGGGCACCATGAAGTGTCCCAGCTGACCTTCAGCTGTCTCCTGAAATGTGTGGGTCTCTAGGCCTGTGCTATCTCCTCCAGCCTGGGTAGAACTGTGGGATACCCAGGGTATTTCACAGGCACTTAATCCTTCATTGGAGAAAACTGTGTTCACTATTTTAAACCCTCTTATTCAGCTCTGTTTATTCAACAGAAATACTTCGGAGCTCTTCAGGCTGTGCAAAGACTGCACACAACAGAATGAGGCCCCTGTAAATGAGATGCAGCATTTTAAGCCATCGAGTTACAGTTCACATCCTGCACAGGTCTGTGCTTGTGCTAGAACTGCTGTATCTAGACTCTTCCCACATGTATTCCCAGCTTCTGAAATCCACCTCTCTGTACTCCTGTCTTTTGGACACACTCAACATCTACAGTGCCTGCAGGCTATCTTCCTCTTCATAGAACCCCAGAAATCAGAGCAGCCAGGTCTGGATGCTCAGGGACAGCTTTTATAAGAGAGTCTAGGCTGCTTAGGCTGAGACCTTTCAAAAAAGGAGCCATTTTTGAAGTTCACCTGTACTATACGTGTCACCAGAGGAACAGAAATCCTTGGAGATGTTCTGAGAGATCTTCATATCAACATAGATCTCAGACTGAGAGTTAATAATGAGAAAGAGCAGAGCTCAGTCTAATGTAAATTTATTGTAAAGTATGATTCAAAGCTTCTCTGTGTAACTTCATACAGGGTAAAATAAATCAAGGAGGCACCTCCACTTTGTTTCCACTGTCAGTACACTCATAGCAAGCATCAATGTAAATCCTAGGCGAATGTTGAAACTCTGTCTATAAGGTGGGTTCAGAACATACTTTTGAATAGCAATTAACAACTTGGCTGATGAACAAATGAACTCTGTTTTCTTTTCCTGTATAAATCATTGAGTTGAATAGCAGGCCAGTGTCATTCAATATGATAAGCCACTGTAGACCTCTGAATCATAATAATCATAATCATGATAATGCACAGAATTATCCATGAGCTGCCCCATCTCTGGAAAGAAGTTTTGTTACTGCTCTGGTTTTCACAGCAGTGACTTCTTCAATGATTTTTTTGTTGAATCGATGCTCTTCTCAATAAAGTTTCATGTCTCAGGTCTGGGAGACTTAGACCTAAAAGACCTTAAAGACTTAAAATGTAGCCTTGCACACTGATAATAAAACATCTGTTGTTTTGGACTTACTGCATTTCTTATTTCTAAATGCGTATCCTCAGTGCAGAGGTGGAACTACTTCCTGAGCACAGTCATATAAATTGGGCAGTCAGTGTCTGCATCACTTATGATTGCATACCCAGCTGGGATGCTGGGAGTGCAAGGAAGGACTGAGATTAAACATTTAAAATAGATATATCTCTTTTAGATTCACCTGCTCTCACTTTAGGCCACCCAACAATTCACCCAATTCAGTATTCCAAATGTGGTGGCTTTTTAACATAATCTAAGGGTAGAGAGGAGGTTCAACCTGTTCAGCATTCTGGCCTGGCTGTCTCCATCTAGGGGCTGGCCTTAGGTGATGTGAATGTGGATTCCCTCCTCTCTGCACAGCCTGACAGTGACTGACAGTCTGTCACTGACCACAGCATGGCCTGTTGGCTCTATCCTAGTCCTCAGCTCAGTGCTCAGACACATCCAGCAATGAGCAGTGCCAGGGTGATGCCACCTACAAGTATAAACAGAGAAAACGCATGGCTCTAAAAAGAAATTTCTTTGTATTACCGTCACATGCTTGTCCAGCTGCAGTCAATGGTGCTGTTCTCATTGCTGGTAAGTAAGTACTTTGGGATTTGGCCCTAATCATTGACACAAATAGGCACAAAGTTGATCTTGACACAGAAAGAAGAAGGAGAAGAAAGGATAACTATGTACAAAGTCATGGCAAGAGAAAGGCAAACAGAAGAAAAGTTCATCTGAAGGTGACTGAATTCTATTTCAGGGCTGTTGGTTGTTCTTTGGAGCAAACATGTGTGTTAGTTAATGACTCATTTTCCTTTTTCTTTACATTTTCTTCTTGACTCTGAATTCTGTGCAGCATCTCTGCACAGATAAAAAAAATGCATTTGTAGAATGCTGATTTTCTGCAATTAGTTTCTGATTTTTCAGATTTGTCCTTCACTCCAAGGCTTTTGAGCCTCCATCAAGCAGCATTTTTGAGAGACTATGGGAAAAAAAAATCCTTACAAAACAAAAACAGTATTTTCAGAATTCCACTCTACTGCTTTCAGACTATTTCCATCAACCCTCTTATTCATTTTGATTTATTTCCATCCATAAGCAGACTAACGCTTTTCTATGCTTTTATTGTTCTTCAAGAATAGGCCTTCTATTGGAGAAAAATAATGTCTCTACGACCACCACTTTGCTCAATGCAGATCTTCATTAATCTGCAGCCACAGTACAGGCTTTTAGCAGCAAGCACTTTTGATGGGAATTGAATTTGATACTGCATTATGGTTGTAGGGCTTCTCACAATAGACTGTGTTCTTTTCTGTGTCTGTGCACAATCAGAGAGACCCAATTAAATAATTTGGTGCAATAATGGAGAACAAAAGAGTATGAGGGCTTAAAGTGAGGGCTTCAGCATTTGTATTCTCCCTTTTCTGTATCATGTTAATTAATTTGCCTGAAAACCAAAAGAAAGAACATAATGTGAAAAGCATAGCTCATCTACAACATGGAGGCACTTTAAATGCAGATACCAGACCAAATCAACATGTAACAAAGGAACATTCATTGCATTTCCATAAGAAAAAAAAAAGTTGCCAGCTAATGTTGAGTGGTCCTAGTCATGGTCACTGGAACTAAGGGTAGCTATTTGTGTGGAGGGAAAGCCTTCCAAGGGTTAAGAGAAGGATAATGCCTTGTGCCCTGTGATAACACCTACAAATATATGTGCAGTTTTGAAACCTAATTGTTGGATGGAAAAGAACTGGATGCAACAGAGATCTCAGTCTTTCTGGCCTTTGACTTCCTTTTTTTCTTTTTTTTTTAATCTTCTGAACTCGATTTTATTCTCTTCTATTCTTCCCACAATAGCCCTAAGCAGACACCTCAAAGTGAAGCCCCGCTCCTCTAGTTTGTTTAGAAACTTCAACAGTATTCCAGTGGGCACTAGGGCAGTCTCTGCTCCACCACTATTCCCGTCTGCAACTGAGTTTATCCAGCAGAAAAGATCCATTTACTCCCTGCTGGAATAAATAGTGTGAATGTGCAGCCCTTATTGGCTCCTTGGAGGCTGGCAGTGGATGGAGGTCAGCGAGCAGAGCTGGTTTGCAGCTCTGATGGCAGGAGCTCCCCTGCACTCTGTAGTGCCACCCACCCCTCCACAGTTCCCCTCGGAGGGTGGGCCACCAGGAGCTGCAAAACTGGCAGTCACACATCTCTCCTGTAATAAATCCTTTAAGCTATTAATTGTTTGAAGCCCTAAAAAATGCAAACCCAAGGATTACTCTATTGTCTCTTGTTCATTAGCAAGTGGAAAAAGAATATCTGCAGAGCTGTGATCCAATTGCATTCATTACTGCTACCTGTTAAATAGTACTTTAAGGATATTAGTGGGAATAATTTACATAGAGGTTATGAATCTTATTTCACAGTATATTAATAAAAAGCATCTCATCTGGGTAAAAATGTGACCACAAACTGAGATTTTAATCCAGTTTAGAAATTTACACTATTATGTCTTTGTAAAATAGAAAGATATACGTCTTAGCTAGTTGCAACTAATATCTTTCTATCAGGAAAAGCCATTTAGTTTTGGGTTTGAGCTGTACAGAAGCTTCATAACTGCAGCTGTCAGGCTGCCTGCATATCATTCATCCTATGAAAAGTACTGAGAATGATCACCTCATCACCTCTCATCAAGGTGTATTACATACTTTTGCTGCTACGATACTGTACTTCCCAGCAGAGGTGTCTTTTTATATCAGCATTCCTCTGAATATTACTTGTGTTGACAAGTTACTAGGTTGAAACCTGGGTGGGAAAATCTGGAGGTATCACAAATGGCTAAGATATTTGTGGCTTTTAATCATTGCAATTATCTGTGCATTCCCAAACAACTTTTTTTTTTAAAAGATGCTAGGGGTCTTATCTTCCTCCCTTCTCCTTAAACTCACTAAATATATCACAACAGCAGTGTGCTGTTTGTCAACCACCATAGACTTGCATGATCAACTTTTCTGGGAAACACCACCAGCAGCAATCCTGGCTCAACTACAGCCTGGGAGGCTGCAGCCCTGCTTATCAGTCTGTTTGGTGTATGTGTGAGCTATCATGACAAGTGCTGTTCATTATGGTAGGTCTTCAGTCCATAATTAAAATATATGAGGCTTACAGTTGTTATGTCTCTACTTCCAGCATGGGGACATAAAAACAGATTGTCCTCCTTGAATCTTAGCAAGTTACATTCTGATCCAGCATTAAAAAAAAAAAAAGGAAAGCATTTCTTCATATTCTCAGTTAATTCAGTCTAAAAGTGTCACACTTATTCAGCAGCAGTTAAAATAGTCTGTGATGAGAGCATGACAATTTCCAGCTAAACTAGAGGATAATTAGAAATGCCCCGTAGCAGGCAAGTCAGTGCTTCAATTTATTTGCTGTTTATTACCAAGTCCCTGCCCCTTGGGTGTAATGACTGTAAAGCAGCACCTGCAGCTTCCCAGTGTTTGATTTAGCGCTGTAAATGGTGCTCAGAGAGTAGATTAAGCTGGAATGTGATCAAACCTTATTTGCAATCCGATTATACAAACTGCTCCTTGCACTGACCAGATTGAAGTAATTTCCCTATAGAAACGTTACACTCACTTTGGTGTAAAAATGATTAACATGTGCTGACTGTAGGTCAGCCTTTCACTTTCAGTGTAATTCTTTATCAGGCAGGATGCCCATCTTTTTCTTGTGTTTGCCACATTTGTGTACCATGCGGTATTTAACCAATGGATATAATCAACTTCCTTTTTTTCAGGTCTTCTTGATGAATGATTGTAATAAATAAGCACTCCAGCATAAGCAGATTAAACCATTTTTCCCCTGTTTGATTGTTCAGCAGTATTGACATGCTTAATGATCTAACAGAGAACAGCTACAGAACGAAGGAATTTCCATATTTTACTGAAAACAGCTATTGAGGTATTTATAAACAGCCAGTGCACACGTGGTGCTCCAGCTTCCGTGTTGGGCAGGATAGCTGGGCACTCACATCAATCCAAGAACTACTCTACATTTCTTTCAAAAAGTGCCTAAATACTCACTGCCACTACTAATCCTTTCACTCTTAAATAATCAGCAACATAAGGCTTCTTGGTTCTCAGTAGCCTTTTTCTTTTTTTTTGTTTTCTTTTATTTTTTTTTTACCGTATCAGGAATGCTGGATGTGAAAACTGTTTCTCAGACAATTAGCCTCTGGTAATGAAATGCAACCAAATATATTCTGCACATTGAAAGCAAACACTTGGCTCTCCGTATATTTCTGTGACAATCAAAGAAATATTTTAGCCTGAAATGCATTATCAAGCCTGACTCAAATACCAGCAATAACATGTTTTGTTGTATAACATTTTAAAGCTGATTTTCTACAGACATTTGAGTTGTAACCCTTTAGAGACCACAGTCCTGAAGGTTTAACTGAACACGATGCTCACACCCAGTCCCCTGAGCTGTGAACTGGGAAAATATGGCTCTTGTCACAGTCAACCACCTTCAGAAGTAGTTTGCCATATGTATTGGGTGCAGCCATGCAAGCACCGTCCAGAAATCCCCAAATACGTCATGCAATCTTTTGCTGTCAAATAGATGTGCTCGCCTGGTGACAGCCAGCGATTTGCTCCCACCCAGCTCCCGTGCCGGGGCTGTGCTGAGGCAGCCCTGCATTTGTCCCAGCACAACTCAGAAAGGCTGCACACGTGTTTGTCTGGCATAAATATCTTCTGGCTTCTTTTTGAGATACCTGAAAGGTTAGAATTAAGTCATGCCAAAAACCTGTTCAACTTCAGCCTTTTTAAGCTTGCTGTGCAAGTGTTGAGGAAATTAACATCTGCAAGACAGGGGGTTGAGCTATGAGTTTATTTATATGCTTTAGTTTTACTCCCTGATTGGAAATAGAGAGAATTGGGATCTTGATGGATCTCATTGTCAGTGTCAATTTTACACCAATCCCACTGGAAAAAAGTTAGATCTTTCCTATCACAAAGGGCAGCAGATCATCCTATTACTCTATAAAAGGAGTGCTTTTTTTTCCATGTTGTACCAATTGTATTCCAATATCCCACTCTTGCAGTAATTTTCTGTGTGTTTTCTCTTTTTTTATTTAGGCCTGCAAGAGACTTTGCAGTGCTAACAACAATCCCCAGGGCCTGGGTATTGCTGAGGAGAGGTTTCTCACCTTGTTTTCTGAAGATCACTTATAGCAGAACACAAGAGCTGAGTGTCGTAAGAACAACTGCCACAACACAGCAATTTGTAACACAACTTTTCTTTGGTTTTGCAGCAGCAATTCACTTTCTTTTGGACAGTGCCACAGGCATACAATGATTGGAGTGTGCAGTGTGGGCATTTTGGGAATGCTGTGCCAACTTCTTGGTTAGTAAAGATAGCTCCTCATGGTAAAGCAGAGAATTCCTCTGGGTAGAGCTGAGGAGAAGTATTTTGGTGGCTCCAACACAAAATTACATTGCTTAGTGTTTCACAAATTAAGCTCCTTTCCTCCTGGCTCTGTGCAATGTCAAAAAGAAATAAGGACTAGTTTCTCTTGCAGTCTCAGAGGGACAAAACCAGAGACTCAATGACATCCTGATTCCTTGAGTCTTACTGAATGGGCAGGGAATTAAAAGCTTATCCATATGGAAAGCAGGGCTGAGGTGGCAGGGCTCTTATGTGGAGCAGCACAATAGGTCCAGTATCAGAGGAAGCAGAAGATGGCTTGGCGTGTAAGTGACTGTAGCAACAAAGCAGAGCTGTGTAACATGCAAGTTCTTGTAGCTCATATAGACTCAAAAAATATACTTTAAGAGGTTTCTGCAAAAGTCATTCATAGGTTGAATGACTTCCCAAGCATGGGAGATACATTTTCTGCTTCTGCTCTTTCTTTACTGTAATTCTTTCTCTGAACTTTTATTTCAGTCAATAAAACAATATCACTCTTTTTTTTTACTGTGATGCACACATTGTTTTGAGTCAATATTGATGGGAAGTTCGGACCAGATTCAAAAAGGATCATGCTGGAAGCTGTTTGATGTCAATAAGTGTTTGTGTGTCCGTGTGGGGATGGGAAGCAAGAGCTCAAGCACCTGAACCTGGCAGCCTTCACTCACGGAAAATGGGACTTCTGTTTTGGTCTGAAAAAAAATCTCAAAAATTGATTCTGACAAACTAATTTCTTTAAGTGAGAAAAGGGGAAGGCAAGCTAACTTTGGGAAAGCTAGTTTTCCTTAAATTTGACATGGAAAATGTCTTGTGCTTAAGCAGCACAGCAGCCCAGACTACCAGTCCAATGTTTCCCATTGCGTTTTTTTCCCATGTTGTACCAACTGTATTCCAACATCCCACTCTTGCAGTCATGTTCTGTGTGTTTTGTCTTTATTTATTCAGGCCTGCAAGAGACTTTGCAGTGCTAACAATAATCCCCAGGGCCTGGTTACTGCTTCAGAGAAGGAAAGGCTTCTCTGTAATTTGTGCCTACACTTCTGAGAGGGATCAGGAAAGCCTCTGGAGGTTATGTCAGGGGGAGGGAACTGCTTTTCCCAGGGGACTGCCTCTTCCATGACCCTCTTGCTCACTCCAGCAGCCAGCAAGGGTGGAAAGGGAAGAGACAGTGCAACAGCCCCTGCAATGATTTCACATAATGCCACAATCTGCTGTTTCTTCAGGAGCAAGCGGAATACATCAAGATGTGTGTTTAACAGGAGGGTTATTTGTATACCAGCTATTGTTAATGGCTCTGGTGGTTATCTCCTCATTGCCTCTGTTTTTTCAAAGGTAATACGAGGCGTTCCTGTGTTTACAGTGGAGCATATTGTGAACAATGAGGTAATTAAATACTTCAGCTAAATGAAGACAAATGTCCAGGTGAGGGTTTTCACATGTGGTTGGAGGCTGAAGAGATCTAGATTGGTCTGGTGATATGCTAGCCTTCTATCTTCCAAAAACTAGTCCTATGTGAAGCTATTCACATCAGGCACCTTGAAACTAATTTTGGTGGATCAAATTAAATTTGACTTTCAGAAATTAGTAGTCTATATTAGTTAGGTTACCATAAGCACCACTAAGCTTTACTGGCCCTGATGGGACCCCTCAAGCTCCCATCCTCTGGGGTGCCATGGGGTCTCTGCAGCACCCCTGCACCTTGTCCCCACTTCAGGGGGCAGTTCTGCTCCTCCTGTGCCCTGGCAGTGTGTTCAGGCACCCATGGGTGGATGGGTGGATGACTCAGGGGACCTCCATGCCATGGCACTCTCAGAGCCCAAATAACACCAACACCTCACACAGCGCCTTTGCTGGCAGCAGCTTCCATCATAAGAGGATTTCACACCTTCTCTTAGATTGTGGTGTCTCTACCTTCTGCTCGTGGATGGTTAGGAAGTCCAGGTAAGGACAAAATAGTATTGGCTCACATGTGCAGACTTGCCTACAAAAACTGCTTTTCCAACCTGTCTGTGCTTTCCCAAGGTAGTCCTCATTGATTCCCAGATTGCTGTACACTTTGGCATGTACAACGTACAGAGCAGTTCTCGTGATGTGAAAGCAGGAGATAGGCACTGCCAATTTAATTTTTGATTCTTGTTTAAGCCAAGATTTGAATGTGATGGCCAGAGATTTCAAAATATTATTAAATTTAACATCACTTATAGTGGAAATGCCCCCTGTGTCTTACATGCATTAAGGTCAATGTTATTTGACTGAGGAGGTCATTGGCTATTTTAACTCATGTACTTCCCTTTCACAGCCAACATTTTGGATAATAATGGCTACAAATGATCATGGATGATGAGTAGTCACCTGATCCCATGACAAAAATTAAAGCACTTTAGTCCAGTGTTATGGCAATGTCACAGCTGCTGAGAACTCAGATGCTGCAATCCCTCTGTGTCACTCAACTCATACAAACAAGCAGTTTTGTATCAGCCCACTTCATTACTGCAAGCCAGCTTGAGTCCAAGGGCTGGCTGAGGGATGGCTATCAGTGGCTAATAAAGTATTTGGAGTTGCAGCCTGCTACAGATTAATTGCAGAGGGATCTGCAGAGGTTATGTCTTCCTACAAAATCCAACAGGAGCATTGAGAGAATGAAAAGCTGCCTTATAATTCACTGCTAACACAGAGAACCTAGCCCTCTGCATCTGCCCATAGCTTTATGTACTAAAGCCTCTCCCACCCTTCTTTGAAAAAAGAGAGAATGCAGCAGTGGTTCTGGCAAGTTGCTTGGTTTTGCTTTCCTTTAAATCCAGGACTGAACTTTCCAGCTCTGTGAACCCTGGGACCTAGAGGAAGAGGAAACACTTGCCCTGGGGAGCAGATAGACCTTCAAGGAAGGCTAACATACTTCTTCCTCACCTTTCTCCCTTCTTCCTAGGGCAGAT
This sequence comes from Sturnus vulgaris, assembly GCF_052056855.1. Classification (NCBI taxonomy): domain Eukaryota; kingdom Metazoa; phylum Chordata; class Aves; order Passeriformes; family Sturnidae; genus Sturnus; species Sturnus vulgaris. The sequence goes on along the minus strand of NC_142244.1, from coordinate 78,539,164 downwards.
CCAGACTCCTATAGGCAGCCAGCAATGCAAAACACAGAAAATATTAATCTTGAAGGAAATAAATTATTGAAGAGATGACATCAGCTCAACACCATCAGAAGCTAATTGTTGGCCTCATTAGACAACATCATTAATACTCAGAGATGAATAGGATATCCTGCAAAACAAAATGGGCATCCTGCACAGAATTCTGATGAAGAATGCAGTACAAAATGCAATGGAGGGAGCTGGAGGGATTGCTCACAGGAATTTCTGTTGACAGCTTGGTGGTCCCCACTTAGAAGAAAGTGCAGAGTAGAAAGACTTGGGTATGTTTGTTGATCAGAGCTTCTATGCGAGTTGGCAGTTGTGAAGCAGCAAAGAAATATGCATGGAAAAATAAATAAAATAAAATAATAAATCACAAATCAAAAAAAACCCCAACATCAAGAAAAAAGCTCAAAACCAGCCAAGGTATAGCAAATAAATGCAGGGCCAGAACAGTTAAAGAGTAAGGAAGGAAGTGTCAAGTTGGGGCAAATAAGTGTATGAGATTGCAACTGCTGCCATCATTGCCATGCAGGCAGTGGGACTGCTGTCACCTGGACAGTGGTTGGAGGGTCTAGGGAGAAGGGGGCACCACATTCTGGAATGAGTACACAGGAGGGCTCCTCAGATGACTGGTATAATGGAGATCCTCTTTAAAAGAAGATATTACAAGTGCTTGTGATGCTTGGCTTAGCAAAACCAAACTGAGGTGGCATGCAGAAGGGCATGAGAATGCACAGGGCAGGAGAAGAGCAACTTGAAGGACAATAATTAACAGTGATAAGCTTGTCCTTCATATGCTTCAGCTGAAAGTCAAAGTATTTTGAATTATGAAGTTCTGGAATAGCAATCAGATGTGGGAGAAATAAGTCCCTTCTTAAGAAGGAGCAGAATAGTTTTGTGATATGTGAAGTGATGCTTATGGAAGAGCCCCTCATTTTCCAAGGTATCCCCATGCTGTGTGTCTAGGTGACTCTGACATTCAGAGCTGGGGCTTTGGCAGCCCCTTTCTTTCCCTCCTTGCAATGTGTGAGCCCAAATGCACTCTGGTGAGCCCCTGAGGAGCCTTCCAAAGCAGGGCACCAGTGAGTGCCTGGCAGGAGACAGATGAGGCTCAGCATCCTCCAGCTAGAGGCAAAGTCTGCAAAGGAGAATGAGGTTTCTCAGCCGAGCTGGCTTTCTTCATGTGTTGCTCAGCAAGGTGGTTTCTGGGCAGCAGCTGCCATGTGGAGGCTTAAGTGTGCAATAATGTGGATTTCCATGCTGCAAGTTCAAGAGGAGCAGCTAACAACAGTTATGCTTCAGAGTGCTGGAAAGCCCTTGTATCTGAGGCAGACACAAACTGCAGCCTTATGGATGCTTCCACTACCTCACTATTCTCCTGTCCTGCCAGAGTCCTGTTCCAGCACATAACTGGGGAAGCATGGACTGGGAACTACCTGTTCTTCCAATGTTTCCAAATGGTAGTCAGCAATCTGGAGGCATTTCCCTGGATGACACAGTGTTAACGAGCCCAGAGTGAAAGGTGGTACTGTCATAAATAATAAAAATGAGAAAAGGTGGAGCAGAAGATTCATCTGTAGCAGCTACAATGCTAAATTATTACTCGCCCAGCCCATTTGAGGTTTTAAGTGCTAAATAAATCATTTTACTCTGACACTTTAAAAAAAATGCATCTTCTAGCCTCACGCAGACAAGTTTATAGAGACTGAAGCAATCCCAGTTAGGATGAGGTTACAGTTTAAGAAACCAGCTTATTATTATGAATGTAACCAGCAAATTTCTCAGTAGTGTTAATGCATGTTGTTTGATCTCTAACCTATTGCCCTCAGAGATTATTGCCACTGCAAATCCACAAAGACTCCAGACAAGTCCAGTCTTAAATGGCTCTTAATGTGCTCTCAATGTGGTTTCAATAACCATCATAATTTGTTTTCCCCATCAGAACTCTGGAATGGACTGTAGAAGGTGGAAAAGACATGGAGTATCATACCCACTCCAAGAAAGGGATGACCTCTGAGCACCAAGGTGGCTTTCAACAAGCCAGCGCCAGTAGAAGACGATTTTGCATCAGATTTCCGAATGTGAACACTTCACCAAAAATCGTTGGAGCTGTCCATGCTATGACTCTACTTTCTCAAATTAAGCCTGCCTCCTATCAGAGCTCTCATTCCTAATGACCACCTCAGTCTTGTGCATAGCAACTCATCTCATCCAGGATGAGATCTCATCAACATCCAGGATGCAGCACAAGGACAGTTAAGATTTCCAGTATGGTGTAATGCCTGTGGGTGTTTCATAAGAATGGATTTTCAGGACACGCTTGACAGAGGAGAGGGATAGAAAGGCACTACAAACACAAGCTGGAAAGAGAGACACTGATGTGTGTGGGAGAAAACAATAAAGGGACTAGCAAGGCTGGTACTGCTGGGGTGAAAGGCATGAAGAGGAACATGGTAGGGAAAAAAACCCTAAGATTCATAAGGTCAGAGTGAAAATTTTCCACTCAGTTTTGTTAGAAGCTGGGATCAAACAAACAGATTTGGTGAAAGGTGTGAGATTATCTGTCCAAGGAAAGGAACCTCTTTTAAATGGCAGTAGAGCTCAGATAGAACTGATATAATGTAGGTTTCAAAGAACAATGCAGACATTATGAAGGATTTTAAAACTGTATATATACCTTGGCTACTGGAAACAATCTTAAGTGCATTATTAAAATGAAAGACAATCATACAAGGAGACAGTGCAGGTATAGCAGGAGGCAGAGAGGGAAAATTAAGGATGTCTCCATGGCTCTGTGTCTGAATAAAGAAACATAAGGGGGGCGTTTTCAATAAAAGGGAGCAAGTGGTGTAGTTGGAAAAAAGATTACAAGTGGGGACTGGCCATGTTAGCTGTGAACTCCTGAGCAATGCAGGGTTCGTGTTTCAGTGTAGTGGGAGAGCACAGTGGATTGAAAAGAGGCAAGGTTCTTGTGTCCTCAGTGGTGTCAGAATCCATGGAAGTGGGAGGCATTGCTCAGCATGATGTCTCTGAACACCTTAGGACAGGTTCAAAGGACAGTAAGCATTTATGTGTCTGCAGTGACATCTCAGTCATTATCTCCTCAACTTTAATTGAAACCTGAAACACTCACATTAGGTGTCTACACTGTAGACTTTTAAATTTAAATGCCGATGAATCTGGTGTTGATTTTCATTTTACATAGTTGTAGTTAATTGACATGAAGGGATTGAGCAGAGCTACCATCTACATGTAGAATTGTAAAGACGATTGCTTTCAAATCTTTAAAAATGTGAAATCGGATGAAAAAGGACAAGTGTGTTCAATTTTTTTATTTATTTTTTAAGAAAAACAGAAACCAGTTTGGAATTGGATTGATGTTTGGCCAACCTGTTCCCTTTCATCTCTAACTCATAATATTTTTATCTGAAACCAGCTATAATGTATGTCTTTTCAAATCCTGATTTATGAATTTCACGGTTTGAAGCAAGTATGACAACTCTGGCATGTACACACAAATGAGATACTGTAGGACGTGCAGTTTGTGGGGCTATTTGAGGATTTTTGATATCAGTGCAATTCCTATTTGATAGGTGTCTAGACCATAAATGTTAAGTGGCAACTTGATTGTTTTATCTCTCCTGGTGAACTGGTTCAGGTGAGCCTTCACTGCCTGTAATGAATACAGCTGACTGAATCTAGATAGGGACATATCTTCCACACTCTGTGCCCTTACAAGTAATGGAAAAAGGGAGCACCTAAAGTACCTTCCACTGATCAAATACAGTGTCTAGCTATTTGCAATGCCATTGCTTCCTACAGAACACTGCTTAGTCAGAAGTCTGCTTAGTCAGATCCCTGGGCTCTGACAAACCATGTATCATTTATGAGCATTTCTTTGTTTCTTCTCTAAAGTCCTTATCTTCTTAAAAGCAAGAGGGAAAAAAAGGCAAGAAGAAAATAAATCAAGGAAACCAGGAACAAGGAAGATGACAAAAACCCTCCAGGAATATAGGACTGGCAGAGACCTATCGTTCAGTTCAGTCATCTGTTATTGCAAGCCTACTGGCCACATGATGTGTTTAGTAAGCTCACAGAGCTCTCTCTCAAGTGCTGTTAGCATTTTGCTCTTTCTTTTCCAAATAAAAGATTGATCCAAACCTTCTGCCTTCTGACAGCAGAAAACCTCTGCAAAGTTTACCCATGACCAGTTCATGTCTATTGGTTCTTTTGCCAACATACTCCTTAGACAAGCAACTCCGGTCTGTAAATATGCCAGAGGAGTAAACATCAGTAGTGATCAGATGTGATTACATCTAACTGTAAGCAGTTAATGAAGCTAGGAGCGTCTAGATCCTTATGTGAGAACAGATTCGCTTTTCCTACTAATGATTCTCTGAATGTATGAGATTGAATTTTCATGATTGTTACACCTTAAACAGTACATTCAAAATAAGGTGTTACTAGAATCCTGTACAGTGGTACAGATACATTTTTTTCCCCCTCTTCTGGAAATACCTTGGCTTATTCCTCACTGCTAGCAGGCAAGTTGGTTTCAGAATCTGGAGCTAAAGCTCTAGAAAACCTGTAGCTTAAATCATCTACAAGTCTTTCTTGTACAGGGTTCTCCATCAAAATGGGTCCTGCACAAGCTCTCAGTTTTTTGCCCTGTTTTGACTGTCTCCCTCCAGGTTGTGCCTCCATTATCAGGTCCCATGAAACATCCATGATTTAGGTGAAGGGAGTGAAGAGCCAACATGTGAAGCCAACATGAAACTGAAGAGTCATCTGCTTTACACCACATGAAAGTCAGGATACCTTACAAGCTGGTATCTCATTAAAGAACTATATATGTTTTAGACAAATATTCTGGCCTTATTTATTCCACACTTGACTCTTATTCATTAGTTTACAAACAGAGGCAGCCCTTCATTTAAGTAGAAATTAGAAGAGTGTCACTTTTCTTAAGTGCAGTCCTGTCATTTCACACCTCCTTAGTGAGTGACCCTTAAAACTCTAATGAAAATCCTGAGTATATATAGAGAGAGACAGTCCATTGATCTGAGAAACATTCAAAGCAAAGTTATAGAAATTCATTATGCATAGAGGTAAGTCATGTCTTTTGCTCAGTAGCAACCTCTTGAACTAAAATGGAAAGATATGCCATCTAAAAATATAGATAGCTGAGAAAAACAGAGGGTACTGCAACTACCTTTTCTAATAAAACACATCTTACAGACATTGGTCATTCAAAATTCAAGACCAGCTAAAATATGCTAAAAAAATACGGTTTTTTTTCCCTATATCAAGAGAGAGACATTTCTTTGCCTACTAATATATGGATGGCAATACAAAAAAACCAAGAAAAGTTGTCAGTCATAGACCAGGAGAAGAGAGTAACTTTTATAATCTGCTTTTCACAAAAAGAGAATGCTACCTGGGACTTGTACATTAGCCAGCCTTTATAAATGTTCACCATTTCTCTTCCCAGATGGGGAGCTGTTAATTTTCATGGGTTAAGACAAGTTTCAAATCCCTGAATCTGGCTATATGCTGTGATGACAAGGGCTTGGCTTCTCTGCGTATTTTTTTAATGCTTACTGTATATATGTTTTCTGGTAAATTTGCACAAAAGAGTACAAAAATAGATTCTATATGACAGAAGTTGTCAAACTGCAATACATGAATATAAAAATACATTTTCCCAAGAGTATACATTTCATGTTCCTAATTGTCAAAATATTTGCCCTGTAAGGCTTTGCTAATAAATATCTCAGCATGTCCATATACCATATGAAATTCCAGCTCCTTTGTGGTTTGTCTCCTCTCATGAGCTCTCTTCTCAAACAGTAGAACAGGTTATGCTTCCTATAGGTTTAATTTACAATAGTGATTTAAGATAGAAGAAAGAAGAAGAGGGGTAGAGGAATTTAGCTGGATGATGGATGAATATGGAGCAATTTGACTTGCATGAAATGAATAGCCACCATTCAGGCACAGATTTCATGGTATAATTGACTAACATTAAGGTTAGATGACATCTCATCAGTTTTTTGTTTTACAAACGCTTGACCGTGGCATCCTGAAGTATTCCTATTCCTATTCCTCTCTTTCCAAATATTTCAAACACCATCTCCCAGCATGGTAACAGGCAAACCAAAACTGTCACACTGGATCTGATCCAAGCTTCACCCTGTCCAGCAGAACGTCTCTGACAACAGCAGGCATTCAAAACCCCGAAGATGTGTCAAAAACTTCCCAGTGGGAAAATACAGAATAAAGTCTCTTGCATTGTCTTGTTGCCTCCTTTAATAGTTAGAGATTGGCTTAAGACCCAAAGCATGACATTTAAGTTAATTAAGTATTAAACAAAAAGTGGAAATGCTAGCTCTGAATATTATTTTTATTTCCTGGAGAACACCCAGCACACAGACACACAGAGTGGGTTGATCCCAGGGCCACTCATACAAGCAAAAGTCTTTCCATTTGCTGTCCATAGGCTCAGGACTAGGTTAGACATTAATGTTTTGGATATATAGAGCAAACCCAGGCCACTGCACAAGAAAGGGGGATTTAGTGCCAGCAATTCTCTCCTTCTGTATGTGTTTGTGAAACACTGCTGAGGTGCGTTGTAAATGTGAATTAGTGCAACTGACCAATGATTTAAGGAACCGTAAGTGAGGGAAAAGGGAAATTTATTGGTATGTACATATTCAAACCCCTTCTTTCTTTTGGATTTTTAATCAGAAGTGCCTGGACAACTACTGGACGATGTGTTTTCATTCGTCTGTGTGAGGTATTCATGATATATTTACAGTTGCCACTCCTAGTTCATGAGCTTTTTTCCTTTGCAAACTTTAATTTAATAACTCTTAATATCTTCAGTCGCTTTCACATACAGTGTGCTTACTGAACTAATGTCTTATATTTCCTTCTGAATAGAAACCACTCCTGCCCAGACCTTGTGCAGCAAGGGATTTGAGTGCAGTAGACAATTTCAAAGACTGCTCTTTCTATTTAACAATCAGTGCATTAGGCTAAAATATTCACACAGATGCACTAGCAATTGAAAGGGTGTGTGGTGTAGTGACAAGGTCCTTCTGTTACCTGGACTGTAGAATGATGAATGAGCATTAGTGGAATATTCTTTTGGCCTTTAGGTTTACCTTGATCTTCTCACAGAATGCAAATTGACACTATACCCACATTTCTATAGTATTTATTACTGTGGTCATGATGTGAGGGCTTTTTTCAATATGAATAGTGTAAAAGGGGAAACATATTACTGCAAAGAGGCATTATTGTGCTGGGAATGTATAAACAGCTGAGAAGAATAGAGCGACATGCTCATAATGGAAACTGAAAGCTCTTCATTTTGTCCTGATTGTCTACCCTTCCTTTTTAAACAACCTCCCTTTTTCCTAGCTATCAATACAAAGTTCTTTTTGGTAAAATGAAGTGCATTCATGCTGCCTGAAAGAAGCTTTTAAAGTTGATCTGTGCCCACACAAAAGGGAGGCAGTGTTTGAGCACATCAAGTTGAGGAAGCAAACTTGGTCAATGTTCATTATTCATGGCTTGACACTCTGAGCCTCCATATCATTTTGTAAAGAATCAGATAAACTTTCCTTGTGATAAACAACTGAAATAATTTTTCTTAGCTGTCAAGTCCTTTTCTCCCATTTCCAGCCTGTTCTCACACTCTTCCCAGCTCGTAAAAGCAACTGAGCACAGCTCTTTGGACTGATAAATGGGCTCCTTTCAATTGGTGGCAGGCTTCAGGAAAAAGAGATAATCCTGGATAATGTGGACACAGTTTTCATTTCATGTCACCCAATTAAACTGCAATTATCCGGAGTGCAACAGCAGAAAAACTGGAAAGAATGGTTGGAGAATGAGGAGCCCTGGCTCCCTGGGACTCTTTATACTACACACATTAGCCTAGATTTGTTCTATTCTGATAATAAAGTGCCAGTCTAAGCACTTAGCAGCACACAGTGAGAGACAGACCAGCTGCAACCTGTAGCTCAGAGTGAAATACTATTGCAAGTGCTCTGGGAAACATCACTTCGATCCAGAGTAACTTTCTGGGATATTGTTTGCATCAGGAATCCAAAGCCCTGTGCTGTGGTTAATTACAACCAGAGCAATATGGTCAGGAGGTGCTCTGAACAATGCAGCGAGGTTCAGATTACAGGTAAAACAAGGACAAAAAAAAGCCTTTTCTTAGCATGACTCACAGTAGCACTGTAAGCCAAAATAAAGCAGATATCAACCATTTTATTATGAAGGCAAACTGCATTAACGTCTCTTATCTCTTCAGCATTTTGGCTGAGATCTAGGGCAGGATGAATTTAATATGTTAATATGCCTTATTAAGTTACCACTCTTGCAGTAAAATAAACTAGATAATCTAACAGATCTATTTTATCTCTAATTACCATGATCCTGGTAAACTGCAATTAAATAAACAGATGGAGTTTTTGAGCTTGTGGCCTGGTGTATGGGAACATTTTAGTAATTGCAATACATGTATTTGTTATCACTGTTTTATTTTTTTAGCCCAGCCATGTGAGTGAAGGGAGTCTGTCCCATAGGCATGGACTATAAGTACAAGGGTAACAGATGATGTATCTCCTGCAGCTTTGTTCCTGGAAATCCGTACTCTTTGACCTCAAATTTTTTATTCATTTACTCCTACACAAAGGACCAGGTGGGGCTACACCAGGCTGTGAGGCAAGTGAAGCAATTTGGCCAACATTCCTTTTCCCGAGAGGAAAGATGGGCTTTAAGGTGCTACACTAATAGATACTGTGAACATGCAGTCATTTTTGCCTGGGCTCTCTTTGCATGCTGGGCAGCAGCAGCAAGACAGAGAACCACCGTTTTCAGTGGCCACACCTGAGGCTGTGTGCAAGTTCCCGTGCCGGGTGGAGTGGCTGCATCTGCCCCGTATAACTGTGCAAAGGGAGCAACAAGGGACAGGAGTTTCTAGGTCAGATTCAGAGCTCTCCACCAGGACTATGGGAGGCTTTTAGGTATTATTTTAGCCTTCATCAGGCACCAGACTTCATGGGTTTTGTGTAAGTCAATATCAAGTGATAAACTATTTTTGCAATATTTTTTGTTAGCAAGCCCTGCAACAGAAAAGTGCGTGACACTTCTACAGGAAAGACAACGCAAACCTGAAACTGTGCAGTGATGAAGGGCAACCAATTCCTAAAGGAAGCACAGCTATTTCATAAGCAGTCAGTTTTTGGACTGGAAATATTCTGGTTTACCTGAATTTTTCAGTTTGGCCCTATATCTAGGTTTTTATCAAATGAAAAAATGCACTTCCCCATCCCATCTGGGAAAATCCCAGGTGCAGAGAGATTTGGATTCTTCAGAGATGTTAATAAAATTGGGATTTCCCTGTTTCCAAAATAATACCATGCCTCCCACGCTCTTTATTCCATCTCTTCACATTCCTAACTGAAGCAGGTTCTGGGCTGCTTTGAAGATTGCTTTTCTGTTTAAGACTTTAAAGCTACCTTGTTCCTCGTGGAGTGTATTGAAATAGTAAAAAATCTGCACCTTAATGTGAGCAGGAGCAGTATAGTGGAAAGAGGGGCTGTGGCAGAGGTGTGGTCGGTCACTCACACCTGTAGATGATATTTATGGAGGGTTCAGGTCCTCTGCCAAGGGGTCGCCTTTATAACAATAGAGACAAACATTTTAAAGTGTGGCAACTTTCTTTTAACTATTTTGTGGTCCCAAGGAGCCTTTAAGCAACTGTCCTACAAAGAAGGGCAGTCAAAAGCCCTAACTGGGGGTTGGTTTACCGGCAGCAACAAAGATAGCATGATTTTAAGGAACAAATGTGTTTCATTTTTGGAAGCTCCATCTAGGCGACAAGGTCAGATGGCCAGTGATTAGCTTCTATTTGAAGCTGCCAAATTTTTTCAAAGCCAATCTCAGCATTCCAAAGATGAACCAGAGACTAAAGAAGTGAGGGGAACCTATAGGAGGTGCAAAGACTGATGCGCCTATTTCGGTAAAGAGAGGTGATTGTATTTGATTTAAGGAACAAAGTTTGGGCAACAAAGCAAAATAAATAAATCTCTGATGGTTCTAGGAAGAAAAAGGTCAAATGGTTGAGCAATGTTAATCACTTGTCATGCTGAGATCTGCCCTGGTGAGGATGTCAAGACATTGATCTTATTTAGTGACATTTATCTAAGTAAAACCAGAAATTAAGTCTTGTATAACACGGTATAATATGTTAATCTTTTAGCACAGTACACAGAGTGCCCAGAACGAATTAACATTGTGCATTAACAGCATATAGTGCAAAGTAATGGAGAATGATGGTGCATGGCCTCGTTGCATCCCTTATGCCAGGCAGTGTGCATGTGCTCAGTCCCTTCCCAAGCAGATCTGCAGTCCAAATAGGCAAGAGAGACAAACTCAGGCAAAACACCCTGACTTGCTGGGCACAGAACCTGGCCTTTCCAGCGTTTAGCTCAGTTACCTCCCAAGAACCAGACAGCGAGATGTAGGAGATCTGCATATCAGTCACATAACTGTTTTATCACCTACTTTCTTATCTTGGAAATAGAACAAGAATGTAGGATTATCCAAGCCAGATTCTGACTTCATTTACAGCTAGGGAGCAAGGGGAGTCACACCTTCATAAATGTTTCTATTTCCTCATTTCTTTCTCAAAAGGGAAAAGCTATCATGTACTAATCTTCAGGAGAGGTTACTATATTATGTTTTTGAACCCTTTAAAAGTATATTCATACTATATAAATGCATATATTTTTAAAAATCTGTATGATACCTCATATGATTTTTCATTCCTGTGTGGAAAAGACAGTTGTGCATTATAAGGGACTAGATGTTAAAGGATTGTAATCTCCGTGTGATCCTTCTCTCCATTTCTTCCTATTTGCAACTTGTTAGAAAGAAACAGAAACTCTGGGATTGCTGCAATTTATCTCCTGTGCCCTGTAAGTTGTTCTGGAAGGAGAAATACTTACATCTCAGGATGTAGCTTTACCGAAATATCAATGTGTACTTTTCATAAGAGCTTCATTAGCTGATGGCATTTTGCTTGATTACCAGCAGTCATTGTTCCCCTCAGAAAGGAGCAGTGTCAGATAATTTCACCCCCTGCTTTCTCTTTGGTTGCACAGTGGCCAGGAACAGGAATTAGAGACCCCCAAACCAAGCGGAGGCCAGGGCTCTGAATGGAGCAGCTCTGTCTGAGTCTCATGCTAATGAGATCAGGAAGGGAGGAAATGTTGAACTCCAACCCCGGGCTGCCAAGCAGCTTGTCCCTGCCTCAGCAATGGGCAGAGCCAGCTGGGAGCAGGGAGGGTCCTGAGGTACCCAGGGGATCAGGATGCTACTCAGCTGGCAGGAAAGGGAGCAAGAGTTTCGCTTATCTTAATAGCTCCTTTTGTTCAGGAATCACAGTAGCAGCCCTTATTTGCAAACTTGGATAAGTGTAATGCACTCTGAGCTCTTGCACAGGTGCTGGGCACTAGGGATTTTTCTCCCTGCCTACACAACGCCTGCTTTTTTTTCCAGGGCTGCAGGAAGGAACTGGAAAGACTCAGTCAGACAAAAGTGCTGGCTGCACATTTGGCCAAAGTGTTGACTGGCTTTTGTTGCTGTGTACATGGTGCCATCCATGAGCCCAGCGATGATGACCTAGAAGGTGATCTGACAATGAGTGTTTCTTTTGGAGAATGTGTCAACTATTGTAGAAGTTTGCACATTCATAATGAGACTGACTGGTTCCAACAGATAATTGCCTGGCAGTGTGTCTTGATAGCTGTGTAGATAAACAGTATATTTTCTTCCCTTCCTTCAAAAACATAAAGGAGGCAAAATAGGACCTGGAATGTCTGTGGGGATTAAGTAAAACGAGCGAATCATAGTAAGACAGAGAACTTCAGAAAAGCAACACACTCTTGCTGAGCCATTTATATAAGAAGTTACACCCAGTGAGGAGCTGTCTTACTGGACATACATGGGTTTATACCACTTCAATGCAACTTTGCTGACTTGCTTTCTTTGAGAATCTGGTATTCTACTGTTTCCATCTTCAATAAAGGTTGCCTGCCAAATACGATGTTTTCCTTCTCTTCCTTCCTTTTTTTTTTTCCCCCTCCAGTTGTGGTTTAAAGCTTGACCAAATCCGCAAGAGGAGGTGATTGATGTTGCCGTATGTTGGTAACTGGATGTAATACTGTCCAGTTCATGGACAACATCCTTTTCTTCTTAAAGATCTGCTGTCCCCCAAGTCCACTGGGTGCTGAGGGACTGCAAAACTCAGTAAGTTGAATATCTGAGAATGGAGAGAGACTTAGAGTATTCACCTTTTCAAAATGGTGAGGACATTTGTGGATTAACAGTTTGAGGAACCTCAGAACACGTGGCTTTGTAATATGTTGGTGCTTGTATACAATTTTTTTTTTCCTGTGTTAACCTCTATTGCAGCTTAGGAGATGGAGCAGTCCACCACACATCATTTAGGATGAAGTTAGTTAGCCCACCATCAGAATACTTGACACTAAATCTAACCTCACACACAAATGGAGTCCCTCCTGTTAAGATTGCTAGAAAGCTAACGAGGCTTGGAGCAAAATAAGTTCTCCCTATTACTGAGCAGGTATTTTTCCAGTAAGGAGGGTAGAAAGATACAAAATATCCTTAAGTGTCTTGCTGTCTGCTTTGTTATGATTAGTGACCTTCTGATAGAAGATGTTTCTTCCTTTGTGCATAAGGCCATCATCACAATAGCTACTCTCAAGCATTTCTACTGTGGTAAATTCAGATACCCTCCATCAGCACTGAGCAACTTTTTTGCCAGTGTGATCAATGATGGATTACACATATTTTGCTTAATTATTTTAATTATGGTATTGCTTTGTGCTTGTAATATAGATTATGGAAAGACCCATTTTTTTCCTTTCATTTCCATTAAATTTCGTTCCATCAGATTTTACTCCTTGAAAGATTGTCAACAAGCTAACCGTTTTCTTATTAGAGAAACCAGAAAGCCAAATACATTTCCTCATTCTTAATGTAAATGTGGGAGGTAATGTAGTGATAGATAACTTTTCCAAAACAGGTTACAATATTTCATTACAAGAAAAAAACAAATAACCAAATAAGCAAAAAAATGACTCTGTTAAAGGAAAGTATTTCAGAAGAGTAGGAGATGTTTTTGTCTCTTTCTTTGCAAGAAAAATGACCCATGGTGGCTTTAGTCTACAGTTGGTAATTTTTAACTCTTTCAGGATCTGGAGGACCAAATACAATTTTCTTTCCTGCTTAACTATTTGAGAAAACACCTTTCACAAAGATACTTTGATACTTCAATTTTTTAAATATAGAGTAAGTTTCTTGCTCTCTCCCATGGATTCCCTCTTCAAAATAATTTAAATAAATATATGACAACTGAGGCAAGATGTGGACCCTGGTGGTCTTCATTGGAGTTAGGAGGCTCTCTGGGTGTGGTCCAGTAACCACAGTTCCTCAGCTGGAAAAACATTTAGGCAGTCCTCAAGTGTGTGAGTAAGGACTCTATGACGGATGAATTAGTGGGGATCTGGGAATCAAAAAATCAATAACTTGTACAGACTTAATTAGGATCTTGTTGTAATGCTGGAATGTAGAGGGCTGCCTACCACTGGATTTTATGTTCGTCCGACCTCGCAAACCCAGAGAGCACAGTGTTGCATTGTCGTGCCTTTAGCACCAAGCGGGATGGAGATCCACGGGAGCATCCCTGCCGCTACCTGACAGCTGCCTGTGCGGGGCCCTGGTGCCGCAGGCAGCAGCAGCCGCGGGATGCTCGGCACGTCGCTGTGGTATGTATGGGAATGAATGGTAACTGGAGTTGTTGCTGCTGTTTTTATTTTGCCTGCTTGGCAGAGGTCTCACTATTCTTTAGCTTTTGAATTAGGATGATGTAAGAGGCCCGGGCGCTATGCTAAACACTCCACTACAAGGTTTATCAGACAAGGCTGCCTGTCTTGAGAGTGTTACCCAGAATCACAGAGAAATAGCAACAAATTTTGTGGAGAGTCAACAAGTTTGTGGGCTGAAGGAGTGACTCTGGATGACTGCTACTCTGTAGGCTGATCATGCTGTATCTGTAGCAAGGCAACCGTGTGTGTGCACCCACGAAGGCCATCTGATGCATGCCGGCAGCCATGCACAACTCTCCTCTCTGGGCTGCTTGTCCCAGGAGTCTCTAGCACACCTTGTTAAATCCATATGCTTGAGCTGTCAGGCAGATGCATCACCCCCGTATGACCCTGGCTTTTTGTAAAGCGGGAGGAGGAAGCTTGTTTGGGTGGGTGTATTGAAAACAGGGGAGCTCAAGTGCTGGTTGTTATTAACATACCATACTGAAAACATTCTCTGCCTCAGCCTTGAGCCCTCCAAGATACCAGGTCTGTCACGGTGGTTGATAACTCCCATTCTCTGAGGTCATTCCATGGGTCTCACGCTGACTTCCTGCATGACTTCAGTTGCTGAGTATCTGCATCATTTCCAAAAACAGTTTTGAGGAGCTTTGAAAATGTAAAACTGGATAACTCATGCAGGACCAAATTCAAAGATCAGTGAGTCTTCCCACCATCACTGGTGGCTGAGACAGGAGTAGTCCCTCCCCTGGTTCAGAAGTCTTGCTCCTACTCCCAAAGCTGGCTCTAATTAGCTTGTGCCACATGACCTAGCCTGGAGCTGAATCCTGTTTCAGCCCAGCCTTGTCCAGGCACCGCTTAATTTTGTTTGTTCCAGGGTTGCAGTTGTCTCATGTGGGAGCAGTGACTATCAGCTCCTCTGCCCTATTGTTTGCAGCCGGTGTGCAGGGCTGTGTGCCGCAGATGGAGTTCCTCGGGAGATTAATGATGTGCTGAACAATGCCTTGTAGTTGATACCCTCTTGAACTCTGACACCTGACACTGGACACCTCCAGTAAGAGTCAAGGGCTCAGCAAGTAAGCAAATTGCAGCTAGATAGTGATTTCCCTCGAAGTATCTATCCCCTGTGAATAATAACACTTCTTTGGCATCTTTGTCACAGGTAGCTTTGCTTTTACTGGATTTCACATAAATGCTGGAGAAGAGGTTTTTTTATGGTTATACATAGAAAAAGTGTTTTGAACTCTGCCAGCTGGTGCCTCAGGCCCATCTCTCTTAGAGGTGGGAGAAGCAGGTAATATAGGGATTTGTATAGCAGTTTGTTGCAGCTTCAGTCAAGAATACAGACAAAAGCACCAGTTCCATTTTATCTTTTAACAGGGCCTCCCTGGGTATCAACTGCCCTGCCTGAGGACGTGCCTTTAAAGTAGTTATCAGTGCCCCAAGACAGAGAGGCTCGAGACATCAGCCCTGCTCAAGTGGCATGGTGCTCCCACTCGCCCTCCCCGTCCGTCAGCCCAGTGGCCTTTGGTGACACGAACCCCAGGGCCGGGAAGGCGCTGGGTATTGTTAGCACTGTTCCCTACAGTAGATTGGCAGCCAGGAGTGCCGGGGAATGACAGGTCCCATAATGCACCCTCATCGCCAAGATGGAGAGCGTCACCTCTGTAACATTCCCAGCTTTCATTAGCCTGAATGCAATTGTGCTAGGTTTAATTTTTGGAGTGTTTGCAGTTTTTCCAGCAAATAGCTGTTTGAACACAGTGTCCCCATTATATCACCACAGTCAAAGAGAGGAAAGATAAAGGCATTGTGCAAAGTTTCTGTGGCTTTGCAGACAAGGATTTATGTACTGGAGAACTCTCATCTGGCAGTCAATTTGCCTTTGTCTTTCAAAGTAGTGGAAGTATCAAGGGAGTATGCCCGAGAGTTTTATTTGCTATTTACCAGATTACTGAAGTATCGGGCATCTTTAGAACTGTTGTAAAGACAAATGCTTTCAAAATGATTTTGCAAACTTCTGCTGAGGCTGAGGGGAGAGGCAAGTGAAACCCTTGAAATGCTGTCCTTTGGATTGCTAGAGGGGTGTACGATTGAGGAAGGAACTTGAGACTGTACAATTTCATGAGTTTAAAATGTGATCTATCTGTCCAACATAGAGAGAAAAGAAAAAATGCATCCACCACTATCTACTTTAGAGCAGTAAGTAAGAAAACAGTTTTCTCCAGAAAATTACAGTTCCTGGTTAGTGAATATATGGATAAACTGAGTTTAAAAAAAGAAATTAAGATTTTATAAACAGGCAAGGATGAGATGCATTTATATTTTACTTAGAGGCTATAGTCAGTTTACTGCTCAGCTGACAACAAACAAGAAATATTGCAGTTAATGGGATCAGTCCTGGCTAACATTTTGCCCCTGCATCTTTCTCTATTTGCTTCTGACTGACATAGCTAAAATCGTAGTGAAGGCAGAGCCTGTAAGACCAGGCTTTATTGTCTGAAAGCAGAACTGAATGGTATTCATCTAACACTCCTTAAAGTTGGTGAGAGCTGAAGGGAAAGCTGCTTACAAAAATGTGTAATTTAGTGTTAAATACTGTACTGGAGAGCCCTCCAGACAATCCCGGGATTTATGGAACAGTCAGCATTAGTAATATGATAATTAACTGAAATAATACATGAACCAAAGTGATTGCCATGATGTTGCAGGAAGAAATCAGATCAGAAGCCATTGAGGAAGAAGGGCCTTTATACCAGAATAAAATATGACCCACTGATTTAGGGTTATCAGTAGAGACCAGTAACTACCCTGGAATGTCTAACTAGCTTGAAAGATTACCAGTGCCTGAAGCCAACATCTGCAAATTTCCAAAAAAAATACCTACCTGAATGTGTGGCATCCATAAAGTTCTTGTAATTTCTGATTCCAGGTAAAATATTATGTGAAGGGCCATTTCTGTATCTAGCCTTGATAAATCCAGGAGCTGTGAAGTATCTCCTCAAACAATTCTTATCTCGTATGGGAGACATGAGACCAACGTGCTGGGTTTTCATTACCTTGTTTGAGGGGAAGTTTCCTAGCTTATTCTTTCACAGCTGTAGGTGGTGTCTGTGTTTGTTTCTGAGGAGCTGGCTCCTGGCCAGATTGCTGAACTCGCCTCAGGCCCTAATCCACAGTGCAGAGTACGACCCCTTTTAAGACACTTTTAAGGAATTTCCTTTGGCCAAGTGGGCCCTCCCTAATGTAACATGAACCTTTCTCCTCCCCTCCCGGTGCCAAGAAGGAGCAGCCCAATATCCTGCTTTAGAAAGACCAATGGCTCTGCTGGAAAAATCACCTTTCTGATGCATCACAGGCTGCGTTTCAGCATGATATGAAGCAGACATCATGAAGATATGCCAAAGGCCAGTATAGTCTCTGTGCTGCCATTATTTCAGTCTTCCACGCTGTGCTGACATTTTCTTCTGTTTGTCTGAGAGATTCTTTTGCTGGGAAAGAGATGGGCAGGAGAACATCGACTCCACCATTCCCCTGTGTAGCTGCTGAAGCTCTGCTCTGGTACATAGAGTGCTTTCAACTGGATCAGTGCAGAAGTTGCTGAACCAACTTAGAGGCATCTGCAAAGCATGAGCAGGAGGTCTAAGGGGGCCAAGGAAAGAAACCAAGCCTTTTGTTTATGGTGCTGGTCTGAGGCTCAGGAGATGTGGGAGATCTGCCTGGGTGACAGATCTTCATTGCTGATTTAGCCTGAGCATTACATTGTCTGTCTGTACATCTTTCTCTGCCCTCTGCTCGTGTGGCTCCTGTTTTCTCTCTCTGGGATATGTGTGCCATAGGGGCACTGATTACATCTCTGTGGTTGTACAGGGCTTGGTGCTGGGGTATCACTCTGGATACTTCCAGTAACAGCAAATAATAAAGACAACTGTTAGCTGGCATGTGATTTTGAGGAGAGAGACATACAAGATATTCTAAAAATAATTAATCTCCCTTTATTTATAAACTGTAATATCAGAACTCTCTTCTTCCAGACCACACCCTCAGTTCTTAGGACTGTTTTCTCAAGACATCCTTGTAATAATGGCAATAACTTTTCATTACTATGAAAGAAGATGTAATTATTGTCCCATTTTTATATATTTTGGACCAAAAAATTTAACTACCCATCATCAGGGCTGACCTGCCTCTGGAGCATAAGGTAATTTAATATTCTAAAATTCTACTCTCCTGGGCATTGATTGTCCAAGTTTCTGCCTGGAAAATGTGGTACTTTGGCAAAATTTAACAGCAGATTTTTATGAAAGACATGTTTACAAATACCTAGTTCTGTATATGATATGATGCTACACCTGTATTTCTCATTCCAAAATTTCATAATTGAAATTATTAAATTAATCTGCATCAAATAACTGGTTCAAAACTGCTTGAGTTCAGCTACAATACAAAGAAAGGTGTTTCAGAGCTCTTACACGTCCATATATATATTTATATATATATATACATATCTCAATACATACATACTATATGAATATGTAAAAGAACACTCTGCCATGGGTTCAGAAATTCAAGAAATATTACACAGATAGAGACACTGATTTATCCTATCTGGAGCAACTTGAAGGCAGTCTGGATTTCCTCTCCTCTGCTGTTCAGAAACAAAGCCAAAAAAGAAGTTCAAGAAGATCTATATTAAACTTCAGCTGTTGATCTCTCTCCTCTCTGAACTTGACCTAGGTTGAACATATCCTACACAATTCAATTATTCTAAGACCTTACACCCTGGTGTATGCAGATGGATGTCCCCTATATAAGGCCCAGAAGTGAAGAGAATACAAGGTTTATACTTAACTTTCAGCAGATGGATATAGATAAAGATATACAAGTGCTTTGCTGAATAAGGCTTTGCCCAAGAACATTCCCATTTCTGATTCAAGGGCTTGATCCCAACTATTTAGTGGAACCTTTAGATGACAGCAATGAAAACAACAGAGGCATTCATCCCTGGCCCTTTGTCCCAAAGATCTCAAAAAAGTCATGATTATCTAGGTAAGAACAAGATTTATTTCACCAGAATAAAAGCAAAGCTTATGAGAGCCTGTGTAACACATGCCCACAGCACTAAGCACACAGCAGTGTCACTGCTCTGTGCACTGCTCCCTGGTCTTGGGCCTCATAAAATCAAACCTCACACATGTGGATCTGGCTAAGTGTGGAACCAGCATATCTGTGACTTGCTCTCAATTCAGTATGAGTATACCATAAGGGTACAGTTGTGAATCCTCATAATTTCCACAGTCTTTTCTCCAAAGGCTTCTTTGGATTTGGTTTGGGTTTTTTGTTTGGGTTGGTGGGAGTTGTTTTTTGTTTTTTTTTGATGGAGGGGGCAGGGAGAAGGATGTTGGCATTTGTTATTTATGTCTCAGCTCCATCTATTTGGGACATACTTCCACTGTCCTCTTAACTATTTGGGGTACTGTAGCACAAGTCTTGGGTATGTACCAGAACAGAGAATCTGCTGCTGCTGCAGCACAAATAGCAGGTACCAGCACTGTGCTATGATTTACTCATTACTTAATCTTGGAATCATAGGACCTTTTAGGCTGGAAAAGAACCTTTAAGATCATCGAGTCCAACAATTGACCCAGCATACCATGTCCACCACTAGTCCAGCATGTCCCTAAGTACCACACCAACACGTCTTTTAAATACCTCTGGGACTGGTGACTCCACTGTTTGTGACTCCCCCAGTTGTCAGCAAGAAAGGGACTGACCTCCAAGGCCCTATGTGTGAGTCTTTGGTGGGTCTTCAGGGTGCTGATGGAGCCAGAAGTGCAGCTGGAAGTAGAGTTCTTCTAGGGTTAATTGTGCAAGGGTTAGGCCATAAAAATACAAGCCCCAGCTGCAAAGCATGTCTAGGGGAGTCAGAAAGTGGTGATCCCTTCCTCTCTCCTCCACAGATCTAGAGACTGAGAATAAACCAGCTTCTCTGTTTCCACACGACACTTTTCTGATCCCACATAACCAAACCCTGCTTGGCAAGGAGGGAAAGAATCAAACATCTTTCCATCTGGAAAATCACCATCCTGCTCTTCATGTATGGGAGGAGGTGAGGGGAAGTATCAATTTTCTCCTCATCATCAGTGAGCCCTGATAAACACGTAGTTTGGCAACCTGAATGACAAACTTCTTATGGTCTTTTGTAGTTGTCAGCAAGCAGAAAAGTACAAATGTCCTACTGCTGAAAACCCGAGGAGCTTTGTCTTGGGAGGGTGAACATTCTACTTCTTGGGCTTGTCTTCCTCAAAAAGAAAAATATGTGGTGCTAGTCAGGGAAGCAGCCAGATCTGGAAGGCCATGTGCTGGTTTTGGCTCGCTGAAGAAAACCAGCATCTGGTTCAGCTCTGTTTCAAAGTTAAAATTTCTTAAATGGAGCCAAATATTTAAATAACATTAATAATTTTATTTCCTGAATATTAACTATGGTATATGGTGAAATGACTTCTGTACCTACAATAAAGGTCTTTAAGGGCTTATGAGTTGCTCGGTCTCTCTCGTTTACACAGTCATGCGAGCCAACTATTCACTGCATGGCACGTGGTTTTAGCTACACGTTCACTGCTTAATTAAAAGTACTGCTTTTTAAGAGAGCAATAGATTTTGGTTCGGTTTTTTGTTAGTTACTGCCATAGTAACCTCCGTACTAAAATACTGAGTGCTAAGAAGTAATAAAAATTTATTAAATGCATGCAAACTCAATAAAATATTAGTTAAAAATTTATGACATGGTCTGTCATTTTGTGTTAGGATGCACACAAACACTGTTCAGAAGTATTTGGGGGCTGGGAGAAAGTAACTCTAACATACTTTGTGGAGCCAATACTCAATGCCAATTTCCACTAATTAGCTGGCATTCTCTTTTTTTCAAGTGGGTGGGAGCTTTGTGAAACCTTTTCAGGCTTCTCTCATGTTGGTGAACACCCTACTTTGAAGCTACCTGAATTTCTCCGAAGGGTGTGGTACATGTGTAGTGCTTGGAAGGTGAATAGAAGACCCAGTGGGATCCTCATGTTTATCTCACAAGAGGGCATCTCAGGCAATCATCTCCTCCTGAACGTCTCCAAGATCTCCTTTCCCTTGGCAGTGCCAGAACAGTGTGGTTAGCCTAAGTGATCCTGGTAATGAGAGCTGCTCTCAAAGCAGTTTACCCCAGAACAAGGAAATTTTGTTATTTTGCCATTTACATATCAGGAACTGAGATGCAGACAGGTCAGGTTTTTTTGATTTTTTTTAATATGGAATTATTAAGTAAAAATTCAATGGTTAGGTTGACTGCTTTCAGACCTCTCCAAATCATCTGTGGTGACAGTGTGATGGCAGGTCTTTCACTTCCCAGAGATCGTCCTAAGCACAGGGCTGGTGATGGCAGGAACAGGAGACAGAGGAGGAAACTTCCCACCAGGTTTGCTTCCACAGAAGATTGCCCTGAAGTCCCCAGCTTCAGAAATAACATCCCACAGCAGAAGGGCAAAAGTCCCTTTCTGGCTGGGAAGAAATGCCCTCCCAGAGCAGCAGCTTTGCCTTACCTTCCTACCCAAGATTTGCCACTGACTAGTTCTGGCAACACTCTTCTCAATTTTCTGGCTTCTCTGACTTCTATTCATAGGTTCCTTGCTCTCCCTATGTATTACACAGTCAACTCCCAATTACCCGTGGGTGGTTTATCCAGGTGGCTGATAAACCAGGGATGTTGGGATGCAGAGCCAGCTCAGATCTAGACAAGCTTGTTAACTCTTCTGTAGTGTTGCTCAGCTGCTGCTTGGAGCAGCTGTGATTCAGGAAAGGAGCACCTCTGCCCCAGGATGAGACCAGCCTAAGGCACCTGGGTATGCAGGGAACCAGATGGCTTTGCCATCCCTGCCTTGTGGACAAGGGGGATGCAACTAGAGAGATACACGGACCCTCCTGCATGGACTCAAGATCATGGACCTGAGCTTCTGTGAGGCTGGCTGACCCAAGAGAATTCCTGAGGACTTACTGACTGGGTGCTGGGACCCCAGTGCTTTTTGCTGTGCCTGTGCTGATTTTGTTCACCATGCCTCACTTCAGCACCTACATTTGCAATTTTTGCATGACTGGACCAAGGCTGCAGAGCAATTCAATGGCTCAGCCCTAATTCAGGCCATCTGCCTCACAGCCCATGTAAACTGAGTGAGAGCTCTGTGGGGCTCCCCATAGTGGGCATTGGCATGGGATTCAACTTAAAGTCTCTTGTTCCTGCTGCTATACAGTAAATATGATTTGAAAATTTTAGAGGAAAACATTTTTTTTAACTCTCATTCTCTGCTCTCTCATTTCCTTTCCTTTTTTTTTTTTTTTCCCTCTTTGAAGGACAGGAAATATACATTGATCCCAGACATAATACCAATTTAAAATATCAGAGTCAGACATGCAGGGCAGAGCAGATGCTGACTACTCATAGAGCAATTGCATCTGGATATATTTAATATTATATCCTCACATTTTTACACTCAGTTTTTACGCTTGTCAGCAGATTACTTATTTCCCAAATGTGGTATTTCTGGATTGGACCTGACAGTGGTGGCACAGTGCAGGAAATCTACTTTGGGAGCATGGGATGCTCAAGCCATGTGACCCACAAGTTAGCCTCATGGGGTGATATAAGGAAAAAATATGCACAAAATACAGGCATTTCAAACCACATAACCAGGAAAAGCACAGGTCTGTTTTTATCAATGAGTGTCTGGGCTGCCTTCTGCCTGGATGGCTTAGAAATTTTCTATTTCACCCCAGTGCCCAAAGGTGACCTCAGTGTTTTCAAGAAGAACAGAACAAATAGCTGATAGAAAAAGGAGTTAAAGTAGCCTTACTGAACAAATAAATTGGCAAGTGTATCTAATAATTGCAAGGGTTCAGCATTTTTCTGCGATAAATGAGTAAACTTTAAATGTATCTCTGAGATGTGCTATCACAGGCATTGCCATGGGCAAGTTTTATCCAATGATGAAACAGCAAGGCCTTGTGAGATAAAGATGATAGAAGGGGAACTATCAGGTGGCAGCTGGGTAATTACAACTCTCTATTTGGGCTCTGTAGTGATGCTGCATGTGATAAGTGGAGAATAATGAAGGAAAAGGAGTAGTGATAATACAGGAGCTAAATGGTAGAAAATAGCCTATCATAGCCCAGAGCCCTCTGAGTGCCTATGGGGACTTTGAACTATCTTCTTCAGTTTTCAACCACAGAAAAAATACTCTCTCTTTCTTCTTCCTTTGCTAAATTTATGTCTGGTGGGACAAAAGGGAAAACTGAAAGGAAATCAAGGATATGTGAAGAGAATATGACCTTTGCAAATAACACTGAAGGTCACTGTGTAATTATTCTAAAATAAAAGTATCCTGTAATCTTGTCTGTAACCACAAAAGATGTAAGACCATTTTTTAATGTGATTCCAAACAGTTTTGTTGGGGATCATGGTTTATGAAAGGTCAGCTAAAGTATTTCTAATTATATCTTGTCTAGCTCTTTGCTCAGAAGAACACAAATGCCATTTGTTGTGATAGAGTCAAACTCTGATTAAAGAGAAAAACTGTCGAAAGGCAAACTCATCGCAAGAAACCAAAACCCACTATTTCCTGAGTGAAGATTGGCTTTTGTAGCTTCAAAAACTTCCAAAATAACAAGCCCACAGGAGAATAAAATACCCTGGAGCTGGTCACTGAAACTTTTACCCCAGTCTGTTCCTTTTTATTTTTTCCCTACAGATAGTAATACCTACTATAGTTCCTGGTGAGCTTGGCACAATTTGCCAGTTATCTGAGTAATTCTTGGAAATTATTTTTTTATTCCCTCAAGTAAGACAATAGTTCCCTGGCACTTCTTTCACTTGGGGTCTGATACCTAAATGTCACTTTCACTGGATGTGATATAGTGTGGGTGCATCTATACGTGAGGGAACTCCACGTAAAATATCTGCTGCCTAAAGGCAAGACAGAAATTGTTTTGCCCTTTCTTAGAGGCTTAGCTAAATAAGTAGAGTAAAAAGTGTATTGTGCATCATTCATGTATATCTTTTTTCTTCTTAGGACACTGATTCTTCATTACCACAGACCCAATGGAACAACACAGAAGATGATGTTTCATCAGCACATTAACAGGATGCAGAGTGAGTCTCTTAGGAGCAGAACGATTCAAAATGAGATTTTTTTTGGTATAGCAAACTGTGATGTTTAAACATTAGTGAGGCTAGTAGTGAAAAAAGGGAAATTTCAAGTAGTGCCAAGATTTGGGAGATTTGCAGCTTGTTGGTAAAACTGAGAAAATCAGACTCAGTTTTAGGGGGAAAAAATGAACAGAGCTCCTGTTCTCATCCTGACAGAACCTGACTGGAGTATGACAAAACCATTTAAGCATTACAGAAATAAATGGCATGTAATAAAATGCTTATGGTTGAATAGAATGGCTGTTTATAGGCTTCAATGCCACAACTGAATAAACAAGGGAATTCACATACACATAAGAAAAAGCTTTTTAAAGTACATACATTATTACAATTATTTTTTTATATTATTAATTCATAATGTCTGCATCAAATTTTTTGAATTTCAAATTATTACTATGTTTAGTGGGACCCTGAGATGAGTCACACCAAGTCCTACCCTTCCTCTGATTTAAGATAAAGATCTTGGTAAAAAAATAGAGCACAAATCAGGATTTCATAGCGTGAAGAATTATTAGGCCATCTCAGCCAAGAAGTGTAGTTTCTCACTATTGACTGACTCCTACTCTCCTGGAGTAATAGCCTTTTGTAATGACAAAACTTATTGACCTATGAGGCCTTATTTATGTGCAGGCCACTTAGTTCTTTTGCCAGGTATGTGAAATACAACTGTGGCCATGTGACTTCACAGTGGTACCCAAATGGTGAGATTCCCTAGGATGGGATTCAACCCTCCTACCCTTTACACACCCAAAAGTTCGTCATCTAAGTTTGAGTTACCCTCCCTGCTTCTTTTTTCAGTCAGTGGGGAGAAACTAGCACCTTCAGAAAGAAAATTATATGTCCTGTGTCAGGCATCCAACTTAAGGACGGATCAATTACCCTCAGGAAATACCATTACTCCTGATGGAATACAGAGGGAGCCCAGCTTGACTGGCTTAGACATCTAACTTCTAGATAACTGAAGACAGGTAAAATGAATTTCATCCTGCCTTTAAAGGAGATTTGTGTCCAGTGAGATCAAGCCAAGTCTCTATATTTGGACATTTCTTTCATTTTAAATCATGCTAAGTGCTTTCCAAATCGCGGGGGTGAATAACGTTATTGTCATTCATCTCAGTCAGCCTGGCTTGGGTTTAACTCATCTTTGGCTACACAAATCTTACACAAAGGTTTTCAGGTGGCAATGATGACTCAGGCAGTCCTCTGCTCCTCTTCCTAAGCCCCATCCTCCACTGATCATTTGTGTGGGCACACAGTGAAGCAGGCCAGCACACTGAAAACTTCACTGAGTAGTGAAAAAAAAATTGCTGCCTGTTCTAGCTCAAATGACCATACAAACAACCATGTTTGAAAAATGGAAGAAATACCAGAAGAGGAGTATGAGGGCTTCCAGACAACTTCCATAATATGCCTTTCCTTACTGTCATCCATTTTTCTTGAGTCAACCCTAAAATCCTTATCAAGGCTTCACCATCTTGCCTGGATCCTTGTACTTTTCAACTCATCACCCACACCGCTCATCTTGTTCTGTCCATCCAGCAAAACCAATCCTTAGGGCGGTTTTCCTCACCCTATTCCCGCTTTACACAATCTGTTCACTTTGGGGGAAGCAGAAAGTTGCTACAGAAGAACAAAGTCATTCTCCAGAAGTGCACATCCAGTGTCCCACTGCTTAAGGGCATTCAGTCCCTGGGTTTGTGCTGCAGCTAGTCCTAGTTCACCCTCTCTGAAATGCACAGGGTGTGGATATGAGATCCTCAGCACTGCCTGTTTCACTCTGTCAGCCTGCCCCAACTGCTCCAAAGTACTTTACCAACAGAGATGTGTCCTATATATTATCCAATGTGATAAAGCTAATTTCTCTCTATTTCATATTTACCCTCCTCCCAACACCTTAAAATAAAGTCAGAA
The DNA here is from genome assembly GCF_052056855.1 of Sturnus vulgaris. Classification (NCBI taxonomy): domain Eukaryota; kingdom Metazoa; phylum Chordata; class Aves; order Passeriformes; family Sturnidae; genus Sturnus; species Sturnus vulgaris. The sequence continues at coordinate 78,513,052 of NC_142244.1, read as the reverse complement.
GCCAATTATCTCTTTGCAAAATGAAACTGAAATCAGCAGCAGGCTTTGAGGCAGATGACCAAGACCCACTAACAAGTTTTAGCTTGGTGGTTCTGATATGATCCCTGTCAAAAATCAAAAGATTTCCCCTGGCTGTTTGCAGTCTTAGACTGTACTCCTGGGGATTGATTTCTAGCACCTTAGTCCATAAAATGTACATCTACTATACATCACTTTTATGCCTGCATATAACAGTTTATAGACAAGAAATCCTACACATATACACTTGCTCTTTCTCTACTGATTCCTGACTTCTTTTCTTACCAGTCTCCTTTTACCTCCTGAAATTGCAAGGTCTATATCAGGGAAATGAAGTCAGAAATTTTCATAATTTTTAAGTGTATTCATATAGGCAGGGAATAATCTGTTCTTCATGTCTCTGGTAGATAGGGCAAGAATTGATGAGCTTAAATTTCTGCAAAGGGGATTTAGGATAGTCATTAGGAAAAACTTTCTTGTTAAACCTTGGAATAGATTGCCTTGGGAGAATGAAGGATCTTTATCACTGATTTTTTTCAAGAACAGGTTAGGCAAGTGTCTGTCAGGAATGTCATAGGTATAATTTATGTTGCCTGGAGGGGGTGGAGGGAGTAGATGACCTCTCAAAGCCACTTCCAGGCTCTTTTTCCTGTGATTTTGCAAGGTTTTCTGAATGTTTTATTTATCTTTATCAGTTCACCTCAGTATTCCTAATACGATGTTTATCTGGGACAGATTTGAAAGTTCCTAATCCTCTAAGACTACAGATCACTCAGAAGTATTGTGTCTTGTTATCCATTGATGCCTGACACCAGTGCAGACACTGTTAGGGAACTACTGGCTTTGGCTGGAACACTGTCCATTATATTTTGTCTTACTCCCAATTCTCCTAATAAAGTGACATCTGTATTTGTAAATCTGGTATGTTGTTGAACCTGGATTTCAAATGTTAGTCAAGATGAAAAACCTGTTTTTAATACTTTTTACACCAAGTAGATTATTTATACCACCAAGTTTTGAAACCTTATTTTCAGTCAATAGAAATACTTTTTCAGCCAGTGGATCTCTAAAACTAGCAGACTTGAAATATAAGAATATATTTTCCTTTTAAATACTTAGATGTACTAAGTGATGTGACGTTTTTACACCCAAGAAAATCACACTTACATTGCGCTCCAGACAGAGCAATGCTCATTAGAAACACAAATGCCTGAAACACTCTACAAACCAAAATGTGTTTGGTTTTGTACTTTAACATTGTGCCACAATACAGTGGTCCCCTTTGACCCGTTTCTATGTGTTGATGCAACAGGGTACTTCCTGCTTATTTCTCCCTCCTTCCTATTTAATTCTTGGCTACTATTCCCTCACTGACTGTTTGGTCTTAACTTCAGCAACACATGAGTTCATGCCCATGAACTCGACAGCAGTCTGGTTTGGGAGGCAACAAAAGCTGCCCAAAGCTGCCTGTTGAGAATGCAGCTCTGTGCTGGAACCACATGGCACTAAAGAGCTTCTGTCCCACACAGCACTAACGGAGCAGTTAGAAGCCATCATCCTCCTTCTGTGTCCAGCTCTGAATTCAAGGGTTTCTCCTCAGCCAAAACTTCTGGTTGTGCTATGCTGTGTGATAGGATAGGACTCAACAAGGAGAGCTGCACTCCACATCTCTGAGAGATATCTGCTATCTTGTTTGAAAGCTGATATACCCTCCAACTTTGCTGAAGCTATTTTAGTTAAGCTATAACAACTCAATTGGCTAAATCCTTACTAGTGATATGTAGTTAGAGATCACCCAGAGCTGATACTGGAACTGTGGATCTTGTCCTTAAGAAACTTTAAGATCTTTATTTTCTCAGAAATGTCAATGGAAAACATTATAATAGCAAAGGATGGGCAGGGACGTATTTGTCAGCAGTGGCATCAATTCAAATGTGCATCAAAATACAGAGGCCTGACAGAGATTAATGACAAAAAACCCAGTTCTCCCACAAAAACTTACATTCTTGCTGTACAACAGGCAATTATTTTGCTTAATCAAATTTTCAGCTGAGCTGCCTACAGTGTCAGAAAGCCACAAAGCCATTTAATAGACAGCAGCTTGAATGGGTTGGAGAGGAAATATTTAAGCTGAACTGCTGCTGATGAGATTTCTCAAGCTCAAGAAACTCTCACATAAAGGACATTATGGTAAGGAAACAAGTTGGCTTTAGAAGGACCAAATTTGCAAATTTTTTTCCTAGATTTGAAATCTTGAGCTTAAATTGCATGGCGTTGGTTGTTTTTTCCATGAATACGTTGCACACATTTACAAATACATTGAGCTTCAGTGATTGCTGTGTATAAATGGATTTCCATTATTATATTACGGTACAAGTCAGAGGAACCACTCAGATTCTAATTTTCTCAGAAATGTTGCTCTGTGCTGGACAGAAAGGAAAAGAGGTGTCCATGACATGATAATGTAAAGGGTACATTAATTATACATATTTTGGAAGTGTAGATGTGAAAGCAAATTAACCACATCTCAAATACCTACCTTCAAACTCATGTCCTGCAGTAGCTATTCAGTCCCTGAAAAATCATTCAGGGAGCAATTCAGGTTTCTAAACAAAAAGCCATGTTTGGTGCCCTGGGTATGCTGCCCAGCCTCCAGCTGTGCCCCAGCAAACTGTGGACCTCCTGTAGGTCCTGCCTGGCATCTGCCAGCCCCATGAAGGTGTTTTGGATCCCTTCAGATGTTTACAATGGCAGTAGATCCTTCTTATACTTAGGCTTGTGAATTGCACCCTTGATTTTTATGGGCTCCTGTTTCCTGTCTACAAAATGATAAAATAAGCCTTGGTTCTTCCAGCTTCAGCCTGTGCCAGTGTTTGTGGAGCTGTCACAAGTACTGACAATTCTGAGAATGCCAAGGACGTTTCCACTGCAAAAACCTCATGGATCAGGTTTAAGTCCATACACAAAACTTGTCATGAGACCTTGACAGGCAGCAACCTTCTGCCTGCCTGCTCTTTGTGGATGGCTGATTCCTACCCCTGGAGCAATTTTCATAGGTTGATCACAGGCTGCAGGGTCTGTCCCTGCACCCTGGCAATCTGTGGTGACATCTCATCTGGAGTAGCTGCAAACCTTCCTTTTGGAGGGCTTTTCCCTATTCCGTGTATGCACAGGGCTGCCTGTAATATGGTTTCATCTAGAGCCTATCATTCTGTAACAGGACTAAATTCTACCACTTTCCTCTCATTAATTGCACATTGAAGGTATTTGTGTAGAATAGCACAATTTGCCATTAATATAAAGCTGTTCTGTAGTTGACATCCAAACAAAAATTCCGCTAAGAATCTATTTTCTTATTCTGTAAAGAATTTCAATAAGGCATCTGTCATTTTAAAAAGTCAATCCTCTCCTTATATTTTAAGGTATTAAGCAGCCCTTCATTCTGGCGGCTGCTTTTCAGATGCTTCAGGCTTTCTGATCATCAGAATATCACCCACTGTCCTTTGGAACTGGGATTTGTGACAACCCATGGTAAATGGCCTGGAACAGGAAAACATTCCACAGATAATTTAACTGAACTAAATTATTTCAGAAAGAGGACTCTGCACTTCAGTGATACATTTATTGATTTGATATAAAGTATTAATTTTCTGGTTGTATTATTTTATCATGTTAACTGTCTATTGAATTTTACTTTCCTTTCCCAGAGAATTTGTTCTCAAAACAAAGGTATTTGATGCCCAGTTGGAAAGGATTTTATTGAATCTCTGAATGTGTTTTCCCCTCCAGCTGACTTGCATTTAATCCTTTTGATTTAAATATTTCCTTATGTAGGAGCTGACAGCTAGGAAGGAGTATAACATCAGGATACCTTCCACTAGACCCATTTTTAAACGTTTCTACTGAAGAATTTGTACAACCACTGTAAGACTCTGTCAGGAAAATTCATACGCCTCCAGACTTGATTCCTTGCCATTATGGATATTTATAATTTCTTATGCTAGGTGGGATCAAGGGGGCCAAAAGCAAATGTAACTATGATGAAACTGAGGAGCTGCTCTCAAGCCCCATACTGGCCTGCTCAGTATTCTCAGATTAGTGGCTACCTACCCATGTGAGCTCAGAAAGAGTTTCAAACTCTCTGCCTCACACTCAGTAGTAAAATACCAAAGAATTTTCTAGGTTGTTTCGTTTCTTTTTCTCTTTGACTTTGGAGAGGTCTCCAAGCCCAAAGTATGAGAAATTTGAGGTACTGCAGAAAAAGGCATTGTCCACTCATCTCCTTACAAGAGGCACTGAGTCTCGAGCCTGAAGTTACTGAAGTCAATAATATGACTCAGATATACCTGTATGTGTTTCAATCACATGTCTAATTACAAAGTAGATAATCTCTGTTAGTGTTCTCTGGGGAAAAGTTCATTTACATGCCAATCAGCTTGTAGATTAACCTTCCAGCTCTATCATGAGCTTATCCTGAGGAATACCTCTGCTATTCTATGACCTGAAAATGTTTTATGTTCACAACATCATTGTCAAGTGAACATCCCCACACTGCAGTGAATGTATTGTAGCAGGGACATATGGCAGTTCTATTAGTACATTGCACATACATCTATCTCTCTATATATACATCTCCATTTCCCATCACTGGTACATGTTCTGTGTGTACAGAGTAGCCCAGGTTGTTTCTTGTCCTTCTGCAGATGTAGTCATAACAAGTGGTCTGTAAATAGGCTCCAGTTGGGGTCAGTAGGAGTGAGATAGTCTCCAGGACTTTCTCACATGCAGGTCTGGATGGAGAAAGAAGTTTTGAACTTTACGCTTGGTCAACTTGGATGTAGCTTGAGTACTCATCTTGCTCTTTACTGAAGTCAGATATGTCCACAGTTCTGCAATACATTAGCTGATCTTTTAAATATGTATGTAGATGTTCCCAAGCAAAACCTCCTTAGTCATAAATCCTAAGTCATCAAAATCTAACCAGGAATTACTATATGAGAAGTCTACAGATTTATTTATATATAAATATATAAAGAAATATTTATTTATATAAATAGTAAGAATTTTTAAAAGATCATTTGTGTCATCACTGCTCTCAGATAAGCTGTGCAGAGTGCAAGATGAGACAGCTAAGATACGCAGCTGAAATATGAAATTAATATGTAGACATGAATTTGCATGGACAAACTGAAACAAAATCTCCTTCAGCACCAGGTTTTGTGAGCAAATAGTCCTGAATGAGGAGTTTGTTCAAAATCAGAACCTCTGAATGTTTCTTCCCATTTTATTCAACAGAATCAGGAACTTCCTTAAAAGGACCAGGTGGGCTCTGGTGATTGGTTAAAAATTGATGAGGTGCTACAACACACATGGTATTTACAGAAATTATGATATTTACAGCATAGAGTGTATAAAGAATTTGAAGAGTGTTTGTGCAGCTGATTAGGAGGATGCGTGGGAAGAATCTGCACAGATATGACCTGGTATAGGAGATGGGAATTTAGAGATGATGGAGAACCCTCTAACTGAAACCGACACATTCAGTAATCCTAAGAATTATACTCTCTCAGATACACATCCACACATCCACGTTTATATTATATTGCCAAAACATACTATTAGATCATAAAATTTGATCTGCAGTATGTTAGACCTATTACTTCATCACCCAATTAAATCTGTACTCAGCCAAATAATTCCTGTTTGATGAAAGAATGACTTGTGTTTGACTAATGCATAACTTCTAGAGAATATCTAGTCTTGATCTCACAATAGCACGAGACAGAAAATCTGTTGCATGGTAGTTAGTCTGAATGGTTAATCCCACTCACTGCTAAAAAAAAGGTGTCTAACTTCTGTCATGGATTTACTTAGTTTCTAATTCCCACCAGAATTTCATTCTCTACTAAGATCACTTCAGTGCTCATGTTTTCTCTCAGGAAAGGAATTTATATACTATAATCAAAGCCCTTCTCAATTTTCTTTCTCATAAGAATTTTAAGGAAAAAAAGAGAGTTTCCAATTCTTAAATCACTTAGTGCATTTTTTCATCACCTTTTCTACCTTTTCAGTGGTTTTTGAAAAAATACCAAAACTGAACCCTTATTCTGGCTGTTGTCGTGGCAGAACAGCATTGCAAGTGCTGCCACCCTTCTACTCTCATTCATTACTTGATGTTTGTACAGCCAGGTTATGTCCCTCCTGGCACAGCATTGCTTTGGGAGAGGCTGTTGAGTTCCCAGTCTGCAAAGACCACACTTTCTAGTATACTATCAACTGGGTTTGGATTTTTGTTTGTTTGGCAAAGCAAGAGAAGCAGCTCCTTTTCCTGAGTTGTTTCCTTTCTTGTTTTGAGCATTCTGCTTCCCCAGTCTTCCAGCAGCCTACAGGGTCATGGGACTTCTTAGAGCCACACTGTCCTGCACTGCCACTCAACACAGCTGTTTGGATTTTTCTCATTAATGCCATTTCCAGGTACCACAGAGCTCTCCCCACTTCCCAGGCTTGGTTGTTTCTCTTGGAGGAACCCTGGCTCTATGTCATGTGAGCTTGCACACATACCAATACCCTTCTACTGCCATCCCTCTGGTTTCTATGCCAAGAGCACAGCTGTCCTGACTGGAGCACTCCTCCAGGCATCTAATCTGTGTCTGTGCCAGACCACGATCCCAAAGGGCAAGCTGTGCACATCAGAAGGCAAAGATAGCTGTTGTCTGTCCAGATTGTCCTGACACATGTAAGTTAGAAAGCAGTAAGTTTCAACATGAGATGCCCACTACGTAATCAGCCTTTTAAAAGAAAGCAATAAAACCAACACCCAGACTTGGAAGACACAGTGAGGAGAGAGAGGATGTAAGAGTAAGATGGAAGAGTGAATATGGCATTGAATTATCTGAAGCTTACAAGTGGGCAGAGAAAATGCCTGAAGTAGAAGTTGGCAGCTGAAATCTGTAGGAGGGGTAACAACCTATTGACAAGCCAGAGAGAAGAATTATATGAGGAACAGAGGTCACTGTCAGCCAAGGGGAGACATGAGAGATGCTAAAGGGAAGAATTATACTTGTTCTGAGGAGGGGGAACACAGACAATCGAACACATGAAGACTGCCAGAAGCAGAGGCTGGAAACAAAACAGTCTGGCTGTATGGACTGTTCCCACTGTTCTCAGCTTACAGCAGTGAATCCTTAGGGAGAAAGAGTTTATACCTACCACAATTCAGAAAATTCTACATCTATATCTGAGTTTACCTAAGATTCAGGTAGCACATTTGCTCTAATATCAGTCTTAAGATCCACAAAACAAAAAGTAGCAGCCATCTCAAGGCACTTTTCATTGGGAAGTTATTTTAATTGGTGGCTGATGCCAGTCAGAGCTGTACTCACCCCTCATATATTTCTAAACTAAGTGTTAAGGAGAACTTGAGGCAAATAGGAGAGGTTCACCTAGGAAATACCATATTTGACTAAATATGGTATATAAACTAAGTTAGATACAATATAAACTAAGTTTCTTTTTCTCAGCTGATCACTCCTGAGAAGAATGGGTACTGTATTGCTTACGTAGTCTTTAGCCAGAGAAGCAGGTCAATATTTTACTCTTGCACTGCTCAGTGTAGGCAAGCAATTGAGTTACATCATTGAGAATGAAAGATGGTGAAAGTCAAAAATCACTGCCAAACACAGTCGGTCCCTGTGATAAGAGAATCTCATTCAACAAAGTACTAACATTTATAAGTTCACAAAACCTTTCAATACTGGTCTAATGCCAGGAATCAGATGTTAAGCAGATTAGAGAATGGACTGGCTCATCAGCTGCAAGTTGAATGAATGCAGAAAGTTTCATTTTGGATCAATGATCTCCAAAGCAGGCTAAAGCCTGCTGGAGAGGGATATACCCCAGCTTCTGTTCTTTGTGCCAGGAGGGCACCACAAGCTGCTGATACTCAGCTGCAGCAGAGGTAAACCAAGTTCCCTGGCTGCTTGAGGAACAGAACTTTTTGTTCTTTTGTTTTCTCAAAACCCACAGTGTAAGTGTCCCCAAACTACCAGATGATTATCAAAATTTAAGATACATGCAATTTGTCTCCTTGGAGTACTTCACAATATTAGCTTTAGCCTTCGGAGTGTTGAGTGTTAAATTACTCATCACAGGCAAAAGCTCTGCTGCAGGATAGGTGTTGATAATAATGCCTGATAGCTGTGCATAATGTTTTCTTTGGCAGAAGGTAGTCTGACTACTACAGGAAGCAATTGGCCAGAGGATCTTGTTGAGACACAAATAGTCAAAATGCAAAAATTTTACATGAGTGAAAAATTTGCACACAAAAATGTGGAGCTCTGACTATTAATTCCCTACCAAATAAAAAAGACTTATTGGTGGACTTTTCTCCTACACAATGCAAAGAAAAAAATGAGACACAGAGTGGAGACACTGAAGGCAGACTCTTAGAGCGATGGATATTTTCATGCAAAACAGTTGTGCCTTAAGGAGCTTTTGCCCTGTGGTCATCAGAAGGCAAACGGGAATTTATGTGGGTGAACAATCTCTCATTAAGGTAAAATGTGGAATAAATTGTGAATACAGAACAGCATGGGAGAGAGAGAAATCAGAAAAACACTAATGGAAGTATACCAAATCCTAAAATGAAAAAAAAAGTTATATCCTCAGTCTGATCATGAAGGCACCAATACAACATGATTAGAGGGGACCAAGACATCAAATATTTAATGGAAAGTGTTTTCCAGTGGACATAGAAGTTTCCATCAGAGGCCAAGGTGAACTGTTCCTGGTCAGTTCCCATTCACTTAAAACCTAGACTAAAAGAAGAGCTGGATATTCTTTTTCAGAATCAGTGGCTATAGAAGAAAATATAAGAGACACTTTGCTATGTAGGCAGCCAAGAGAATTAAAGAAATATGCATAACATGGCTGTTTCCTACTGTCAACAAAGAGAGAAACTCTGTGAGAGATGGCTGATGCCAAGCATTTTTCAACATGTGATATGTCAGCAAGGTTCTGGCAGGTGTCCTTATGAAAACAGAGCACTCGTCTGAGCATGTTCAATATCGCCTTGGGAAATGCTGTTTTCTCAGACTGTGTGAATCACATGGTGCATTTTTACGAGAAAATAAAACATTTTTCAAAATAGTTAAACCCCTGAGATTTACTCATTGAAAGTCCTAATGTAAAAAAAAAAAAAAAAAAAGAGCATACAGGTTTGGTATTCTGAGAAGCTTTGGAGACAATCAGCTTTTCTGCACTAAACTTCAGCAAAATATTGACACTATGGAAGGGAAATTACCTACTGCAGCTGATCAGACTATGGCACAAGCTGTCTCATTGCCTCTGGCAGGAGAGAGAGGGACACAAGAGGGACTGGACTCCAAAGGGAAGAGTCCTTCCTGTTGGTGTTGGGTGTGGGTCCATGACTGGCATCCTAGGAGCAGTAGTGTACAAAGATGGGCAAGGAACATAGAATCCAAGTTAAATGAATCCATGTTCTGGGGTAAAGAATTCTAAGGATGAGCTTAAATTAAGTGGTGTCCAGATGCTTTTAGTAAGGTCCAGACACAGATCTCCTACACCATCGTAGCCAAGATTGGGTTTCATGCTTCCCACTTGCCAACAAGTGTTAATTTACTCAAGAAGAGCAGGAGGAGAATTAGAGTGTGGGTGTTAAAGAGTTTCATGTTTTTATATATGGGAGGTCAAGGTTAGCCTAAATTACCATAAACTACTTTTTGCCACTGCTGAAAAGGAACTGTCAATTTTGTCATTTTCATGCATTAGAGCACGGATTATTTTTTCAAGCACAAGTGTATCATTTGCAAATTAAATATGAATGAGGAGATATTTGATTGTTCAGCCATAATCTTTGTCATCTGACAAAAAGGTGGGAAAAAGAACTCTTTTACATTAAGTGCTTGAAAATTTAAACATTTACAAAGCATACGCCTGAATGTTTTTGTTTTAATTGGAAATATATTAATTTATCTTAATTAATCAGACTCAGAGACACAGACTTTATTATCAATTTAATAATGATCTCTAAGAACTGTCAAAACTTATTGATCATGAGTGCAAGTAATTTTCAGAGAAATTCAGGTTTAGACATGCAACTGCTAGCACTACCGGTCCCAAACATGACAAACACCTAGCAACAGCACATCTCATTAAAGAATTAAAATCGCATTCTGATCATACTCTGATGTTCATTTTGAACTGTTAGGCACCAGGACAGCTCCAATAAAAGACATCACTATCTTCTGGAAACACCTTAAATTAGTAGAAAACTTGAAATAAAGCATGAGCATGTTTAGAGAGCAACATTAGAATACACATCTGGCAGCTTATATAGAAGGGGAAGAATGAAACAACATAGTCAAGTTCATGGTCCTGGGACTCTTTGTTAGAATGACAGTGGAATTATTTATGCCTAAGCACAATATATTGAGCCCTGAGGTTAAATCAGGTACCTCAGTGTTGGCAGAATGCAGAGACATTCTGGGATGCTGAATGGCCCATTTTCCTCAGACAAGTCTAAAACTGAAAACAGTTGCATCATTTTGAGATTTCTGATTCCTAAACATAAAAGGTTTGGGACAGATGACCTTTCCAGTGTTCTGTAACACAGGGAATACTCTATACAAGGATGTCAAAAGACCGACACTATGTGCTATTTAATAGATTTGTCATAAGTATTTTGGAGTCTAATGTTTATTGCTAATTTTTGATGGCCATACACTTAACTGTCAAATGAAGATGAGCAAACTTTATCTCCAGGAAGGTAGAGTAGGAGCTAGTGGAAGCTGAGTGTTATTGCTCTTCAGTGCTTCATGTTGTGTAATGTTAACCAAACTAAACTCAGACATTGAGTGGAGCAGATCTCTGCCTGGTTCTTTGGCTCAGCCATCGCTCAGAAAAAGCACACACTTCTCCTACAGCAAACCTAAGATTATCGTCCTAAGATTATAACCTAAGATTATTTAACATTGTCTGAATCACCTGTCCAAGATAAGTTCTTTACCCCTTTGAAGAACTTGCTGCAAAGTGCACAAATGGCTTTTCAGCAGACACAGCACCTTCTTTTCTCTGTTACATCTGTTTTATATAGAGAGATAGCTCTTTCAAATCTTACTGTTGCAGTATTCTCTCAACAAAAAACTTCTTTTCTTAGGGATCTTCCTTTCATTTTCTTTACACTTACTTCCATTCAGATGGAACTTATTCTGGTTATATTCTCTCTCCTCTCATTCTACTTCTAGATTAATTTTGCATGTTCAGGTATTGCTAATTACCAAAGCTAGAGCTTTGGGCTGCTTTATTGTAGTAGTAATGGGTAAAATGATTTTAAAACAATCTTCAAAAATTTTAAAGGCTCTTTTTGTCTCTAGAATAATACCAGTTTGTACTTTACCATTGCCCTTCTTCTCCTTTTGCATCTTGGCTAAGGTTAATTTCTTCAAAATCTCTCATTCAGTGACAGTCAACCTGCATCCTAAATGAAGCCCAAAAGTTAGTCTAGTCTGCACATTATGTCCTTGAGGGTAATTAATAATGATGCTGCTACCAGCTGCTGCCCTAGATATTATGTTCTGATATTGAAAGTGCCCATTCCAAAACAAGTCTGGGTACAGTGGATGTGCAGTCCAGCTCTCCTGTATTGTAGGCAAGAGTTCCAACCCCTGGTGTGCCTGGCAAAGGAAAAGGGACACTGCACATCCTCTCACAAGAATCAGCCCAGCACTGCATAAATACATAGCACCCACATATTCTCTGTTTGAAAACAGGGAAAGAAATCTGAAACACAATGGTAGAATTATAAAATTAAATATTGAAGAAATTGAGTCTTTTTTCTAAAGCAATATTTGTATGGCATATCAGAAACATTTTATTTCACCCTGAATTGAAACAATAACAAATTCTCAGATGTCAGCACTTCTTACAAAAATGATATTCCATATCTCAGCTGGTCTTGTCTAACAGGATTTTCTCATTAACCTCCCTAAAAGATAGCATTAAAACCTCCATGAAGACTTTTATTTTTCTCTCTTCATTACATTTCTTTAACATGTTGGTGTACGCGTATTGACTTAATAATTATCATTATTATGCTGAATATAATGAAACAACCAGTGATGTCTTATTGGAGAATCTGATACACCCTCTATTCCTTTTGTTTTACATTACATTTACATTACAAAGTTACAAAGTCATCTGGTCCACCTAGGCTTGCTCAAAGCATGGCTAACTTCAAAGCTAGATACTGAGTTGCTCAGGGCACTGCCCAGTGGTTTTGAACATCTCTAAATCACCTAGGCATGTATGATGTGAAAACTTGTAAAGAGCTTGGAATAAGGACCTGCATCTCCTATTTATAGCACCAGTACTTTCGTAGAGCTGTGATTCATTTTGAGGTGTAAAGTACATAAGAATTTGCCTTTCTTTAAGACAAAAGTGCTTGCTTTATCTACTTGCACATGGTTGACATGCAAAAGCAACAAAAATCAATGTACAAAATGTGGAAACATACAAAAATGTACAGTCACTGGGCTGGGTAATAGACATAGAAAAGAGGACAGAAACCTGAAACAGCTGTGCTCACCAAATCAATATGGAATTTTTCTTGTTCATTCTTTTTATTCCCTAACATTGAATTCCATAGGACACCCACATTTTTCTGGATCTGCCATTTAGACTGCAAGAATTTAGGGCGCATATGTAGATTTCTGCATCCTGCAGGGTGAATTAATAAAAGCTAAATAATAATTAATATAATTGAAGAATTAGTATCAATATCTCAATAGATACTGGAATTAGCAACACACTATTTGCATGTTAAATTTTTTTACATGAAGTAAAATTAAAAGAACAAAGTGATGTTCTCTGTTATTACATCTTCCTCCCATTTCCAGATGTATTCTCTAATAAAATCCTAAACATGGTGCAGGCATGCACTAGTCTGTCATGCTACTGTGATGTTGCCTAACAGGTAGCATGAATTTCCCTCAGAAAGCCATAAAAAGTGCAGAAGTCAATGAAGCAGGATTTATGGTTAGAGAAAGAGATTACAGAATGAGACTTAAGCACATGCTTAACTGCTTTGCTGAGCTAAGGCATATATGGGGACACTGATAACTTCAACAGTTGCAAAATCCTTCATGATAGCAAACAACCATTAACCCTAAAATGGTTATATCAAATGACATCATGCCAGCGGCTTATTAAAAGAGCTTTTATTTTTAATGGAAGTTGAACTGCTTTGCTACTGTATCCTATTTCTGGTTTTCTATCATGTTGTTGCATAGATAATTTAGACTGATACCAATTTTTGTCTGACAACTCAGTTCTACAAGATAGTATTGCACTTTTAAGGAATAAATTCTAAACTCCAAATAGTGTAGAAAAAATACATGAAAGGGTTGAAGTTGTCTTTTTGAGGACACTGGATGAAATATTAAAAGGAATATGTTCAATTAGTAATTCTTCTCTGGAAATGTACATGTCATTATTTTAGAACAGACTATAGGTGCAGTATAGAAGCAGTTTTTCTACAAAGTCTGGTTACAGTTATAATAATAATAATAATGCAAGTTCAGTGGGGAAGTGGTATAACTATATGCATGGCTTTGCAGCTCTAGGTTACTGATTCTTATCCAGGTCAGATTACCAATATCAGGAATTAATTTTCAGGAATTATGACTGATTTTAGTGCTGTTTGAGACAAATAATAAAAAATGTGCAGAGTAGTGTTTATTCAATACTTTACCATTGTGAATTATTGTATATGCTGTAGCTTCAGAACAAATCAATCCTTTCAAAATTTGGCCTGAGATAACGTGATCAGAAAGTCTCTCACTCTTTAGCAAGATTATTTTAAATATATATGGCTAGACAGTCTCTTTCATCAAGGTTCTCACAGACACAAACTCTTTGATCCTCCCTAATCCTAGAGCTCTTTCTCAAGATGGTCTAGTCCTTGTGGAGCATCTGCAAGGTATCAGACCCCAACTGTGGCTGGCAACTGGACTCCAGCCTGCTGTGTTTGTAGTCATTTCCTTCCCAAAGCTCACAGATTCAGGCTATAAGTTTTCACCTCTCCAACTGGGGACTCCCAGCTACCTCTTCTGGAACACAGATCCATTGACCTTGCATGTAATGATCAAGTCATGAAATACTGCCTTTAAAAAAAAAAAAGAAATTATGTCACAAATGGAGAACTGCTATTGATTTACTGGTGCAGACTATGTTGTCTGGATATTTAACTACTCTATCAAACCTACTGGCATCCCTTGCTTGAGACATGTGAGACACTGGACTTCCCCTGGGTATCTCCTCCATTTATTTCAAATTTCGTGTTGATTCTGGCAGGTACCATGCATAAAATCTACAGTATATATATACACATTTCTTTTCTGAAAGAGCACGGTCTTGATCAAAGCACCATTTTGTCTTTCTACCTTTCTATCTGGTCTGCCTTTTTTCCAACATGAAGGACAAAGAAGAGCAAGAAGATGTATGAGAGAATCACAGTACAACTGAGGTGGGAAGACACCTTTGGAGTTTGTCTAATCCAACTGTCCTGATTATATAGGGTCACCTGCAGCAGGTCATTCAGGACATTATTTAGATGAGGCTTAAGTTGAAGAGCAAACCTCTCTGGGAAACCTGTTCCAGTATCTGACCACGTTCACAGTGCAAAAGTTTTCTTCTTATGTTGAAATGCCATTTCTTGTGTTTTAGAATGTGCCCATTGACCCTTGTCCTCTCACTTGGCACCCCTGAGAAGAGCCTGGCTCCACTCACCTTGCACCCTCCTTTCAGGTATTTACATACATTCATAAGATTTCCCCTAAGTCTTTCTTCTCCAGACTGAACAGTCACAGCTCTCTCAACTTTTGCTCATAGGATGGATGCTCCATCATATCATTAATCAGGCTCTTAATCATCCTTGTGGCCCTTTCCTGGATTGTCTGCAGTGCCTCGCTGTCTCTCTTGCACTGAAGAGCCCAGAACTGGATACAGGACTGCAGATATGTCTCACCTGTGCTGAGTATAGGAAGGATTACCTCCTTCAACCTGCTGGTGATGGATTCCTGCTAGGATAATGCCTAAGGTGCTGGTGATCTTCTTTGTCTCAAGGGCATATTGCTGGCTGACATTCCCCTTAAGCGGCCACCAGGACTCAGTGAGGAGTCCCAGACATCCTGTCAGCCCCAAAGCCAGACAGTCGAGTCTTCCCTCAGGAGCTCAGTCTGTGCTAACGTCCCTGACAAATCAAGGTGGTTCTGGGGACCATGCCCTGGGCTACCACTACTGGCAGGCATCATTTCTGGTCCTGTTTCCTGTACCTTTCTGCACAAGGGAGTGCCCAAAGTGCAGTGTCTGCTGGCTGCTTCAGTCAGCTGCCCATCAAGTAGGGAGAATGAAGGATTCTTGAAGAAGGTAAAGCTCTCTGGAGCTTTCCTTGGGACCAATGTGGATTGCTGTGCAGGAACAATACTCATGCCATAGGATTTAAAGCAAAGTAGCTGCACTAAGACACACTACGAGACCTGTGAACTTGCAGCTGAGTTGAAGTAAGTTCATCAAAGCAAGAAGAAAAAGAGAAGAAAGAGAGTGAAAGGAAATTACAAGAAAAAGGTCAAGAAACAGCATTTTGCAGGTGAAGTTTGGATGGGGTTAATTACTATGCTTCAAAACAAGGCAGTTGCAAGTCCCAGTTTTGGTAAAGAGCAAAGCTCCTGTACAACTAAACAAGTGCTGACATTCGTGAATGAAGACAGTGATTGTAAAAAAAACCCCAAAAACACAACAGCAAAAAACTAAAAAATAAAATCAAAAACAAAGCAAACAAACCCTGAAACAAATTCCTAACAGCATAATTCTCACTAGGAATGGGGCAAGATTTCCTCTTTTTCTTTCAAGGCACTTTTGTACCACATCTGGACATGCAATCACATATACCCCTAATGATAATCCAAAGACTAGCACAAAAGCAGCAAGAAAAGAGGAATCATAAATGGCAGATCTGAAAGATGCTTTCAGTATCCAACAGAGTAGTTTTTCCCACAAACCAGTTGCCAACATCCTGACACACAAACACCTCTATATTTATACAGTATGTGATTTATATCTTGCCAATTGCAATATACGTCTCTTTAGGGATGGCTCCTATCCATACTGGCAGCAGCAAAGAGCTCACAATATTTCTGCTTTTCAGAGATTAAAAAGAAAATAACTGTGTGGTGTGTCAAAGACAGGTAACAGAAGCTGGATATATACCAACAGAAGCCTTTTAGCACTAAAATACTAACAAGGTACCTGATACACAGATTGTTCTGAAATTCATAACTTTTGAAGATAAAGCATGCAATTAGAAGGTTTTTCTTCTCTTTATGTGATGATTTATAACAGTACTATCTCTAATAAGATGTTGTGCAAATGCCTTTTCCTCTTATAACATTTTACAGCTTAAACACTGTGCAACTAATACAGAATAGACACCAGTGCACACACCTGTCTCCTCCACCAGGCTGGTGAGCCAAGTGCAGAATGGCACATTCTGTGTGACGAGGTAGAGACAGTTTGTGCCCACCATTATGTCAGTGCAGTGTTTTGAGGACAGAGCTTCACACACATGTTAAAAAAGGAAATTTTATCACCAGAAACAGTCAGGATTTTTCTTGCTTTTGCTGGAAAAGGCCAGCTCATGAAAAGTGAACCTATTTTAAGGAAGCGTCTTTGAGAGTGTCCTGACTCAGGGCAGGTGTTTGAAAGTGCTGGAAGAAATCATTTTAATTGATTAAATTAAATCTCACCATCTCCTTGTGAATGGTAATTCAAAAGACAACCCATGTAGAAATTTAAGATGCTCAGTAAGGCATCCTGTGTTTGTTTCCAATTCTATTTAGAGTGACGTGCCCCATATTATTTCAGCGCAGTCCTTCCTTCTGAAGCTGGGCCACTCTCCAGCAGGAATACAAGTGTCACAGTGGTGGGTGGGAATACTAGCAAGTAGACTAACAGTTCTTGCTCTGAGTGCTCTGGATATGTATTCTGCCTTCTAAAGATACTCTCTGCAGATATTGTTTATTCTGATAGTTCGCAAAAACTGTGGGCTAGTTTCACACTTTCTCTCTCCTATGTAGAAAACAACTAGCAACAAGAACATGACAAGATTCATGCAAAGATACCCCAAACACAGTATCCCCCTGTGGCTTTGTGGTTTTGAGCCTTATGAGGGATGGATTATTGCCTGTTTATTAATCATTCCTTATAAAACCAGATTATTACCCTTTACCATCACAGTTTATAAGTTTGTAAGGAAACTAGGCAGAAAGGTTTAAACAGTGTTTGTTGAGGAAGAAAGAACAGTTTTAGGGCAAAGATTGCATTTCAGGAAAGCTTAGATCTTGATGGACAGTTTGTCTGGTGTGCAGCAATGGTGCCAGCAGTTAGCCCACACTTCTGCTCGTGGTTTCCATCTACCAAGAGGACACTGAAAGCAATGATGTCAACTTCAGCTTGACCTAGCACGATGAATATCCACCAGTCAGACGCTGGTAAGATATCACCCTTAAAGCTGCCAGAGGTGAGAAGCTGACATGTTTCCTTCAGCTATCCCTGATCCATATGCACTAACTCCTAGCAAAAGAAAAGCGTAAGGGTGGAAGGGATGCTACTGGTTTAAATGTCTCAACAAGAAATCTATTGCCAGTGCTATCATCTGTCAAACCCCATTTCTTTATCTCTACGTGATTAAGGACTACATTACCTTTTCAAGGACTGCCGAGACCAAAAAAAAAAAAAACAAAAAAACAAAAAAACCCACCCTAACAAAAAGTAAAATTAATTTCACTACTTATGAAATTTAATGATGTAAATCAAGGCCAAGAGATGCCCTTTCAAAATTCAGTTCCTGAAGTTTGAAAAGTAAAAAATAAATAGACCCAGATATCCTTGACAGAGCAAAATAAATCAGGTACTAAAAAATTTTCCCAAACACAGATGAAATTTTTGCTCAAGTAAAACTTTGTGAGTTGGCCCTAATCTGCAGTAGGTTACCTGGCACAGGTAGATAAATGAACCATCTCAACCTTTCACTTTTGTGAGCCACTAGGAGAAAAAGGGACTTAGCCAAATATTTTGGCACTATAACTTATCACTACTTAATATAATGACATCATTATTTAATATAACTTTAAAAGTCCATTTTACAAGACCTCTCCAAAGATCTGGATAACACACATAACAAAGATCTGTATTATTTCTGTAAGGCTACTAGATTAATCTAACTTGCTGATTTGTCATCAAGAGAAAATACACTCTGCAGCCAACACATGTATGTCAAAATTGGTAGAAATGTTCTCCCCTCACATATTAGAAAAAGTTTTCATGACAGTAAACAAAAAAATATTGAGTCAAATATTTTCTGCACCTGTGTTCAGTAATATTTGTATTTGATGAATTTTAATTTGAATGGGAAAAAAGATGCTTATATGCTCTTGTAAAATATATTCAGGGATACAAAGTTCCATGTAATAAAAACTAGAAATATGTTTTGTACCCTTGTCCAATAATATTGTAGCCAGAACCTGAAGACGCTAAGAGCTGGAATGTAAAAATAGCTGTGGAAGAGAAGAATAAAAATCTTATGCATTATAAAAACTATTAATCAATAGATAACAGCTGATTATGCACATACTGAAAACTTAGACTCCCAATTTCAGAGATCTATGTTAAAATAAACATTGTATGTAGTAACACTCTTCACACAGTGTTTGCATTCCATATATGCATTTACATATGCAAATACATATTGCAAACTGATTGTTTGTCAGTTGCGTGTCTCAAGTTTTATTTAATGTTTTCCTCTAACAGAAATCCCCTGGATATATTTGTGTCAGAATGAAGAAACAATTCCATTGTACATACACACACACACACATATATAAATATATATGTAATGCATGTTCTATTTCTATTCCTCTTTCCTGCTGAACTTGTTTGGACACTCATCTGGCAGTGCTGATCTGCACTGTTCACATCGACAGAGAAACTGCAGATGGTATAAACAGAAATGAGATTGTTCTAGACTTCAGCTCTACAAATATTTGGTCTCAGGACTGTAGAATAACAAACAGCATAAAAGTAATAAAAATTGAACACTTTAGCAAAGGCCATAAGCAATTTCCCTATACTATAGGAAACAGCCCTGCCAGCTCTGCAGCAATAGTGACAAAGATGGGAGAAGATTCCTATTTCCAGTGGCCTTTTCTGGATGAGGTGGCTTGGTATGATGCTCCTGGAGTTAGTTATTTTCAGGACTGTGTCTCGTAGCACTACACACACCTGAATCCCATGCCATTCTGGGTACAGTATGGCTGCCAAATTTAGATCTTACCTAAGCTGCAGAACAAGAACATCTTCTTCCTATTTCTACATTTCTGGCCTGATTGAAATAGAAGGATTTCACATTTGAGCCATGCTGTGTTCACACCCCAACCTGTAATCAAAAGTCTGAACGTTGTAGAAAAATCACAGGACAAAAATCCTCCACAGCTGCCAAATTCATAAACACAAGAGCTGTTCCAACAAAGTAATTTTTTAAACATTTAATAAAAATTAAATTAAGAAAATGTTATTCGTTACCCCCTGGAGTAAGATTTCACGGCGTGTCATTATATTCTAAAGTAGTTACCACTTTGTTACTGATCCGGGTTGGTGAAACAGCACTCCAGCCTTGATTCCCTGGGCTTAGGTAACCGAGCAGTGAGTGGAAACCTGCGAGTCCTCTATTCAGTTTGGTAAACACGGTCTTGTCTGTCACTTCTCATTGTTCCTCTTCAAAGTACGGTCGCCACCTTATCTGGCAACAGCTTTCCTGAAGAGTGCTGCTCATGTGAAATAATCTTTCACCACCGAGGCCAGCATTTCCTTAACACAAGAAGAAACATTTATCTTGCTGTTAATGGTTAATTAATTTTGAAAATGTATATTACAACACAATAAAAAAAAAAAAAAAGAAAGGAAAAAAAGCCAGACCGGACAATGGAGCAAAATGTCTCTTCCTCAAATTGACTCCTATTTAGTTCTTCCAATGTCATCCAAAACACAGATAACTTTTCTTTCATGAATTGTTCTCCTGAATGATTTATACATGTTGTGTTATCTGAAGCCCTTTCCAGATCCCCTGTGGTTTCAGCCAGCCATCAGCTGCATAATTGTTAATTTTAACACTATAAAAGGTTCTGATGCCGAGGAGATAAAGCGTCGAAGGAAGAATTAATTGAAATGTATCTTCCAATCACACTGGTTCCCTACTTCCAGTTCCACAAAAATTATACATTGGATTTGAGTTTAAAATAAATTTACATTTGTGCTACCCATAAAGCTTTTGGACTAGTAGAAAATAGATAAGTTAATTGTTTCTAAAACCCATAAAGGGTTTATCCTGAGAATAATTCAGGGCAGTCTCCTGTTCATAGCCCACAGCACCGTGAGCAGCCGGAGAGGGGATTCTTCCCAAGCTACTGCAGACATAATTGGTCAGGAGACATGTGACAGGAGTCTTTTACAACAGCAGGTGATAGACTGACAGAAAAGGAGCTCAAGCTCCACCAATATTTAATCTGGATATTAAACACTCTATGCTTCCCAGAGCTACTAATACTTTTTTTTTTCTCCAATATTTACTCTGCCTGTATGCTTCAAGTGAAGTATTATAAAGTAAAGCTACCAGGTTTTTATTTTTTTCATTTACATTTTTATCATAAATATATAGAAAATGTGCAAAATTAGTTTAAAAGGCTATTTGGAGGAATATAGGTGGGGCACATGAATTCAGAGATTGTGGGATACATATTTAATTTACAGTTAGATGACTGCCAAAGACTATCCTCATTTAACTGAGGCCCCCAAAACAGGGTATATCTCTGTTGAGCCTTTGTTTAAACGTTATCACTATTATCAAATGTCTTTTGCCAGACTCTTTAGAAATGGGCTGAAATATATATTTTCTGGGTGCAGGGGAGAGTAAAAAGAGGCAACAAGGTCTGATATTCTGCTTCTTCATCCTCTGTTCAGCTATATCAGAGCACCAGCTTCCCACCAGTAAAAACCCCAGTTCAGACCTGGTACAGGGAAAAAAACTGAGGAGGTTTAATGTCAGAATTCAGCAAATATTTGTCCACACAATAAGGCATCACATTTCTGCTGTAAGGAGGTACAGTGTAAAAATAGCAACAATCTGAGATGAAGAGGGACTAGAGAAGCTGAGAGGGAAAGCTTGTACAGCACCTGCCCACACCGTACTTGGATTTAGTCCATTTCTTGAGTCCTACTTTCACGAATACTAAATACAACACATACAGTGTAAGAAAAGACCCATATTAGAATCTGCTTTATGTTAAGATGTATTATCACTTGAAGAACATTTTATTGCTGAGTAAAACACTCAGCATTTTCCTTAACTATTAGGTCTCTCACAGGAAATAACAGCATGTTAGTTATTTCAAATCACAGAGCAAATGCAAGGATTATACATCTTATATTTTAGGACACAAAGACACAGCGCTCCAAAGCAAACAAAGATGCCAACTAAGCTGAGAACATATTTAGATATTACACAGCATATTACATTAAGAATGTAAGTGTCATCAAAAGCTCTCCTCAGCTAAGCTCAAATATAGGAAATGGGGCCAGAAATGGGCAAACTTTCATATTATGAATCATGGAAAATAATTCCCATTTCTCAACAATCCATGTCTCTAATTGCATTTCCTGTATGAGCTGAAAGTAGATAGGTAGAACTGTAGGCAGAATCATAATGCAGCAACAGAGCACCAATGATTTTCTAAGCCTTGGATACTGGGTATTTAATTTTACTTTTAAATCCATACAGTGGTGGGCACTTACGCACACAATAGAAAAGGAGACATGTCCCAATCAGTTTATAAGATAGTATGAAGAAAATGTGTAATAGAGCAACCAGATAGGTATAAATAGAATAATACAAAGAAATCTAATCTACTGCAAAGCTATAATTCAATCCTTCGGCAACACAAGTGCAAAGCTAAACAGGCTTATGAATAGCACAAAAATCCATATAGCCAAAATTGTATAGCCTATGTCATCAAATCAAAACCCTTGAATTATTGCTTATCACTGTTATTTCATTTTAATAAAGGAAAAAAATCTAATGACTATGTCAAGAAATAAGCATTATTAAATTATAATTTTGTACTGAGCACATATGAGGAATTTACATGCTCCTTTTCTACTCTCCCTTTCTCCTCCCTACTTATCCCTTCTATTTTTTTCTCCAGTATGTTTATTTGTTCATATTAGAGGCAGGGGAAAATGAATATTGAACATGGGAAGCAAATTCTGGTCTGGCTTATATCTTGTGCAATTCTCCTGATTTCAGTAGGAATTTGTCTCATATCTTTTGACTTGAACACTAAATTTAAGTTCAGGGTCTTGTGATTTTTTTTCCTTTAGAAAGAGAGATTTCATATGGAATCAGATCTCTCTGATTAATCCTATCTATTTACAAAGTCTTTATGAAATATCAATTCCCTGAGATCAGGAAGATTCAAGTATTCAGCTCAAACACTTTCTTTCTTCTTTTTTCTAATGGCCACAGTCTTATTATTTTGTATAGGCTCTACCTAATTTCTCTGTATTTATTCTTGTAGGGCTTTTCTTTTCCTCTTCCATACACACAGAGATGTGCATACACAGCCTGTTCCATTACAAGAAAACCAGTCAGCTAAACCCCTCTGCTGCACCCTTCCACCTGAGCAGCCCATGTGTGTACCATGGGTTTGAACAGTAGCATATGCTTTTGTCTGGGGAGGAGGTTGCTCTTTTTTCGTAAAGCAGATTAACTGTTCCTTACAGCTGCATTAAAGGAAGGCAGTGGTTACACCCATAGCTTCAATCACATTTAACCCAACCCACAACACAAGGAATGTAACCCAGAATAGGTATAGCCTAAGATATAAGAGATGAGTGCCATTAGGGATGTAGAGCAAGTATTTTTTCATAATTGACATAGTGTGTAATAGTTTGTAGAAATAAGCATTATTTAACATAAGTAAAGGCCATCATCTGCAAACTCTGGAGAGATCATTGATAGAAATGTTACTGACTGTGCTCTGTGTCTCCGGAGTGGCTGAGCAGGTACTCTACCTCAGGACCCTGCACCAACCATTTAGCAATAGCTGGTGCAAGAAACAGGCCCTGGGACAATTATTGTGCTGAGCCACACCTGTGAGAGCCAGGAAGGACAGCTGTAACCCCAATGAGGAGTAAATACCTGAGCTTTGTCTAACTGGGACCAGGTGAGAAAAGCCTCTTGAATTATTTCAGGTTATAAGATGAATTCACACAAATTACTTTGCATTAACCCCTCATGTGAATGCCCTCTTTCATTTTCTAGAAGTAACTCCTGTGGAGTTTCACATGGAAAGTGAAGGATTAAACATCAGTGAAATCAAGTCATTACACTTGAACATCTCTGTACAAGTTTCAAAAACCTCAACTTTATACCTTTGTTTACAGAATCTTAATGTCCTATATAAATAAATAGCTAGTTTTTTTCTTTTTTTTCCTATTTTCCAAATTCTTTTAAAGGTTGCATTCAAGATCAAAGTGATTTCTTCATGGGCACAAATATGCATTATGGAGAGGTTTATCTTGTTGAGGTGGAGAACCTATTTTAATAGTCTGTCCTTGAAAGCTAGTGGTTACAGTTCAGTTTTGAGTGTCACTGATAAAGATTGTAGTGCAGCTTACATATCTGTGCTTCTTAAATTTGTTGTCATTTTTATTGAGGCAAATGATGTTGGCACACTATTTGTGGTTTCATCAATGACAGAGACAATGAGACAAATTGTCGACAAAGATAAACAAATGTGGTGCCAGGGATTTCTCCACAGAAATTTGCCAGCTCAGCAGGGATCTGGTCGAATTCATCGGACACGTAGGCTATTAATGAAACTCAATCATTAAGATATGTGGAGCTATTGCAATTTTCCTGCAACAGGTTTCAGTTCTGTGGATAAGTGTGTTCCTCTCTGCTGTGCTTCTTTAGTCCTGGAAAGTGTTTAGGAGAGTCAAGAAGAGCCAGAAGCTCGGAAGTGCTCACAGGTCAGATGACTTAGAAGAGCCTTGAGGAGCTCATGGAAACAGAGGTGTGGTAAGCTGCATGTCACAAGTTTGGGTGTGACTACAATGTGACTCGTTGCTTTGGAGATGTGTTTGTGAGGAAGATGAAGAATGACATTAGGGGAGCTTCATGCCCCATGCTCCCAGCTGTTCCTGTACATCTAGTCTCAAAACCAACCAGCTTGTGAGTTGGCAAGTGCAAGCAGTAAGGGAAAGGAGTCTCCCTGGACCTTTTACCTGTGCTACCACTGCCTCTGCTGGCCAGTGATCCTGCTGCAGTGGAACCTCTCCTGCCAGTCTGCTGGGGGAGAGAAACTCTGGTTGGGACTGGGATGAGTGAAGAACTCATACATGGATGTTCCTTCTTTGTTTCCAGAGGTAAAAGGAAAGCTTTAGGCTCCATTCATACCTTGTAGATGCTCCAGGCCAGATCCCACTGACTGACAAAGCCTATTACAGGCTGCTCTGTAATGGCCTTAGACATTGATAATTACTGATAAATCAGCTTCAAACATTGGTACTTCATTGTCATAAGTAAACATAGTATACAAACTAACTGCCAGTAAAGACAGATCTATGCCAAGTCCTTCTGATTTTGAAATACTATTTGTTGGCTGTAGAGCAAAAGAAGAAAGGCTCCCTTCCTCCCACAGTTGCAACTCTGCAACTGTGATCAGCAGGGCTGCTGAGGGTGGCAAGCAGCTTCAAGAGCTGGTGGCAATGGTGTTTCTATGTGAAAGGACAACTTAACTTCATGGTAATTTTTATTTCAGCCCAGAATTACCCTTTCTAAGACAGTAAATGTGGTGCCTTCCTTGTGTGAATTTCAGCAACTGGCACATAGGATGAGGTTTCACAGGTAGGTTATGCTGATCTCAGACTTTGCTGTTGCTGTGGAAGGCCCCATGTTTCTCTCTGCATTCACCCTTCCACTGCCTCTCATTAATCGGTGCCAGCAATCAAATGTGTGTTTGTGTGACTGGTGAAAACCAGGGGTTCTGTTCTTATTGGGACGGCTGCTTTTCAGCTGGATCAGTTAACCAATCTGACCACAGCTTTCAGTGCTGGTGCAGAGAAGGAGAGGGGTTCAGGAAGGACGGCTCCAGGAGTATGTATCTTCAAACTATAGTATAGATATCTTTCTGGAATGTATAAGATCCTTTTCTAGCAATGGCTTTTGTTTTAAAAAAGGGTTTCCAGTTTAGATCTTGGTGCTGCTCTATCTAGATCCTGACCTTCCTTTTGGGAAGAGCTTGGAAACACTTGCAGTGACATTGCATGGCGCTGCAGCCTGTCCTGTATGCACTACCCTACAATCCACCAGAAACCTCACTGGTGCAGAGTTTTGCTGTCCAGTTCAATGAGAGTCTTGTGTGGAGGGCTTATGTTCAGATCATTAATGCACTCAGTTCTAGGCCTTAGTAGGAAATACTAATTTTAGCAGACGTGTTGGGTGCAATTGTTCCTGGTTAACTCAGGGACAGCTGTTCTCTTTGAACCCAAGAGCCCAGAGAGATACTGTCTAAAATTTCTCTGGGTAGGTTGGAGGCAGGCCCATTCAGTGAGGCATTCCTGCTGATATCACTTTGAAATTCACTTTGTTTTTTACCTCCTCCTCTATCTGCCAGGATTGAGATTTGTTGGCCCCTGCATAACTCAGCAAGGCTTGTTTTTGCAGGTTTTTTCTGGATGAAAAGAAGAAACAATAGCAGAATGCCATAGAAAAGTCCTGGCTGTGAGGTTCGAGATGAGACAGGGAAATGGGACTAACTCCTGCCCCAAAGTTTTGTCTAACCTGTGAATTTTGTCCAGCCAGCCATAGACTGGGACCAACTGTGTATTTGAATTAAACCAATTTAAATAAATAATCATTAAAAGAACAACAATCACCTGAGCTCAGATTCCCAACCAATGTATAAATGAGTTTGTTATCTACACAGAACTATCTGGTTGGGTTGTTTGTGTCAGCTGAATATCATACCTAGCAAGCTCACACCCAGCTATTTACATCTCTATGTTAGGATCCAGGAGCATGTAAACTAGAGAGAAATCATGTTTAAATTAACTGTGCTTAGATTCCTCACCAGAGAAAACAGGGAGTAAGATATATGGATAAGAAAAGTGAAATTTTCTCGTATAATCTTATCTCTAAATAACCCTACAGATCAAGTACCTACTGAATTATTTCTGATTTGTTGTTGGAATAATCACAATGTGCACAAATACACGAAGAATAAACTTTGAGTGTGTTTTTTAATGTTAGACTTCTCATATCCTAGATTCCCCATCATGTTCAGTCCTGCGTAGATAGTTATAGTAATGATCTTTTATTAACTTGGCTGAAATAACTGCCATGACTCTCAATGATGACATTAGTGCTTAGGTATTTGTATGTCTAAGCACTTACATAAGTAATCATATCACAATGTCAAATTATTGTACTTATTATTTTGCAAATGCTACAACTGCCACCTCCTGTTAAACACAAAAAGAAAAAGAAAAATGTCAGAGTGCCTGAAGGATTCTTCCCAGTTTTAATTTATTGTTTTGTTTTAAAACTCTCTGTGCTGTGAGCCAAAATAAACTCATTGCCCCTACACTCTGAGGTGAAACTCTCCTGTTAAACTCACATCTGTCGATAATAAGAAGAAAACATCCATGAACACAGCTGTGTTTGAGGGAATCGTACATACAGCAGGGAAAGAGAAAGGGTTACACTTTTCTGAAGGAAAAAAGTACTATACTTTCAGTCTTTCCAGCAATGGTAGGAACTGAATGTTCAACAGTCTCCTTATCATTAAGATAACCAGTCATGCCATTATATAGGGACAGAGGAAAAGGGACTGGCAACAAAGTAGTTTCATGAACTGGCTTTTTACCTGGGAAAGCTTGAATTGAACAGTGAAGTCATTAAAGACTCAGTCTGGGCAATTTACTGCCTGCCTCCAGTGAACCTGGGAGGCAGTTCAGGAGAGCCCATGTACTTCAGCAGGCTTTCTGTGAAGTATTTAGAGAAGAAAGTATGCTGATTGTATTTACTATGTCCAAGATCGCTGGGGTTTTTACAGCAAACAAGTAAATTATTTCCTGTTTTCTATCTACAAATCACACACATAGCATTTGGGGGAAAAAAATTGTAGCAATCTTATTGTAGAAAATCCCAGTTGTAATGCTGATGGACTGTATGAATGTGTTTTATGTTTTACCTGTCTATATGATGACCAGGAGAAAAAAAGGACAGCAGTTTCACTTTTTCCATGAGACAACAAGAACATTTCTTTTTAGCTAGCTGGGATCATACCTCGTGTTTGTGATTTCATGAACTGTAGTTTAAAGTATTCTCTGCTCTTCTGAAATATAGCAGCTTTCTTGATGCTTTTAACAGGGTCACTATTTCAAATGAAGCAAGAGAAAGCACATGGTGTTTTTTGGTCAAATACAAGTACTGCTGTTGCTTTGTTGTACAGGAATATTATCAAATCTAATAGGTACACCTGCACCACTTTTATAGGATCACAGCAAGAGAAGATTATTTATTAATTCCTTTTTTTTGCCTGGAGTTTAACAACTTTGTTAAATTACTTTACAAAAGAAGGGCTTAACGCATGTTTTGAGAAAAGCTCTTTGGGTGAAAAGAAGAGGTAAAATATCTTGTGGTTAAGATATCGAACTATAGAATGGTTTGAGTTGGAAGGTGCCTTAAAGCTAATCTAGTTTCAATTCCACTGCCACGGGCAAGAATGCCACCCACTAGATCAGGGCCCCAAAGATGTGTTTCTGGTGTCTCTGTGATATGACGAAAGAAAGGTATGGCACTCCTGACCCAATTCAGCAAAAGACCATGGCTAGGCCATCCCCAAGATCTCATTTTAGGTCTCATCATCTCCAGCTGTCTTTGTTACACAAAGGCTACATGCACAGGAGCAAGTCCTTGCAAGATAAGATACACCATAGCACACCATCTGTGCCACTGGAACTGCCAATTATCCCATATTCTTACAGTGCTTGTGACGTGGTTTGTACACTTTTTTTCCCTCTGAATAGTTTCCAGTTACTTTCCTTCTTTTATCCCAAGGTTGCCATGAACACAGGCACTTAGCTACATGGTCATGTTCACATACCAGCTCACTTCATGGGAACTTGTTCAGGTAACTCCTAGTGCAGCAGGACTGGGCTTCGTTTGGAAAACGGAGTAAAGACCCAGATGAATCCATGAAAATTGAACTTTATATAGTCTTTGTTCTAACCATTGTTTAACCATCCTACTTGGAAAACAGTTGAAGCTTTAAAAAACTGGAGGGGGTGAACAAGAAACAATACAACAATCTGTTTCTATCATAAGGAATAAATGTGCTTTGGGCTGATTCCATTCAGAGTGTACAGATATTTTCAAGGAATTTAGGGCAAAAAATCCCATTGAATCTCCTTGAGGGAATTAAAATCAATGGAACTTAGGCACTCTCATACTTTGAAAGATCTGCACTTAATTCTTTTTGTGTCTTTTAGTAGTTTCAAGTCTGAATTATTTACTTTCTGGGCAAATGAGTACTTTTTGGCATGACCTTCTTCATACTCTATAAACAACATCTGATAATATGTAAGGGAAAGTTGACAAGAGAATTGAAAACCAAAAGAACTTCTGGAAATTTTGATTTTATTTTACCCACTGAAATAAAAAGGCATCTCCAGGAATGCTGCAAAACTTCTTGCTCTTTTTAAGTCTATTGCTTCTTGCATGCTCTGCTCTATTATTCTTTCTATAGAATCAGTAATAAAAGTCAGATTTTTCAATAACACAAACAAAAAACACCTTTATCTTTTCTATCACTGATAAAATGCATCCTCACATGGGAGAATATTATGGAAGAAATTAAATGTCTGTAAAGGATTACAAACTTCCCTGTATATTACCAGCAAAGATACTCCAAACAAATTTTATACACCAAGAGTCAAATTTGTCACTGATTTGGTACACCACTGACAACATTTTGCCAATGCTGTCGATCAGTGATCACTTTTCCTTTTTTCATGCAATCCAAATAACTTGCATTGACATTTCATATAAACGATAATACAACAAATGATAAAACTATTATAAAATGTTCTAATTTCGGATCTAGAGAATGCAGTTGGAAGGGAAACTCATACAGAAATGATGCAGAAAATTTACTTTCAGCAGAGATTTGAAACACAATAGAAAGGTGATAAAGTGGGGGGATGAAATAGCAAAGCCATGTCGGAAATAGGACTTCCCACTGACAGTGATAAAATTGTGCTAAGAAGAAAGAGGAGGCCAGAACCAACTAAACCAAATAGTAAAACAGAACGTTTCTTCAGCGTGTCAGTGGGAGACACGCTCATATATGATCATTTTGGCAATGCTCATTTAGGGGAGGAGCAGTGGTGCTGATCACACGTGTGGGTAGGAGAGGAACAGGGAGTTAGCAGGCTGTGAACCAGCAGGATGTGTGGGCTCTGAAGAGTGGAGAGGAGTACGTGAAGAACAAAGTTAAAACTGATTCTTCCCATGTCAAATATCCATACAAAGAGAGGCAGAAGGAAACTCCTGTCCTAGGGTTTTGTCATTCTCGACAAGTTTGTCTCACCGGTTTTTAACATCCCTCATCCTTCTCCAGGCAGAGGCAGGCTCTGCATATCTATACTCACTATTTGAAGCTTGTTTTCTTCCAGGATTTAACTGGAATTCACATCTTAAGCTCATTACCTCTTGTTTATCCCCACAATCACAATTTAATCCTCTCATCTTTGCATTTAGCTTTTATACCCTTAAAGATCAGTTCCTGCTTTCAATCTTCACTTGTGTATCAGTGTATGTAGCTCGTTTTTAGACCTCTGATCAGACTTGCTGCATTCTGACTCCACATTTTTCTTGAAGTCTAGCACTGCACAATATACTCCATCAGAAGCCTTCATGATGCTGACAAAATAAAAGGTCCCAGTCTTTCAGAACTATCAGTAGTAGTAGTGTGTTTGCTTAGTAGGAGATGATCATACACACCTGACAAGTGTTTGTAGAGACAAGTTATTTAAAAATTATAGATTGCTTTTCAAAATGAGAAAAAAAATTTCTAAATTTGGAGATAAAAAAAGTAGTCTAATCATTATGATTATTGAAACTGCATACTTAAGTGAGGAAAATTTTTTTAAAAACTGAGGCAATTTTTACCACAGTAAGATTTAACTATTCAACTGACTGTGGAAAATTAGAATAGTTTCCATTCAATGTCGATGCCAAGGCAAGCCATTATATATCCTACTGTGGACAACGAGAAGTTTATTGTGAGGATGATGTAAGGCCTAGCAAAATCCCAAAGGCTGTGTTAAGGATGCAGGCCAGGCAACCACAAACACACTCATCCTTGGGTTTTGGCTATCTATGCCAATGGTCACAGAACATCCACAAAGTGTCCTTACCAGTGGAACACTCATGCAGAGGCAGAAGTGCTTTTTCTATCTTCCACTAGAAAAAAATAATTCTGAAACACCTAAAATAACTGGATGCAAAAAGTGGAATGGCCAATGGTCACCTGTCTGAATCTATTTTGTGCTTTTGGTGTCTAGCTGATTTAGGTTGAGCTGGAATCTTTGCAGACCACACTCCTGAGAATAGATGAAGAGAATCTGGTGATTAAGTCGCACTTGAAACTGCTCCTCAATGGAAACCAAAGCATGGTGAGTGAGCACAGCAAAGAGATTTGCTCTTTGGAAAGCTGTGGCACCATTGATCTCAGCTAAAAATGCAGGTGCAGGTTCAATGTAGGCGTGGTGTGTAGGGGTAGGCACCCCCTATGTTTAACCCATCTGATCAGTAAAACTGGCTTGTGTCCGTTAACTTTGAACTTTCCTGAGTGACATTTTGATTCCTTCTAACAAATTGAATGCAGAAACTGACCATTCTTACAAACAGATAAACAAGACACTGACCATAAGAAATATAGGCCATGAGTTTAAATCCAAAGATAAATAGATTCTCTCCATTATAGGCCTCCATTCCCTAGTTGTTTGTAGCCAATTAAAAAGTCATTATAATCAGAAGGCAAATAGCAAAGATTTATACTTAATTCTTCTTCAGAGGGAAATGGACCAAATTCTGATCTTCTTTCTAGCCTCTTTGGGTACACTTACAAATCCTGAAATGCCTGTCAAAGGTTTCCAAACCACAATCTTATCCAATGACATCTAAGACCTTGTCTTAAAATTGCATAGATGTTTTTGGGACCTGTCTAGCACCCATGACTGGCAAAACAACCTTTTTTGTTTTACGGTCAAGAATCAACCTCAAACTAAGCTAGACTGGTCATTGAAATGTATTCAAGGAAAAAAGATCCTCTATGACTGCTGGACAGACCTAAGAAGTGAAACGAGATGATTGTTGTTACTGTAAAATTTTGATTGAATTTAAATGTAAAAGTCTTCAGAGATCATATATAAAAAGAAGCTTGTTATAGAAGACACCAAAAATCAAAGCTCGCCTCTCCTAACAGGAAACTATAAAGTTATACAAGGCAGTTACACCATAATGATTAGGTCCATTTCTGTGGAAAAAAGAAGCATGAGCACTGCTCAGCCTTTGAAGAAAAGTTATAGGCAACTGCCTAAACAGGGAAACCTGGACTCTAGAGACAGCAGTGTCCATCCATATGAGCTCTGATTTCATCACGTAAAGCAGGGGACGCTTACACATCTGTATTACTTGATGAGCTTTCAGTAGTTCCTTGTGCTGGAAAAGGTATTTAACTGCCCTTTCTGGAAACATCTAAGCTTGTTCAGGAACTCTGCCAGGAGACTAATTCTCACCTTCACTTCCCCAGACAGGGACTAGCATGTAACCACACAACATAATCTTTTTTTTTGGTTCTAAGACTTCTTTGGCTGTGGCTCTGATCATTCTTCCCAGGCAGCTAACAGAATTAAGAAGCAGAAAAAGACTGACTCATTAAAGTACATGAAAATAGCTTGCCTTACAAATGGAGTGCATGCAGATTAGATAAACATTATGTAGTCTCTTAGCAAGTTCGAATAGGCTGAATTTTAAAGTTTTCTTTACTTCTAAAAGTAGTAAGGACCCCATCACTACCTTCTGATCAGAATTGCTATCAATGATTATGAGAGATCTAGGTCCTGTGCTCCTGCAAGAGCAACTCCAGTCCTGAAGCACAGAGACATAGATGAGGTTTTGCTTTTTAAATAATACACGTTAAGTCACAGAACATATTCAGCCCTTACCAAAATCATAACATTTAATTTTCAAAAAAGTACAGGACTTCTCTATGCTTCCCAAATGAGTAAAAACTTTGTTAATTCTCTTATAACTTAAAAGAGCAAACCCAATGAACCGATGTTTTTATTATAAAAAGTTTACTCTCCAGCTGAGCATTTGAGTGCCAAGTTCCATCCAGAATCACACTTTCACAGCCAAATTAGAAACTATAAACTTAGAAACCAGTGTTTTATGATAGAATTCTTTGCCAGGCACTTCACTAGAGCTTGGGCTACCAGCTGCTCTAATAATAAGTGAATGTTATTGAAAAATAATAATACCGAGAATTTGGAAGCACTCTGTAAAAGCAAATGAATGAGTTTAACATATTAAGCACAATAAAGAGCTCGCGGGGTAAAACTCCCTTTCTCGCTACAGGTGTACTGGACTTCACAAGAGAAAAAACACTTAGGAGTGCTCACAAACCTGCCAAGCTCCATACAAGCAGAACGATCAGCCTGCCAACCTGTTGGTGTGCTTAAAATTCCAGCCTGCCCAGCAACCTCGGACAGCTGAAAGTGACGTGGAATCGGTGACTGATACCCTACACGAAGAAAAATGTCAGCTTTCAAAGTTGCTGGATGGAAACGCTTCAGTGCACAAAGGGAGCCGTGAAAACGCGATGTGGCTCTGCCAATGCAGGGGAGCTCTGGGACTGCCGAGCCCGTGAATCAGCTTTCCAATCGGGAGGCACGGCGAGGAGGAGATCGCTATCGGGATAACCACCGTTCTTCAACTTCTTTTTATCTCTTTGATTCGCTACCTGATTGTTAGGCTCAAATAAAAATTAGGAGGAAATGAGCTTACTTCCTGGAAACTAACTTTAAACTCGGCTTTAAAAACCACGAGAGATTAGATGTTTGGTAAGAATGTGAGAAATCGGACAGCATTTGGAGTGTAGTTACATCTACTGTAAGAAGAATTAACACACGGTTATCGAGAAGATAGTCTAACCCCTCCTTTAATATTTTTTAAAGCAAAGCGCTCTCATCTTGCTTGATGGAGTACAGCGCTGAATTCTGGAAAGTCTTGTTTAGCCTCCGTGTGATAATGCATCTGCTCGGGCTTTTGTTCCCCCCCCACAATCACCCCTCCCCTCCACCTCCCTCCGGTAGCAGAAGGAAAGATCGCGCCCTTGAATTTGCATGCGTCAGGAATTGACAGGTCAAAGGCAAGTAAATCACATTATACACGACTGTATTGTTATTGTATCGATAACAACACATTATCAGAACAATTAACACACTCGCACAACTACGCGGAGATCACAGCAGAGGTTTAACAAAAATCCAGATAAGTAACTAAACTCCGATAAAGCCTTCCCTTTTTGTGTTCGGGGATTTGAAGGCTCTCCGAGAGAGTGTCTGTGTCTCTGCGTTTGCTGTGTGTGTGTGAGAGAGGGCTGTGCAGGCAGCCGCTCCGCTCCGCGGCCGCGGAAATCCCCGCAGGGAGAACAGCCTCAAACCAGGGGAGACCTGGGATCCTCTGCTCCTTCCTAACACGAGTCCATCCTTGCTCCAAGAGGAACTGATAAGAGTTTCCATCACTTGGAACTGTCTTGAAAGCAGACTACCAGGGAAAGGCAGACTCCCTGTAACTACCAGCATCGCTGAAATAACCACGGGTGGTTGTTTTAGTAGTCAGTGGTTGCCGCAAACCTCGGGTGAGGGGAGGGGGAAAGTTCTTTGGAAAAGAGACCTTCGAATAAAGTATTTCATTTGCGACTAGAAAAACAAACTTGAGCCAGTACTGAGCCATTCACTGATTTCAGCCTGTGAAAGTGTAGTGTACAATAATTTATGACCAATAAATTCTATTACCCTTTTCACTATTTGGGGGACTGAACGTAATCAGAAACATGCGCAGATGACGTAATTAATTTGCAAATGGTGACATTTTTGGAAGACAGTTGAGGCATCTTCTCTGCTGGAATTCTTGCAAGTGCTTCTTTTTAAGACCAGTTTACCTTTACGCGACACTGAGGGGACCTGCGAGTTGGTGGTTGTGCTGTTCTCAGACAGATGGTGACCACTGACCCTAGGAACATTCCCGAGCCCCGTGCCGACACCCGTGGCCCTTCCACACTTGTTTTCCGCGGGTCCAGGTGCCCGCTCTGCCTGCACCCTGCTTTGCCACTCGTGCAGCCCCAGAACAGCAGCCCGGCGGCAGCAGCAGCCTTGGCGAGGCAGGACCCACGGATTGACCCACGGGCAGGGGTCGTGGTGGGGGCACTCATCTGTGTAGGAGCTGTGAGACGGGGGCTTACCCATGTGCCCGCCTTGAGTGCTTCATGCGGTTCTGTCGCGACACAGGGCCATCGCCATCCTCTACACTGCACCCTGTTCTCGCATCCACGGGTCACAAGGAGAGGGAGACGTGAGGGAAGCAGCATGGGAGGGAAGAGCAGGGAAAGAGCCTCGCTGGAACTGAGCCCACCGTGGGGTGAGCCTCTGCTCTCCGGGGGCGCTAGCGGGAGCGGGGCCGGGACCCTTCGGGAGCAATGGTGGTGGCATCAGTGAGTCGCTGCTGCTTGTCCCTCCCCGCTCTCCCTCTCCGCCCCGATCACACTCCAGTAGATGTTACTGATTCTCACCCTGCTCGTGGCTGCTGCCGGGAGCGTATGAACCGCGCTCTTGCCTTCGCCGGAGTTGAGTTAATCCAGGCTCAATCCCGCCAGCATGGCGCGAAGGGACGACGATCAAACCGGCAATCGATCTGTGCGGAGAGAGAGAGGCAGGGGATGAGTCCTTAAATGTCAAACACAATAACGCTACATGTTATCGAGAGAGATGGAGGAAAGAGTTTCCCTACACAAACCGGGGCCGGGGATGGGGGGGGGTTACATAATACTGTCTGTTCATCCCAAATCTGTTCATCCCAAAAGGCGAATGCGCTGGACGATGGAGTCATAACCTGACCTCCAGGGCAGTTTCCTGCGCAGGGATTAGCCCATTTTGGTGGGAACTCACTTTCGAGAAACCCCATTTCCCCGCCAACCCTGTACACCAGCCAGCGCCGGTAGATATCTTAATCTCTCCGTTTTGACAACCGACGGGTACTTTTTTTTTCACGGCTAACTGGATTGTAGGAGGTCAAGCGTTGGCACGGTGGCTTCGGAGATTGAGAGAATTACGTTTAAGCAGTAGTATATGGGTCGTAAAACACGAAACGGGAGAAGACGCAGTTTAGAGGAGCTGCTCGGTATTTCATAGGGCACTCTGGCCGTGACAGGCTGCCGCGGGACCCAGGCGGTCTCACCGTCGGGGAAAGAGCGGGGATCCACCCTCCGGTGGAAGGCCGGCGCTCGGACTCTCTCCAAACATCCTGCCAGTGAAGCAGCTGCGGGTGGTGGTGGCGGGCAGAGGTCCGGTGCAACGGCAAGGAAGGTGCGAAGCCGAGCTGGAGGGCGGCTGGAGCAAGGGACCGAGACTGGCCGGAGGATGGAGCGGGCTCCGCGGAGAGGAACCCGGACGAGACGGCAGCGGGCGGCATGACAAAGGAATCCCTGAGGCGAGCGGACATCACTCCCCCCGCGATCCCGCGCGATGTCCCAGCCGTCCGCCGGACCCTGAGGCGCGTCCGGAGGGGGGTCGGTGGCGCTCCCGGGGGGACTGTGGCCCCACGCGTGCATCGCACTCGGGAAGCCCGGTTCCGGCTTTTCCTTAAAAGGGCGGCGGAGCCGTCCCGGGCAAAGCCTAGCCTGATGCCAGCACGGGAAAGAGTTAATGGTTTATTGGAGTCTGCGCTTCCACATACCACAGGGGTAAGTCAAAACCGACCCGCCGAAGCACAAACAAGGCGAGCAAGTTCACCCTGACTGACAGGAGGTGAAGAATACGGTCGTAGAGCTCGGGCTGGGGGCACCGTGAAGCGGCGTCCCGAGCGGCCAGGAAAAGACGCCTGGGCTTTTTTGGGGGTGTCCGCTGCCCGCACCCAGGGATGCTCTCCAGGGCAGCTTCTCCCCTCCCGCAGCACCGGCCCTGGGCAGGGAAAGCCCCGAGCAACCCGAAACACTCCGCATGCGCGGCGCCGACCCCTCCCCGCGCTGCCGGGCCCGCCGAGGGGGCGTGGCCATCGGCGACCCCGCCCCTCCCGGCGGGGGCCCCGCCCCCCGCCCCGCCGGCGGCGCGCAGGCCGCGTGCGGGCATATAGGGCGGCGCGCGGCGCGGGGGCACGCGGGGCGCGCGCGTTGCCTGGGGCCGCGCCGACGGGGCGAGAGGAGGGGGCGGCCGCGCCGGCTGCGAGCCCCCGCCGCCCGCCTCACGGCCCGGCCGGCGGCCCGGCGGGCGCGGACCGCCGAGGATTTTAATTAGGTGTGTCCCCCCCCCCTCCCCGCCTCCGCCACCACCTCCTCCCTCCGCCCCTCGCCGCTCCCGCCCGCCCGCCGCCCCTCCGAGTCGGCGGCCAAGAAAACCCAGAGAGACCTGGCGGCCGCCGGAGAAGGGGGAGCCGCGCGGCAGGCGGAGCGCCCCGTATCCCGCCGAAACTTGGCGAAGTTTGTCCGGCGGCGCGAACCAGGAGGCCCGCGGCGCCCGGCGGCCGCTTGAGAAAGGCGCCCGGCGAGTATGTGCGAGGAGCGGGCTGGTCGCCGCGCCCCCCCGGGCGGAGCGGGGCGGCTGTGAGCGGGGCGGCCCGCGCCCCCTGGGGCCCGAGCCGCAGCGCCCGAGCCGTCGTGGACCCCGTCCCGCCCGGCCCCGCAACGCGCCGCGGCGGGTTGCCTTCCGAGCTCCGCGGGCGGCGATGGCACCGGGCGGACTCTGACCGCCGCCCCGTCCAGGGCTTGCCGCCGCACCGGAGATTGCCGAGCAGCATCGCGTCCGCAGCCAAGCGAGGACCCTCGCGCCCCGTGTCGCTCGCCTGCCGCCGGATCTTGCCCTCGCCGTCGAGACTTCTCTGCGGTCCCGTCTGGACTCCGGCCGCTGTCGCCTGCGGGGTGTTCCGAGGAAGAGCCCTGGACCGGAGATCGGTGGCGCGGAGAGAGGCTCCGAGGCCCAGGCGGGGAACGGAGGCCGTCCCGCCCGAGCCGCCCGCCGCGGCGCCCTGACGGGGAGACTCCGCCGCTCGGCAGCGCCCCGCGCCCGGAGCGGGGCCACCGGGTGCCGCCGCCCCGCACCCGCGGGAGTCGGTGCCGCCGCGCCTGGGCACCCGCCGAGATTGCTTTTGGAGGAGCGGACCGCGGCGGGGGCGAGGAGGAGGAGGAGGCGGGAGACAATCCCGGAGGAGGCGGCCGCCAGTGCGGGGCGGGCGGCGGCTCGCCGGGGCGGCAGGGGGACACCATGTCCAAGCCGGTGGATCACGTCAAGAGGCCGATGAATGCCTTCATGGTGTGGTCGCGGGCGCAGCGACGGAAGATGGCCCAGGAGAACCCCAAGATGCACAACTCAGAGATCAGCAAGCGCCTGGGCGCCGAGTGGAAGCTGCTGACCGAGTCGGAGAAGCGGCCCTTCATCGACGAGGCCAAGCGGCTGCGGGCCATGCACATGAAGGAGCACCCCGACTACAAATACCGGCCGCGGCGGAAGCCCAAGACGCTGCTCAAGAAGGACAAGTTCGCCTTCCCCGTGCCCTACGGGCTGGGCGGCGTGGCAGACCACGAGCACCCGCACGGGCTGAAGGCGGGCGGGCTGCATGCTGGCGCGGCCGGCGGGCTGGTGCCCGAGTCGCTCCTGGCTAACCCCGAGAAGGCGGCAGCCGCCGCCGCCGCTGCCGCCGCCCGCGTCTTCTTCCCCCAGTCGGCCGCCGCCGCTGCCGCCGCCGCCGCTGCGGCCGCCGCCAGCAGCCCCTACTCCCTGCTGGACCTGGGCTCCAAAATGGCCGAGATCTCATCCTCCTCCTCGTCCTCGGGCTCTGGGTTGCCCTACGCCTCCTCGTTGGGCTACCCCGGCGCCGGTGGGGCGGGCGCCTTCCACGGGGCCGCCGCTGCCGCCGCCGCGGCCGCCGCGGCCGCCGGGGGGCACACGCACTCGCACCCGTCGCCCGGTAACCCGGGCTACATGATCCCCTGCAACTGCAGCGCCTGGCCCGGTCCGGGGCTGCAGCCGCCGCTGGCCTACATCCTCCTGCCGGGCATGGGCAAGCCCCAGCTGGACCCTTATCCCGCAGCCTACGCCGCGGCCCTATGACCCGCGGCCGGAGGATGCCCGCGCAGAGCTCCGGTGCCCTCCTGGATGGCTGCCGGCGCATACGTGCGGACGGGGAGCGGGACGAGCTGCCGCCGGGGCCGCGGATGGTGACCGGGGCAGGCGATGCTGGAGCGCCGGCGCGGTGGCCGACCTGTTGCGCGTCCCCCGCCCGCTCCCCCGGGTAGAGCTTGTGTGTGTTGCATGCGGTCTGTGCAGATAGCCCAGCTGAAACAGAAGAGGAAAGAAAAAAAAAAAAAAAAAGAAGGAAAAAAAAAAAGAAAATAACCTATCCGTCCTGCCCCCTAAAGTGTGTGTTCGGGACAGACACAGGGCGTAACCCCGATCCGCCGGCTCCGGCTTTCCCCTCCCTGGCTCCTCGCGCCCCGCGCGGTGCTCACTCAGAACAGTCCCGCTGTAGCACTCCCGGCACCGAGAGGAGAGACCAGGGTGCCTGGGAGGTAGTGAGGCCCCGGCTCGGCAAGGCACGGCAGGGCCAGGTGCGGCCCCGGGAAAGGACAGGGTGGCTCTGTCCTTGGTTCGTAGTCCCTCGTGGGATCCACGCAAAGAAGGATGTCGGCGGTGTGGGATGCTGCCGGTCCCGCTCCGCACCCTGTCCCGCGTGGGTTTCTGCCCTCCGCTGCTACGGGATGCTGAGAAGCGCGGGTCATGATTTCCATAGGATAAGACGCGTGACTCGGACCCCGTGTGTCTCCCCCCTCCTCTCCACTAATTAAGTCTCACCTTCAGACTGTAAATTTGTATATCTCTGTGGAAATGTTAGGTCTCAGATGGAAAACTGTTAGTTACTTTGCCCACAGTCGATTCAGTTTTAACCTGAAAAAAAGAAAAAAAAAAAAGGAATGCCTTTCAAAGGGAATAAAAATATTGCGAGACTGCTCAAGGATCGCAATATTGTCTAAGGTTAAATCAGACTTTTTTGTCTGAGTGGTAATTATCTATTTATTATTTAGCTGAACTGAAACAGAGCTTTGCTTTGACAGAAGAGTATTCTCATTTAAAAGAAAGCCCGTCTCCCCCACCAACATGAAGTGTTTCATATGTGTTTTGGAGTACTCTACCTGTTTAGCTTATTTTAGAGCAACTGCAATTCAATTGCAAATGGCGTTTAAAAAAATGAAAAAAGTTTAGAGAAAAAAATCTTTCATCGGTTTAGAGTTCTTTTTTTTGTTTACTTTTGTAATGTGTATATTTTGACTAATGTTTGTGAATGAAGCTGGCTAACATGTATTTAGTTTCATTTTGGCTTTATGTAATATAAAGTGAAAAAAAAGATTAAGTAATGGTTTTAACATTTACGTGTAAATGGTTTTCTTGTGTGATCTTCTAATTTAAAGTTAGACGTCTAAACTATATCTGTAAATTAGATTCCGACTACCACTCTGTTCATTTTTGAACAAAGAGTTTAAATAAAGCCTGAAGCAGGGAAAAGAGAAAATCCTCTATTTCTTGTTGAATTGCTAACAAGATTTTTATCTGAATTGCCCTTACGTGCCTGGTCCAGGTGAGGTGTAAGGTATCCTCTAAAGGCTGTCTTTGTTTCACTTTTGAATAGATTTACTAGGAAATCTAAATCAAGCCATTGTTATTCAGAGCCAAAAACCTGATTTATCACATTTTTAATCGTGAATAGGAAAGAAGATAAAAAAAATCCCTAAGTTGTTGTATTATCTTTAAAAAAAAAAAAAAAAGCATTCATGGACCAGCAGAACAGAGTTCACTGAATACACTGAGAGCGTTCACAGCATTTCATCGGTTTCCAGTAACGTTTTCATGTTACTGGAGTGGAAAGTTGCCTGACCACTTTATCTGGTTAGCCTAAGAGCTTCGCCATTTAAACCCGTGTAATTTGTTCACCTATCTGAGCAATAATACTGCTTTATACCTGGAGTATTTCTCGCGGGCCTTCCCCGTTGATTGCTAACTAAAACTTAACACCCTTCTTTGCCTCTAAACGGCTTTTCCCATTTCAGTGCCTGAAAATGGTATTTTCAAAGGTAAATCCAGTAAAGGTCTGCAAGGATATTTGCATGCAGCAGGAAATCAGGAGCAGGATGAAACAGTCCGTCCTTTCAGCAAGAGAATTGCGAACATCTCACAACGAGAGGCAATAAAACTGACCCAGTCCCCTCACTGAGGTGGAAACCCCCGGCTCGTTTTGTATGTGTGTGTGCATGTATATGCAGTATGTGTACGTATGAAGTGCATATATTTTCGGTTTTTTCTCCAAAGTGGTTGATTGCACTCTTAATTGTGGCAATAACAATAGCTCCTGAGTAAATGTCTTCCAAATCAGCCCTCGCCTTGGAATTACGTTCAAAAAGTGTGAAGTTTGGAAGATTTGCGGAACAGTCTGTTCGTTTGACCCTGATTCACTAATTAAAACGATCCTGCTTTTGTTATTCTCCCAACGCTTTGCAATATTATAAGTTAATTCATATGGTTCTGAGCGATTATGCAAAACTAATTTGGACTGTCCAGGGGTAATTATCCCTGACACGGTTAATTAAAT
Organism: Sturnus vulgaris; assembly: GCF_052056855.1. NCBI lineage: Eukaryota > Metazoa > Chordata > Aves > Passeriformes > Sturnidae > Sturnus > Sturnus vulgaris. The sequence goes on along the minus strand of NC_142244.1, from coordinate 78,471,927 downwards.
CCTTTCAGAGCTCCGCCATTCCCTTTTGTAGCAGCCCATCACTTCTCAACACGGAACTTCCTGCTGCTTCCCTGGAAGTCACCCCAGCCCTAAATCTTAGTGACCTCCCTGCTCCTTCCAGTTCGATCTCAGAGATTATTTTTTCTTATCCCCTCCT